>NW_005871084.1:1100492-1197510 GCF_000147115.1 Myotis lucifugus | reverse complement strand
GTAATATCTATTTACTAGTATCTATTTACTAGTAATATTTATTCCATTGAATCAGTAAATATCTATTAAATGTTTGTCAGGTACTGCTCCTTACATAGCAGCTAATCTTGAACATGGATGGAAGGAGCCTCATCTATTCATGGAAAGAAGTTAGACAGGGCACTTCCATGCTGAATGGAATCCTCCCCTGAGAGACATTGCAACCATTGATTTTGGCATCAAACTAGTGGGTTGCAATTACAACAGGTATTTTTGCTCAAAATACTGTTGACCTCTGGAGAATTTAAATTATATTTTATTTCAAGAAAATATTGATTTAGCTGAAAACTAGAGAATCTACAAAGAATGGTTGAAATATTTGCTCAACAAATAGCACATCCGTGATGTGAAAAATAAATCGAATAAAGTTGAACATAAAATAAAAAAAACATTGAAGAAACACTTCTGTTAAATCTTTTTGTCTAATGATTTGGTGTCTTATAACAAGTAGTTGTTTATTTGTTTGAATTTGTTTTGGTTTGCTGTTTAATGACTCTTTTAAACTCCAGCTCAGACTAGAAGGTAGATTTCTTTATACCCAAGGAGGCTGGGCACTATAGCAGCACCGAAGGCACTGGGTTCCACATCTTATTGGGTTTTATTCTGGTAAAGCAATTTCGTTCTCAAATTGAACATGTCATTTCTTCTTTATTAAATTTCCCAGTTATTCTTTCACCTCAGGTTTTTATGTTGCCTCCTATTTATTTCTGGGTTTCTTCACTCAAAATGTGGGAAGGCACTAGGATTTTTATCAAGTACCATGTACCCTGCACCTGTCACTTAGACTCTAAAATGAAAGGACAGAACTCACAACCAAAATAGATGCTATTGGTAAACTCGGGTGAAGCTCGAGGGAGAAATTACATTCGGCAAAGACAAATGACCCTAATGTGTCACCACATCTTTAGGTAGGTCTTCATCTCAGTGTGTTTTAGGGAGGGGATGATGCAAACATGGCATCACTCTACCAACACTTTTTTGCAAGATGCCCAATGTCTTTCTAAGAAACACAAATAATATCTTAAAATCTGAAAGAGAAAACTGGTTGAATTACTTGTTCAATGTGTTCTAGGTTTTGAAATAGTTCATATATGCTATATAATAAAAGTGTAGTATGCAAATTGTCCCCTTGACCAGGAGGTCATCTGGGAGTTTGACCAGGGGGGTGGGGCCAGCCGGGGGAAGGGAGGGAGACCCCAGCCAGCAGTGGTGGTGACAGGGGGCCCCAGCCGGCGGCGGCGGCGGTGGCAGTGGCAGGCAACCAGGGGAAGGGAGGGAGTACCTGGCCAGCAGCCGGCAGCCACTAGGGACCTTACTGGTGCACAAACTTTGTGCACTGGGCATCGTGTGTGTGTGTGTGTGTGTGTGTGTGTGTGTGTGTGTGTGTGTATAAACGTGTAATATGCAAATTGGTAGGGATGCCCTCACATAACGACTGAACAGCAGTCTGCGTGAGGCGACAAGGCCGGCAGAGGGGGGCAGTGAAGGGTGACCAGGCCAGTGGGGGAGGGTAGTTTGGGGCAACCAGGCCAGCAGGGGGGGAGCAGTTGGGGATGATCAGGCCAGCAGTGGGGTGCAGTGAGGGGTGACCAGACTGGCAGAGGGGGGCAGTGAGGGACAACCAGGCCTGCAGGGGGGGCAGTTGGGGGCGATCAGGTCAGCAGGCAGAGGCAGTTAGGGGCGATCAGGCAGGCAGGCAGGTGAGCAGGGATGTCCAACTGCCGGTTTAGGCCCAATCCCTGGAATTGGGCCTAAACCGGCAGTTGGATATCCCCTGAGGGGTCCTGGATTGGAGAGGGTGCAGGCTGGGCTGAGGGGACCATTCCCCCCCCCACCCCCCCGTGCACAAATTTCATGCACTAGGCCTCTAAATACTAGTACATTATAAGTTATACTAGAGGCCCGGTGCATAAAATTTGTGCACTCAGGGCGGGAGTCTCTTAGCCCGGCCTGTGCCCTCTTGCAGTCCAGGAGCCCTCAGGGGATGTCTGACTGATGGCTTAGGCCCTAAACTGGGGAGCAGGCCTAAGCTGGCAGTCAGACATCCTTAGCACTGCCACAGAGGTGGGAGAGGCTCCAGCCACTGCCGCTGTGCTCTCCAGCTGTGAGCCTGGCTCAGGGCTTCTGGCTGAGCGGCAATCCCTCTGTGGGAGTGCACTGACCACCAGGGGGCAGCTCCTGCATTGAGTGTCTGCCCCGTGGTGGTTAGTGCATGTCATGGTGACCAGTTGTTCTGCTGTTTGGTCGATTTGCATATTAGCCTTTTATTATATAGGATATTACAATATAAATGTTTCTTTAGCTTCAGTTTAAGTAGCTAAATGTCTATTCTTTCCTGTTTGGAATCTTGTAGTCCTTTCCCCTTTACCCCCCGTATTCACCACACATCTGGACTGCTGTCATCATATTCAATTTTTCCTGAATTTTTTTATTTCCCTATGTGCAGTGAATTCTCAATACCACTAAAGAAACAATCTTTGCTTGGCCAGTGTGACTCAGTGCTTGAGCACTGACCTATGAGCCAGTCAGGTTACATGTCCATGTTTCGGGCTCCATCCCCAGTGTGGGGCATGCCAGAGGCAGCCAATCAATGATCCTCTCACGTCATCGATGTTTTTCTCTTTTTCTCTCCCTTTCCCTTTCCCTCTCTGAAATAAAAACATATTTAACAAAAGAAATAATCTTTGATGCCATTATTTTATCCCTTAAAAATGTCATGAAGCTCACTCAGAATCTTCACTCTGGGCCAGTGTTTATTCTCCCCTGCAAGTTTGGCTCATTTTCCCACGGATCCCTGCTCTGTACCTCTCATTTGGTTTAACTAGTTTATCTCCTAGAATTGCTCTCAATTGGCTAATTTCAGTGTTATTTATGCTATCCATTTCCAGTAAGTCAAATCACTTTCAGTCTTCTAAGTCCAGCATGTCAACTACTTCTAGAAAGACTTCAGAAGGTAGCAGATATTTAGACAATCTATGGCACATAATGGCAACGCATAATGTAGCAAAACAGGGAAATCCAATGAAAGAGTTTAATTATCCAATTGTATAGAATCATACCGACCTCTTACAATATTTTTAGCTTCTCTTCCCTCCTTCCTCCTTCTCTTCTTTTTTCTTCCTTCCTTCTCCCTCCTTCTCTACCTTGCTTCCTTCCTTCTTTCCTCCCCCTCACTCCTTCCCGCCCTCCCTTTCTCTGTCTCTCTCTCTCTGTCTCTGTCTCTCTCTTCTACCTACTTCCCTTTTACTTAGACTTCCCAAAATATAGATTGGGAAAAGAAGAAGAGGCAAGATTCATCCATCTGTTGTTTTGATGATTTTATTAGCACGATGGCCTACACGTTGTTAAAATATTTTTTAAATGACTAAAGTGAGCTGTATTATTCAGAATACCTTGATTTTTTTTGTAGGCTGTGAGAATTTGAACATCTATTTTAGTACCTCTCCATGTAAAGCAAAGACTGTTATTCAGCCGTGTTATACAATATTTAACTGTTAAGTCATCTCTTCAAATGCAAAAATTATCCAATAAAACTTTAGTAATAACGACAAAATCGTATGTCACTGCCTTTCTCAGAAGAAGATAAGCAGTGCATACGACTAGATCAGGACAATTCTATCCACACTTTGGACAAACAATTCCACATGAATTCCTGCTCATATCATCTTGTGCACCGATGTGTACGCCTTGACAATTTCCAGTCGCTTCAAGGCAAGTTCTTCGTAGTTTCTCAATCAAAAGACATTTTTCACTCATTAACCAAAATTTTACTGATGTCTACATCAATCAGGCACTGCATTAAACATTGAGGTTATAAGAATAAAAGATACTTAGAGTCTTCAGTTTCATGGTAGGTGAGTTGCCGGGGTGGAAAGAGAGAGTTTCAATAAAGCAAATGCATAATTACAATACAAGGTGACAAGTGCCATCACATAAGATCAGAGAACTATGCAAGAATAGTGTAACTTTCTTCTTTTAAGCATAAAAATGATGCACATTAATAAAACAGAAAATGCATAAAAACAGGATGAAAGAAATCAGATTGATCTGTACAAAATTTGTGTTTTTGAAGGGCAGAATGGTAGACTGAGCAGTCTCATTTAGTTCACCCCCATTAAAAATCACAGTTTTCCCACTCTAATAGCATATTGGAATAGAAATCTCTAAAATGCTTTTCATGATATATATCCCCAGGAAATATGCACACATATCCACATTTAATGTGTTTTGTTCTTTTTAAGTAAAAACAATTATTACACTCTAAGTTTGTTTTGTAACTTTCTTTCACTGACGAATGTCACAAATGTCTAATAAAATATAGGTCTACACACTTCTTAATAATTAGATATTAACCCAAAGTATGAACGAGCCATAACTTGTTTATTACATCTCCATTGGTGGATATGTAGGCTACTTCCCAATTTTCGCCACATACGCTATGATCATTATATGCACAATGCTGAAATGAACATGGCAATGTGGCTCTGAATTATTCCTTCTCCCTGATTTTTAAAAGGTCATCATAAACTAAAATGATTGAGTAGAGGTAAGATTTAGCCACTGAATATTTTGTCCTGCGATTTGCATCTCCCGAGATGCAGGATGTCTCAGGATGTTTAATAAAACCTCTGTACCTTGCTGCACTAATTTTCAAACTTCATAATTTTTTTTAAACCAGAAAAATAGGCATGGAAATGGAAGGGTGAGGCTACTGAAAACGGGTCTAAGAAAATAGGACGAAGAACAGGAGCTAGATAAACACCACTTCCCAGTAAACAAGGAACATCATCTTACGGTAACAATTGCCCCAGCCCTTCCCCTGAGAAGAACCAGGCACTTGCAATTGTTTGGCTCTCTTTCTGCTCCCACCTCGCTCGCTGCCTTAGAGCTTGACACGTTTGTAAGACTGCAACTAAGTCACCAAATGGGCTGTGTCTGAGTCAAGCTGCAATTAATGTGTCGCCCAGCGCTGGGTAAAAAGCTACACATTACCTCTAGGAGTGACACATTTTCAGAACTAAACCCCCGGCATAAGTCTGAAGCAGCAGAATAAGCCGGGGAAGGAAAAACAATCCTCGCTAGGTTATTGTGGGGCGTGAAAGCCACGCTGTTGTGGAAAGGCAGTGTGAATCCATATTATGCAGAAATCAATGGCAGCCCAATCTTTGCAGACTGCACGAGGCGCCGTGTGACAAGGGCACAGCGATTCTCCTAATCAAGCAGGTTGTGTGAAAGCAAAGAGTCCAGCTGAGCTTGATACATCCAGCTGGACTTTGTTTGCGACTTAATGGAGCAGGTCATAGTTATAACACCCCAAAGAAATCAACCAGCCTCGGCCGGAGGAGCTCAGGGAAAGTGTGGGAACCCCAGCGGGTCTATGTTAAATCACTTCTATAGGTCATCTGCAGAGAAAGAACTTGGCAAAATAATAAAGGCGCGTCATTCTGCTGTCTGTGTTTACCGTTCCCCCCCAGGGAAGGGAGTTGGGTGGGGAGGGAAAGCAATGCGACTGGGGAAACGTTTCGCCTTTTTTTATTCTATGCATTATAAAGCTCCTGGCAGGGCATCGGGCACTGAATTTAGCTCCCCCTTCTTGAAAGCCACACATTACAGGGGTTTATAAGCCAGAGTGACAGTGATAAAAGGCCAATTCAGGGCTTGGGGACAATTTTTTCCTAACAACATGCTTTTGCCTCTTTGCCTCCTTAAACACCTGCTGCTTTCCACAGCCCTCTCCAGTAGCGCCTTCAGGGCAGCTCCGACTCTGAGCTGGGATGGTGAAGTTCAAAGTTAATGTTCTTCTCTGCGGTCACTGCCAGGAGTACGTGGATGATCAATGCCACTGCCCACACCTTGGCACCGACAGTGTCACCCTCAGAACGCATGTGGAATTCGGAAGGATGAGATGGAGGTTTTTTTTTTTAACCTTCTTCAATCCCGGGCCACTTTCTTTGAAGACATTGAGACCCCTCTCCCAGTCTCAATAGCGTCCCCCAAATAGCATATGCGCCACAAAGCTCTTGGGAGTAAAACATGCAGTACAGCCTGGAGGCGTGGCTCAGTGCTTGAGTGTCGACCCATGAAGCAGGAGGTCACGGTTCGATTCCCGGTCAGGGCACATGCCCGGGTTTCAGGGTCGATTCCCAGTGTGGGGTGTGCAGGAGGCAGCTGATCAATGATTCTCTCTCATCATTGATGTTTCTCTCTCTCTCTCTCCCTCTCTTCCTCTCTGAAATCAATAAAAAAATATATTTAAAAAACATGCCGTACCAAAGGCGCCTGGTAAATAGATACATGGATTGGATAGAGGAGTGATGAGTTCTCCAACACTAGCTACATTCTCCCTGATCTCTCCACAGGGCAGATCCTCACAGTGGAAGAGCCTGACCTTGGCAACCTGCAGGGTTTTAGGCCCTGAAATTTGATGAAGATTCGATAGGAAAAGCCCGGAGCCCTGATAATTGATACTGTTATTCTGTGATGCTTCGTGTCTGCAGAGAATGTATCAAACTGACCACAGCTGGCTTGCCTGCCGAAACCCGAGTCCAACAGGGAAGTATCTATGGAGACAAAGGAAAATGGGGCAACGGAGGCGCCCGCCTTCGCAAGTCTGAAATCCAGGGGCACGGGCCAAACCTGATTCTAGCTCACGTGCTGTGAGAAGGGCGGAGTGTTAGGTGGACTGCTGCTTAAACCTAAATGAAAGGGTGTGGGAGAGTGGAAAGTTTCCTCTTTGCTCACGGAGTCCCTGAGTTCGTCTTTTATATATGAGCTACGCCGGCAGAATGTAAAACACAGCGCTGTAGGGCAGAGAGCTGGGTTCAAATCTTGGCTCTGCCCCTATCTTGCTAAGAGCCCCTGCATAAGTCTCTTCCCTTCTCCAAGGCAGAGTGAGGGCCTGGGAGCCCCTGATTTTAAAGCCCTGCCTGACATCCTGTGCTTATCCTGGGTGAAGTGCTTTGGTGGAATTGGGGAAATATTTTACGAAAGTGGGTCTCCTGGTCTGGATGCCCCTCACAGGCAAGCCAGTCCTGCTCTCTGAGCCCCGGTCAGTCTCCCTGTTAGAGGAAGGTCCCAGGCAGCCCCAGCCTTAGGCCACTCCTTCGACAGAGTCCTGGCGGCTGGAGGCTCCCGGCTCCTGGTTAGAGCGCAGCCTTGCACGGTTAGCATCTTTAAAGCCGAGCATTCACCGCTCATCTTCATGACGCTGGTGTGATACTTAACTTAGGAGGCAAGAAAGTCGAATTACTCTATCAGAACAATTTAGAAACAGCAACGGTTGCAAAAGGAAGAGTTGATTTGTGTCATAGCCTGAATATGCCCCTCCCCGATCCCTGCATCCTAAACTCTGGAACCTGTGGCTGTTATCTTTCAGAGCAAAGGGACTGGGCAGATGTGATTAAGGATTTTGAGATGGGAGGGTATCCTCGAGGTTCAGGGTGGACGCGATCACAGGGGTCCTTATAAAACGGACGCAGGAGGGGCCAGAGTCAGGTGACACGGTAAGATAATGCCCGAAGCAGAGGTGGAGTTGCGTGGCCACAAACCGAGGACCCTCAGCAGCCTCTGGAAGCTGGAAGAGGCCCAGAAACTTCTCCCCTGGATTCTCCAGAAGGAACGAGTTCTGTCTATACCTTGATTTTAGCCCCGTAGGACTCACTTCTGACTTCTGACCTCCAGACTGTAAGATAATAAATTTGTGTTGTTTTAAGCCACCAGATTGGTTACAGCAGCAATAGGAAACGAATACAATTTTTTTTATGACACAGTTAAGGAGAAAGTTAGATGTTAGAAATGAGCATTCCCTGAAGAGTTTGGTTTAGTTTCGATTTTATTTGAAAACAGTTCTTCTAATGAATTAATGTTTTTCTAAATATGTGCTTCTCCAACTAGACCTAAGAATTTACAATTCACACTCCTTTCTTTCAAATTCTTCCGAGGCACCAGAGGTTTAATTGCCATAAATACTCCACCACGTCATCCACAGAGCAGGATGCCCCCAAATTGCACCCGTTTTCCCCATGCAGAGTAGCTCCTGTCGTTAGTCTATCAGTAACCAGGAGTAACAGCCTCTCAGAAGTCTCTAAATCCTTAATCTTCAGGCTGCAGGTAGGAAAATTTGGCTTCTTCAAACTCCCAGAATCCCCTGAGAAATACAGGCATGAAGCATTGGTTCTCTGTTCAGAAGACTGTGGAGTCGTAACTACCAAGCAAAGAGGACCACGACTCTCAGGTGTCTGTTTTTCTGCTTCGACTGTGTTGCCCCAGCTTTTCTTTGCAAGCTCTTCCTGACAACCCCCCCTCGACTACTCTGATTCATTTCAATGTGTTTAAATCGAGGGAGTGTAAGATGTGATTTAGAGTTGGATGTCCAAGGCCTATATAAAGACTGATTATAAAATAACTGAAGAGAAACAAATTAAAAAACTACCCTTCTTTAAAACTTCAAAAAGGTCAGTATCCTTAATTGGAGAGGCAGGTGTTAGATAACAGTGGTTGTTGCAAATTCTTTGCAGATGTCAGCTTATAACTCCGCCAGAGCGATTTGCAGTTAATATGGGCCTTGGGATAGAATAGTTACATCCGAGAGCATTGCTGTTGATTCTAAATTTGATGTTCTTTCACGAAGTTGCACACAGATTTCCACAGTTGATCATCTGCATGGCTGAATTTTCCACTGGGAGGCTGATTTTGGAATTTGCTATCTGTGGAGACACATACTGGACAGTGACAATATAATTAATTTTAAAGGTTACATATCAACCAAAGACAAGGCTAAGATCTGAAAATCTCTCAGCAAGTCTTGTTTATTTGCTGTAAACCTTTAGCTGTATAGAACTAAATTTTTTTCTCTCTTCTTCTCTTATATCCCCTTTCTTTTCCTCCTCCTTGTCCTCCTCCTCCTTCATCTTCCTTAAACAATTATTCAAACTTTGCTGAAGTTCAAAGTATCTGTTGTTGTTTAGCTGACTACCCCAAAACGTGGTGGCTTAAAATGACCTTCCTCATGACTCTGGGTGGCTGGGGCTCAGCTGGGTGGTTCTTCTGTCAGTCCCACAGGGGATCTCTCATATGGTTGCATTCAAATGGCATCTGGGGTTGGAATACCTGTGATAAATTGTGATAGCTCTACTCATATACCTGGGACTTGGTGGGGATGGCTCGAGGTTGGCAGAGCTCTCTCTCTCTCTCTCTCTCTCTCTCTCTCTCTCTCTTAGACTTCTTTACGTGGCAGTTGGATTCAAAGACGAGCATTTCAAGAGGACAAGCCCTAATGAGCAAGCATTTATTTACCTCCTATACACGTTGTGTTTGCTAATATCCCATTAGCCAAGTCAGGTGGGAGGGGATCACACAGACATAACTACTGGGAGGTGTGAGTCATTGGGGCCACAGACCAATACACTTCAGATCCATGGTGCCATATTAGAAGAAAACCCTGTTTTTGTCCCTGTATTAAGTATGTATTTATAGAATGTATTGGAAATAAGGTTAGAGCTAGGGGTTAGAGCAGTGATGGTGAACCTTTTGAGCTCGGCCTGTCAGCATTTTGAAAAACCCTAACTTAACTCTGGTGTCGTGTCACATATAGAAATTTTTTGATATTTGCAACCATAGTAAAACAAAGACATATTTTTGATATTTATTTTATATATTTAAATGCCATTTAACAAAGAAAAATCAACCAAAAAAATGAGTTCGTGTGTCACCTCTGACACGCGTGTCATAGGTTCGCCATCACTGGGTTAGAGTCATTCTTCAGCCATGAAAACAGATAACTTGAGCTAATGAATCCATTATTTAGATGTAACATTTCATCTTTGGTTGTGACATTTCATAGAATTGTGGTATTCTGATGCTAAAGAAAGCACAAGTGGGAGTCAGGCTTCCCAGCTCCCTCACTAAGGATCCGCAAGATTCTCAGTCAGTCATCAGAGTTAACTGTCAGGCCCAACTGGGTGGTGATAATCAACAGTTTTTAAAACAAGAATCCTGGTCAAATGCATCAAAGTTCCATTGCTTTCACCCACTACCCAGGAGAAAGAATTTGCTTCTTAGTTCTTCCCATCCATTCTTTACCTCCACAGAGACAAATCTTTTTGGACATTGTCTATCCATCATGCCAGTGGGTGCCTTTTGACATGCATTTGCCCTTAGCTATTTCCTAGGGATAGGCCAACTTTCTGACAACTTGCTCTAACTGGAGCACCTAATGCTGAGCCTGGCACATAGTATGTGCTCAATAAATAATTCTTGCCTAACTAAATGAAACACTAGGTATAATATCTGAGCATATGTTCACTTTTTTCTTTGGTTCCACTTACCGAAAAAAAATGTTTTTAGCCCATTAAACCTGATAGATCCTCCCTTCCCCCAACTGGTGGGCAGAGTATGACGTAACCTGCAGCCTGGAAATACCTGAGTGATTAACTATGTACCTTATATGGACTATACATTGGACCACCAATCTATACCTGCCAAATACTCTAAGCCCTTGTCCTATATGGACCATACAGTAAGCCACCCATCAATGTGCGCCGAGTACACTAAGCCCACCCCTTCCGATTCCGCCCCTCAAAAGGCGTGCCCACCTCTGCACGTGCTGCTGTTCTCCCCTTGCGAGACAGCCCGGCAGGTCCTTCTCCTCTAATAAAGCCTGTAGTCCTGGTTTTCGGCCTCTGTCTGATTTTTCATTTTTGGTGCCGAATGGGGGAAGGGAGGATCTATCAAAACCTACTTTGACAATATTGTCTTTTGAATTAAAAGCAGAATAGGCCTTTTTCTATATTAGGATGAAGCAGAAGTTTAAAAAACTTCCAACCACACAATATGCTTTTGTGGAGGAAAACTTTCCCTTTGTCATCAGTTAAGGTTATTAAAAATAATCAAGTAAAGAAAGTTGCTAAAATTAAAAAAAAAGGTCAGAACCTGAAGAAAACGTGGTGACTTGGACTTCGCTATGAACAGCTTCCTATTTAAGGTCTTTGAAAGTGGTTACAGTACAAAAAAATTGCAAACCACCATGGTTTTTACCTGTGACTCTGAAACATGCTGATAAAGTGCTCTCTCATTTCCCTCTCTTTCTTGGGCCATTAGTGTTATTCTGCTATATTTGGAGCTGAGCTCCAGCCAAATCAATAAAGTCGTTTATTATAAAGAAAACAGATTTAAGAAACAAGAGACATGACGACTCTGATAAAACATAGCAAGCTCAAAGTATGAGTGCAGCGTTGAGTGAAGGATTTGATTTATATGCAGTACAGGAAAATCCAGTAAGCAGAAATGGAAGTTTTTATTGTCTTGTCTATAAATGACTGTCCATAAATATAAAAGTATTATTTATTAAAATAAATTCAACATTTTATTGTAAATATGGCCATTGTAAATAACAACCCTTTATTATCTTCTACTCACAATGGTGCCTTTTAAATTTTAATCACCTCCGTAAAGTAGCTGCCTCAGTTTGCCAAGATTTACGTAAAAATAAATATCTCTTTATGAGTCCACTTTATGCTTTACAAATTGCTCACCATGTATAAAGCTTTTGTGGGAGGAGGGAATAGTACTAAAGGCAAAAGAGGGGGAATCCCATGTCTCCGATACCATCTGGTGTCAGTAATGATAAATCCTGGTGTGAGTTATAGATGTCTACACCATGCTGGGACTTCTAAATGCCAGAGTTATTAGCATTTCGGTTTGGGAAGGGCTGGGTTCTTTTATGGAAGGGGCTGGGCTGTTTCCTATGAAAGGTGACTCCAGGGATGAGAGAAACTCCTTGTTGCAAAATATCTCCTTTACCCAGGTACCAAGGAACTTGGAATTTTCTTTTTGGTAACCCCCCTTTTCTTTTCTTTTTTCCCCTCCTAGAAACAGAGGACGCATTTAAAGAAACAGTCCTGGGGAAGGAGGCATCAAGTCACATTAACAGCAAAGCATCAATGTGATCTTCCTTTCCACGTGGGAAATCTCAAGGCCATGCCAGCAGATAGAAGCCCAGAGAAGGAGGAAAGACAGACGGACTCTGACAAAGCTCTGATGACGAACTGGGCCTTCCACATGGTTTTGCCAAGTCTGACCCTGCAAAGCTGTCATTCCTGGTGATATCATTGTATTGAGGGTGACAGCCAGATAAAAGGATGTGTCAGAAAAGAGTCAGTGGAAGGCAACATTCCTCAAATACTGGCATAGTCTGCTGATACACTCCAAGAAGGATTTGAGACCTTTAAGACCTGAGTGCTCATCTCAGAGAAACTCTGGCCAAGTCCAGCGGCAGCACCCAGCCTTGGAGTCATCTGTTACTAGGACGGGAGCTGTTGGTGCTGGGTTGACCTGCTGAGTCCCCATCAGCAACCACAAAAGAGCAACAATGAAGTGCTTTCTTCATAAATATATTGTTAACCTTCAAGAAAGTAGTATTCATCATGAGCAAGTTCCCTGAAGTCAAATGAGCAATTATTTCTGCATTAGACCTTTACTTTCCTCCTCCATTTTTTCTTCAAAGACTATCTATCATTAGCTAGCTGTCTAGCTATCATCTATCTACCTAGCTATCTCGAGATATCTAGATAGACAGGTAGGTATTACATATCTATCAGTATAAACTAATATACTGATTTACATTATTTATTAATATAATAAATTTACCAATTTACTTTGGTGGAAAATTTATTTCTTCTCTGAGCATTTGTAGTTGTATCCATTAGGCTTCCACCAGGAAACCAGAAAGCAATCTCAGTATACAAAATCAGTGAATTTTAATCGGTAACTGGTTACCTGGTTACAGGAGTGATGAAAGAGCTGTGAGTGATGGTGAGGAATGCAGAGATTAGCAGCAGCAGGAAGCCCCTACTGTTCCTAGGCTGGAGGACCACGGGCGGGGCTCTGTGATTAGAGCCCAAGGTCTAGGATTATCCAAGGAACCCTTGTCCCTGCAGACCTGGCTGTGGAGCTGGAGTCTAGAAGGAGAGAAGCTGTGGTAGGAGACACTGTCCCAAGTTGGGAGGCAGGAGAGATACTCAGACTTCTCCCTCTCACCCACCTTGTAATTTCCTACCAGTGTTTCCCACTGGGAGGAGGCCGGGAGCCTTCTGACATGGGAGCCTGGAAATTCAAAGTTCAGCCCCCCACCCCACCCAAGCAGAAGAGAGAAGAATGGACTGGAAGGCAGATGGGACCAAGAACGGACAAGGTCTTTTGTACAGTTTGTTTAAAAATGCAGAAGGTCTTGCTGATCATATCTGTAGGTTCTGAAGTTGGCATCTTGATCTGGTTTATCAGAAAAGACCTGGCAAGTGTGGAGGGTACCAGGTTTCAGATAGGACCTGTCCTACGCAGGATCACACAACTGAATGATAGCTGTGGGTGCCAGCCTCCAGTGGGCTGGCAGATCCTCCAGTTCTGCTTGAGATACCAAATTCCTGAATAGGAGCTCTTTCTTCTCCACCAACCGTCTCTATAAGTAGAAGCAAGTTGATAGAATATTTACTCTCGTTAGAATGAGCCAGAAAGATTTTTATTATTGTATTTATTCTTTTATTCTCCTTAAATAATTATAAATTCATTTTAACAAATGTCATTAATGAGTGCTTACTCTGTTGTAAGTCCTTTACATGGTTTATGCCTTTGAACCTTCAGGTGCTATTATTACAACCTTCATTTTTCAGCTGAAGAAGCTGAAGCAAAGAGAAATTATATCAAGTGTGGAGTCAGAATGTGAAGCCAGAAGCTGAGCCCTCACACAACCCAGTACATACGCAAAGCTCAGGTCAGCATCACGTTTACAGACCTGTCCTTAGATTGCGTCTAAGACATTCTTGTCCTGTCTTTCCCATGCAAATGTGCACTCCAATGTGGCTCCTTCGCTCCTCAGCCACAGAAGGTGTTCCAATAATGCTGAGTGATCCATGGCCCCGAGATTGCCATGGACCCTCGGTTTCTTACATTATTTTATTCATCAGTAAAATAGAGCCCAAGGAACCTGACTCCCTAAATAGGAAGGAGAAGGAATGAGCTAATGTCTTTAAGGTCCACAGAGCTCCTTGGAATGTGAGGTTAGATAAACAGGAGGTTTATTAGTTCTGCCACTTAACAAGCCCCTTCAGTCTTTGCTTTCCAGCACACAGCGTGAATAAGCTACAGTCTCTCTCTGTTCATCTCTCCCACAGGCAGGCTGCCCATTTTAACTTGGACTGTGCTTCTGGACTGACAGCGGAGGGGCTGGGAGAGCTGGAGGAGGAGCTGGGAACAGGACTAATGGAGGCATTGATTTCACAAAGATGAGTTCCACTTGTTAAGCATATTAGTAGGCAGCAGCCCAGACAGACCTTATTTCTTTCTGCTGTGGGAGCCTGAGGGACCTGCTTTCCTGGTGCCAGACTGCTCAGGGCTGGCCCTTGTCAGGAAGAAAGAGAAGGTGGTTTCTTCATTTGGTCCTGCCTTTCTGAGGGACCCATACCAGGCTATATTAAAGATGCCTATATCAAAGTCCACTTGCTCTGGAAGCTTTTCTCCCCCTCCCCTTTCGCTATTGAACCGTCATTCTAAGGTCCCACAGACAATGCCCTCACCAGGCACCAATGGCTCCCACATTCTAGGGCCAATGGCCAATTCTCTCTTCTGACCACCATACTGGACACACTCTCTCTTCCTTGAAACACTGTGTTCATGTCAAGATTCTTATTTTCCTCTTGCCCCAATGGCTGCTTTGTCTCCTTTTTCTATATTCTTCTCAGATCAATGATGTCTAAATCCTAGAGTGCTCCAAGGCTAACTAATGCCAACCCCTCATTTCTCTTCTGTCTAAAATGCCACCCTAGGTGATCTCATCATTACAAAGGCTTCAAGTGTCATCTCTAAGCCAATGACTCTCATATTTACAGCTTCATCCTTGACCTACTCTCTAAAGTCCAGACTCTTAGACCCAGTCACCTATTTAACATCTCTCTTTGGCTGAGATGTGCATCCCACGCATGTCCAACACTGAGCTCTGGCCCCCCTCTCCAAACTGTTCCACCCACTGTCTTTCTCATCTCAACATTATTCAGGTCCCAGACCTCAGAATCATGTTGGCTCTTTTTTTTATTTTAACGCTCCATCTCTAAATCCCACTGGCTTTATCCTCAAAACATCTTCAGAATGCAAGTTTCTCCCCATCTCTGCAGCTGGTTTCTTGGTCTGGCCCAGCCTCATCTGATTGTCGCAGCAGCCTGCCAACTGGTCTCCCAGCATTCACACTGGCCCCTATAGTCCATTCCCAACACAGCAGCCAGAGGGTCTTTGAAAATATAAATTAGATCCTATCACTCTTCTGCTAGAAATTCCCCAATGGCTTCTCAAATCATGCAGAATAAAATCCAAATTTGTGATAGAAAACCATGTTTTTTCCTGTCACCAGCTCTCTAACCTCATCTTCCTCTCTCACTACAGTGGCCTCCATAATACTCCTTAAACATGCCCAGGGTGCTTTTGACTCAGGGCCTTTGACTTGCTGTTTCCTTTGCCTCAAATGACCTTTCATCAGATGTCCACATGGCTTTTTTCTTCATTCTGGTTCCTGCTTGAAAGGCATCTTTTAAGAAATAAATTCTTTGGTCATCGTATCCAGTAAAGCATCCTTTTCATCAATCTAGTAACCTCTTTGTTGTTACCTTGATTTGTTTTTTCTTAGAATTTTATGATAACGTGATAGATTATATATTTATTTATTTTATTACTTATTTCTTTCCTTAAAATAGAAAATATTATATCATTTATATAAGAGCTTTCTCTGTTTTCTATACCACTATACCCCATGGGAGTCACACAAATATATGTTGAACTAATAAATGACTTTCTTCTTATTAGTAGAAGTTAAAATGTTTGTGTGTGTTGTGCATATATGGTGTGTGTGTGTGTGTGTGTGTGTGTGTGTTGCACACAGACTCCCCAAAGGCTGTGTGCATGGGAGGTTAGATTTTATTCCCTTCTTGGGAATTCAATGGAATTCAATGTATTTTATTCTGTGCTCTTTGTGCCATTATGACCCCAGGAAAAGGAGCAGAGTAAATGTATCCCTGGAAAGAGAGGATGTGATGTAGGAAAAGTTATTGCTGCATAGAAAGGAAAAGGAAAAACTTATTTCTGCTAGTCCAAGATGACTATAGGGAAGGGAAGGGAGACAAAGAAATCAGGTAAAAACATGACACACTCACCCTCCATATCCCCCTCCCACCTCAGTGGAGATCACAAAAACCTGAGAATACAGGGAGTTTTCCTGTTTTTTATTTGAGATTCTGAAAAGAGACTGTATCATAGAGGAAACTCCTACCTTCTCTATATCAACCTATGAATCATAATAAAATTGTTGCTGTAACATAATTAGGAGAAGGACAGTTTGAAATTAGTGCCCTAGAACCAGATTCCCTACCCAACTTAGTTTCCTATGTCTTCAAAAATATCTAGAAGTTCCAATTTGCTCCTGGCTGGTGAGATTACCAGGAATCACTGCAGTGATGTTGAAATGATCCTGTTGTCATGCCTGCTGAGGAGGTTACTCAGGCTACATAGCAAATGCAAATCACTTTCACATGTCAGAGATGAAAAGGAGGAGGAAAAGTTGACCTGGGATAGGGTCGCTTGAGAAGGCCACCTGGTTCTTGCCATAACAAGAAGCAAAAGACCACAAATCTACCAGTCACAGGTTTCAGCAGCAGATGAAAGCAGGGGCAAGCAGTGGCCAATAGAATATTAGGCCATCACAACAGAGGCCAACTATGACTCACATGTTAATCCATGACCCCCGTTTCCTGCTGGTACAAAGACATGATGAGTTACCACACACACCCATTTACCCAGAGATGATATTAGGGACATTTAACAGTAGTCTATCACAGGTAGACACTGTCTATAAAGTGGGTTAATTTTTTCTTCCCAGCCCTGAGGTCAGGAAGATACTTTCTTTTGTTGGTTTTATGTAGTATGAACTTTATAGCTAGTCCTTTCATCTTCAGTTATTTTAATATACCTGGGATTGATTTTTGTGTACGGTGTGAGGTAGGGATTCAATTTAATATCTTCCCCATTATTGACCCATAAAACTTCCAAAAGTTCCTAGGTTTTTGTTTTTTCTACCATGCAAGTTGTGACGTTTCTGCAATAGAATGGGTTTGATGGGATGTTAGTGACCATGTATACATAGGGATTATTTGTAAGTCAGGTGTTTGCTAGTTGGTTGCTTATTTCTATTTCTCTTATTGTCCATGAATGCTCCATGCAGCTTTTAATCTCCAGGACCAAGTTTTTATAGGTTGACAGACTAAATCAAGTACATTGGCTGGTTGTAACACCAGTACATATCACATTTGCCCAAGTTCCTCTATAGAACTAAAATAGAAAATAATTCTGACTCAGTATGTGACACATTTCCTTTCCACATTACTTTGATGGAAGGGAAGCCCAAGGCAGAAAAACTATGAATCAGCAAGGGTGAAAATAAAGTCTCTAAAAGCCTGACACTCTTAAGAATTTCTTTGCACTGAGGCCATACATTTTGAGTAAACAATAAGCATTTATTCAGCATTTGCAAAATGAATTTTAAGTTTACAAAGACTTAAAAAATGGCCAAATCCCTAGTTCTCTGCAATAGGCAAATCAGAAATTCACTTAATTTGTTACTCATCGTTTTGGCCTATAAACTCAAATACTTATTAACGCTGTAAATATGCCTTTTTACTGGCTGTCTGACAGCTCCCATGCTTTCCGTGCTGTCTCCTTAAACATTTATGAGTGTTCATGAATATGCAAATACACAATCTAATGTCTGCAAATGGTTGCAAGTACAAATGCTATGTTAATATTTCATACAGTGATGGGAGCAAATCAACAATCATAAATTTTGAACAAATATGTTGCCTCATTAATAACTAATGAAGCAGTGCATAGAGCTGAGGATTTGGCATTTAATGCTAGAAGCCTTTCAGGCAAGGCCCTTTTCCAAAAATGTCATTAAGATCTCTCCTTGTAGGGTGGCTTCTGTATGGGGTGGGGTGGGGAGGTTTTTGAAAAGAGAGGGTTCCATAATAGTTAAAAACTGAAACTCACATTATATGGTAGCAATAAAAATAATTCTTATGACCAATGAGTTGTCCTAAAAGTGGACCTTCATGCACAAGGCGTGTGCTTGATTTGGTGTTTCCATTTTCCTGAGAGCTGATGAAGACATGTAACATCATCCAGGAGAGCTTAAATTCTTAGTGGAAACCTAGACATGTAACATCAAAGGAATTTGATGGCTTAATCCTTTTAGCCTCTCAGCAGACTCAGAGAGATGAAGGATTGCCTTGAGAAGCAGGGATTGCTGTGGGACTCATAGCTTTTTGTTCATGATCTCATTCCTGCCATACTTTGCCAAGATACCACCTCTCTGGGGCACCAATTTCCTAAGAAATCCAGTGTCCTGGTTAATCAAATATTAAAGTGAAAACTCACAATTACTATATATCTGAGAGGTTATGTCAAATATTTATAATAGAATAAAATATCAATAACAGATTTAAAAGTCACTTTGTATTTCTGGATGTCAATATATCCATTTATAAATTGAAACAAGAGCCTTTTTATGACAAATTGAAAACTCTCAGAGCGCTTCCTTGAATGAGATACAAGACATTTCAGAATTTTTCAGCCTCCCTGAATTATCATAAAAAGCATCATCAGTGACCATATTATAGGTCTATAGGAATAAGATGTATGATGATAGAATAAAATAGTTTTAACTATATAGTATATCCTGGAAGATTCTCTTCAAAAATAAATTCTTGGTGATGAGACTATCGTATACCTTGACTCTGGTGGATTATAGGAATCTACACATGTAATAAATTGGCGCAGAACTAAATACACACACACACACACACACACACACACACAATAGTGCATACAAAACTAGGGAAATCCCAATAAGATTGGTGGATTGTATCCATGCTAATTTCCTGGTTGTGGTACTCTACCATAGTTATGCAAGGTGTTACCATTGAGGAAAACAGAGCAAAAGGTATGTAGGGTCTCTCTGTATTGTTTCTTATCACTGTATGTGAATCTATAGTCATCTTAAAATTAAACTACAATTTATAAAAACTACAATTAAAATAAAATTAAACAATTATTTTAAAAGCTCTTTGTGATCAGTTGACATGGAATTGTTCCCACAATTCTTAAGGACACCTTGGACTCAGAAGATCATAGAGGGCATTTCAATATGTTTTATGTTTTGACTTTGACCCATGACACCCATGGAGTGTTGGCAAGTGCAGTGGACAGGTTGGTAGGCCTAGGGACCTGGACACACCAAATTCTTGTGTTCTCTATGTGATTTTGAGCAAATTACTTTCTGCTTGGACCCTGTTCCCTCACTTAGAAAATATTATGGTGAGATTAGCATGGAGCTAGCTCTTAGCAAGCAGTAAGACACCACCTCACCACCTTTACCACTCTCCAACTTTACCTACCTCTCCACACCTATGGAAGATATTTCCTTTCTTTTCATTTCAAAGCACTTTGCTTTCCCTTTAAAAAATAAATTTGTATTATGAAAAAAATGTGAGAATATGCAAGAAATATTTTAATGATCTCTCAACAATTATGAACTCAGGGCCAAACTGGTTTTCTCTATACCTCACCTACTTCGTTTTCTAGCACCTTATCACACATCCCGCCCCGACAGCTAATCATTTTGAAGCAAATCACCAATATCATAGCATTTCATCTGTAAATATTTTTAAATGTATTTCTGAGAGAAACCATCACAAAAACATAATCACAACACCACTATAATTTCTAAAACATTAACACTTTCTTAATATCATCATGTTCAAATTTCCCTAATGTCTCATGATTTTTTAAAATAGATTGTCCAAATAATATTCTTAATGAGGTCATAGAAGATATTTCTAATGCAGTTTCTTTCCTGCTAGCTTCAGAATCTTTCTGAACACAGCACTCCAAACCCTACAGTGGCATTGAGACCAATGGCTTGCCCTGGACTGGAGTTCTGATAAGTCCACTTGGACCCGTGGTTTCTTATTAATTTTTAAATCACAACTGAGACTCTGACACAAAGCTGGTGGTTCTTTCTCTTATGATTAATCTTTAAATTTTTCAAAAAAAACTTAATTTAATAAAATTAAAAATACATATTTTTGTATATTTAAAACATATGTTAAATATAAAAGTCATATTTTTAATCTAGGCTTTTCTGCAAGTGATAAAGACCAGGCCAGTGGGGATTCAGCATCCGGGTTTGAATCAAAGCATCATCACTTGCCAGACACATGACAAAACCTGTCTTGATCCCCTTGAGCTGTAGCTCCCTTATCCATTAAATGGAGATGAAAGAATACCTGCCCCAAAGGACTGCACTGAAGATCAAATGAACTCATTTAAGTAATTGATAGTAATTACAAGCAATTAATAAAAATGAAAAATAATTGGCGCAATAACCAACATGGGGTTGGTATTCATATATTGTACTTACTATGCTATTTACTATATTACTTTAGAACATTACTCTAACATCATTTTTGGAATCTAGAATGATAATACTGGAAATTCCACGTACGTGAGGCCAGACTTCTGAAAACCACAATCATTCTGAACACAGCCATAGGCTTGAAAATTATGAGAGGGAAAGAAAAAGAACTTGACTTGCAAGGAAAACATGTTTTTGAAGATCAAAGTGGAGCTACCTCTACCTTGAGAACTGCCAGAGCAGGTGTTGGAGAGGCCAGAGCAGGGAGTAAGAGAGGTCAGAGCAGGGAGTGGGAGAGCCAGAGCAGGGAGTGGGAGAGGCCAGAAAGAACAGCCCTTTGAACTACTCAGAGTGGAGACACATGGGGCTTTCACATCTTCTGAGGGCATCCCTGCATCATAGAAGAACCAGAAAATGATGCTCCTGGGATGACCCAATGGGATATTAAAAATACTGAAATACTAACACTGAAAAATGAGTGAATCGTGTATGACTTTTTAGAACTAAGGGTGAATTGTAAGGTACTTTACGTAGGATAAACACACATAGACACACACATACACATACACACACAATGGGCAACACTTCTCAGTTGGGTAAATATTTTTCAAAGTGCTTCAAAACCTTTTTTGCATTTATTTTTTAGCACTTTTTGGAGCTTCGTCAGTAGCAAAATACACAGTAGACAGAACCTGGTGCTCTCATGGGGTCTAGAAAAGGGGTTTGGGCCCATATTCTGGAGTGTCTGTCTTTAGGTCCTATTCAGAGCAATGTCTTGTTTAAATGTGGTTGCTTAGTCGTTTTCCATTTTTAGAATCCTCTGGGATAGAGTGGAATGGAGTCATGCTTGGCCCATTGGCAGAGCAAAGTTACAAAAGAAAGAAAACAGCACCAAGCCAGGCGAGGGCAGGAAATTCTTTCAGAGCCAAGAACACAACACGGCTTGGTCACACAGGTGACCGAATCTGGGCAAATGGGTCTCCACAGAGTGGCACAGAGAGGAGCCTGAGTTAAGACCCTACCCTCTCTTGACTCTGAAATTGCCCAGGAATCTTGAAAACAGAATGTGTTTGGAAGACAAGGTATCTAAGCCAAGAGCTGCCTGAACCAGCCCAGGACAGGGAGACAACCAATCTGCATGGGATCCCCCTGCCCCCCGCACCCCGCACCCCCCCGCCCACAAGCCTTTAATGATGCTGTCTGGGACTTTGGACTGACATAAGGCCTGGTGGGTGGCAATGAAAGACAGAGGATGGGAGAACTTTTGGATTTATTTATTTTTTACATCAGAGTATGAAATCGAACCAACTGTGGCCACCAAAGAGAGCAAGTGACTAGAGGACAATAACATTCATAGGCATAGATTGACCTTCACCTGGATGTTGGGGTGGGCAGTTTGTTCGAATTACCAGGGACCTTTATAGAACCACAGGGTTGAATATGACCAGTGAAGACCTTTTTAATCTTTGCCCTTCAACTTACCGAATTCTTATTTTGAAATTGTAGAACCCATGACCTCACCTCCTCTACTCTTCCCAAAGTTTGCCCAACCGTACCAATTAATGTCTAAAGCTTGAATTTTGTGCTCACCACGTCTTCAGGAGAGAATAGAATTGAAAATAAGAATAGGGGCCTGGCCAGGTAGCTCATTTGGTTAGAGTGTGGTCCCAATACACCAAGGTTGCTGGTTCAACCCCTGGTCAGGGCACTAGAAGAATCAACCAATGAATGCATAAATAACTGAACAACAAATCCATGTTTCTTTCTCTCTCTCTCTCTCTCTCTCTCTCTCTCTCTCTCTCTCTCCCCCTCTCTCTCTTTCTCTCTCTCTCTCTCTCTCCCTCCTCTCTCTTTCAAATCAATCAACAAAAAATGTGCAAAAACAAGAATAGGGAAGAACTAAAAAGAGCATCTCTTTTCCCTTTGGTTCTTCCTTCTGTTTCAAACCTCTTTGCTTCCATGATGGGCCTCCAATTAATCCGCTCTAAATTGTTCTCTGAATTGCTCACATCTTCCCTTAACTGTGAAGTATCAACTTATTCCTGCCCTTGAAGTCTGAGAAAGTTTTTTTTTATTGCTAGACTAAACCTGTATACATTTTACAAGAGGCATTTTTTTCTTTGAAAACTAAACAAAGTGAAGCAACAAAACAACAGCACAAAATGATCAGAATAGAAAGTATGAGGATTAGCCTTAAGGTAGCAGCCAGGTAGCAATAGGGAGGAATTTCCTAAGGGAAAATAGTCCAGAGGGCATACACTGTTGTTTTATAAACCAGATGGTGCCTTTGGGGACCAAGAAGCCCCAATTTATTCTGCAGTAGCTGAACTTGCTATGAAATATATTAGTGACCTAAAAAGAAAAACATGGATGCAACTTCCAGAGTTTGTATTATGATTAGGTTAGGGAGCAACAAAAAATGGAAGGGTCCAGTACAATAGATGAAGAGCATAAGCAAGATTCATCCACCTCCTTACATGCCTTCATGTCCTCTTCCCTTCCAGCCAGGAGTGTCCTCCCCCTCACTGCTGAGCCAAACCCTTTAGGCCCCCTCTCGTCTTCCACACCGTTTCTCTAACCATCGATTCAGTACAACAAAGCCTTTTCCAAAAAGGGAATTCAACTGACCAAGCTCGGAAAATTGGCTGGCTCCAGTTGTTTGTACTCCCTCAGCCTGTTGCCTCGTTTGTAAAATGAGACTAATCATGACTCCCTCAATGGGTAATTATAAATGTGAAACTGGAACATAGTATGTGACTAACAGTAGCCATTATTATTTATAGCAGTGATACTGTTAAGGCAGGTCATTTAGCACTTATACAAACTCAAGGGTGATGCTCAAAATATGTAATAAAAGTCAGGGCATGGGCACCATCCCGTCAGAGCCAACAGTTGTTCTGGTCCGAGAGTACAGGTCTCTGTAGCAGTAACACCTCAGTTGCTGGATTGTGGGGCCAGGGATGGGTGTGTGGAGGGAGGGTTTGAAGGAATCCAAGTAGCAGATGAAGAGCTCAGCAAGCTTAGAGCATGGGTTGTGTACTAACCACCCAAAGGAGAAGTACTAAAATATTTTAATTATAAGCACCCCTGTAGTGGGGGGGAAAGATAAAATATTAACCCCTCATATAATGCTTTATACCATTACTTAATAAGTCATGTTATCTGCACACAACTTATAGTCTCAAACAGATTACAAGCTAACAGCTGAATGTTGAAACACAGACTCTCCAAATAATAGTGTGGACTATCAGGTGTTCAAGAAACACTTAGCATTGGATTGATAATAGAAAATACCATTGTATATTATTTTTATGTATCAATCTTATTTTGACCACTTTCTAAACGGGATTTATGATGGTTTAACACACAGGACAATCGATGCCTTAGAATCACATTAGTTCAAGGGCAATAACACAAGAGCCTAGGAATAAAGTGTGGTGAGCCAAGCTGTGGTTTGTCCACAGCAGAGCCCAGAGTTTTGTGACCCACCCAAAGCAAAACGGGAAAGTGATTTAATTATCTAATAAAAGGAAACACAGAAGCACACAAATATGTCCCTCTAGGAGGAAATCATTATCCTGGTATGAGGGGTATTGGACACCACTATGGGCATTGTCTTCAAGTGTGGGCCATCCTCTCTCTTTGCATGGTAGTTCCTGAGCTCCTGTCCCTCATTAGCCCCGTACTGTATGTCCCAGCTGCTCCAGAAGTCTTGGTGTGGTCTCTACTCCATGGCCTTCCACACCTCAGAGTCTTTGCAGAGGTTGTTCCTTTGCCTGGAATTCTCTTTCTTCACTTTCTTCCTTCATCATACAGCTCAAATTAACCTCCTCTTTGACACCTGTCCCCATCAGGATGGCTCAGTGATGCCTCTCATCCCACCCACAAACTAGGCCACCTATACCCATGATAGTCATTGTAGCTCAAGAATGTGTTAATCCCTTCTGCCTTCTACCCACAGCTTCAAATCTTTATGCTCCTATCTGGTTTTAATTTCAGACCCTGGTAACTGGATTTTTTCTCTCTGACTTTTCAGTGAAAAATTCATGTAGAGTCTGTTGGCTTTTGATTTTGCTTCTCCCCAAGGAGAATATGTCTTTATAAAACATATTCCAGTTCCAGGAGGGCATCAGCTTACCTTTTGTGATTTAGAAAAAGCTCCCCAGAGGGAACAGCTAACTTAGAAACCTCAGGGTTGCATGTTTTTCCTTCGAGCTCCCTGACAGAGCACATGGCTAAGGGAGTGGAGTGTGGAGGAGCTTTGTGCACTCCCTTTGCCATGTGGTCTGTCAGGGAGATGCAAAAACTTCACATCTCTGATTCCTGGGGCAACCCCTCAGTCTAGGCTCACAGTGCGAGGGGGCAGATACAAAGCTGTTCCTAGTTCCCCCAGGAGAAATCTTCCTCTTCGAGCTAGCATTCTGTTAGACACCATCTTCATCACATGAATCTTTGCTTGTGTGTCTGACTCCCAGGGTTAAGAGACCGGAGTCATCTGTATATTCCTAGAGACTTTCATTTACCTATCACCACTCCACACATTTCTTTCAAATAATCCAATGAATTAATACACAGCAAGAAGTTTTAATGGACCCCCATCATTTTCTTGATTAACTCCATTTCACCAATCAGTCAACAGAACCACAGTCATGCTTAAAGTTGTTTTGTTCACTGGGAAAATTTTAGGTTGGGAGCCTCTGGACAGACTTTGTTGGGGTAGAAGCCGGAGTCAAGTCTAGACAGGATATTCAGCTGATAGTCAGCTATTGGGTCAAAATGTTGCCAAAAGAGGGAGAATGTCTCTTTATTAGCAAGTTAATTAGAAGTAAATCATTGTGCAAGGGGGGGGGTATACCACTTAGAGAAGGATTTAAAGAGCTCTGGGTGAAATTTGCTTCCTCTTTCTGTGACTCATACCATGTCTCCAATGCTAACACTGTGCGTAAGGCCAAAAAAGCCTGCTCATTCAGGGCTGAGCTTTGAACAAGAGTGGTGCCCAAGACTGAAGATACTGTGTGACCCAATAGTTAGGACTTATATTCAGAGATGAACCACCAGACCTAATAATAAATGGATTTATTTGTTCCAAATAGGTATATCCATCTATGTAGGTATCTTGTCATGAATACTGCTTCCTTGTTTAGTCAGAGTCAAGCATTCAAAGGATAATGTTCTAAAGCGATTCTGGGGGACATGGGGAGGCCAAGGGAAAAGAGCAAGTCCGCCTTGGAGACTGCCTAGGTGAGGTGCATTTCAATTTATTAGCGGTCTAAGGGCTTCTCCCAGAAGGTAGCCTGACTTCAGTGTTTTGAACCATGGAGGCCATTCTGTGTTCAGAGAGCTCCTTTCTCTGGTTTAATCCTCCTGATCTGCCAAGTTCCTGATCCCAGGTTTTTGAACAGTTGAACTGAGAAAATGCATATTTAGTAGGAAAATTTATAATTTGTATTCTTCCTGTCTTTTTCATTTGAAGTGAAAGTAAAGTTGCTCCTAAACATATCTCAATGATCAAAACAGTATCTGGAACATAGTAGGAAATATGTATGTGAAAGAATGAATCTGATGGCTACAATTGTATTAAAGTGTGATTATCAAATAATGTGATCCAATGGCCAACCTTGGAACAGACGCCTATGAAAATTACTCTCCATTTTAGGTTTTATGATAAACATGCATCACCAGATCCCTAAGTCATCTTGACATTTCTGAGTCTTATGAGTCCTGAGTTCAAGATATTCCAAGTCTGGATTAGCCTTCTGATAAATTCCCAGGCTTCTTTTTGGTGGAATTATAGAGGAGGAACAATCAGAATAATGACAATGAAAGCTAGCCTTGAGTTCCTTTTATGCACTTGTCCCTGTATAGCTTTAAAATACACGTTTGAGTATCTATTTTTATATGTGAGGCTAGAGAGTTAGTGGCCAAATCTCAATTTCAATCTAGGTATGTCTAAACACAAAACTTGTGCTCTTTCTTCTATATTTGCATCAACCAGAGAAATGTCTCCTTTGAAGGAATCATATTAAAATTGAGAGTAATAAACCCAGGATTTCTGATCCGGGTGACTTAGACATCATCCTATTGATATTAACTAAAATCACTGTGATCAGGTCCACGCTTTCACCTACCAAAGTTACATTTTCCTGTCATTGAACAACAATAACATCACCACTGTTACAACAAAAATTTGGCACCCTAAAATGCTAACTGACAGGGAACATGTCTCCTAAAACACATGATCTGTCATGAAAAAATGGTGTTAAATCTCATAAGGAAGATTATCAAATTAGAATATTTGCCTTTATGCTTCATGGATCCCTCAGAAGCTAAAGAAAGTGCAATTATTTGTCTTTGAAACTTAATCTGGAATGGTTCTGTGGCTGCTGATGACCTAACACCACTTGAGTAGGATGGGTCTAGACGATCATGACTCACCGATTGTCTCATGAAGGTGAGAGCTGACAAAGAATCTGTGGACTATAAAGAGAATTGGCTTCTACAACTAGGGAGCATGGCATTTAATGTGGCTAAATCAGCAAGAGAAGAATTGAAATCCCTGAAGGCAGAATTATCAAAACAACTGGCAGAATTCATAAGTGATCTACAGTACCCAGTTGATGACTCATATTTAGATGTTGTTTAATGAAGAGCAAATAAATTTGATTAAAAAATTATAAGATTTAGTATATTAATTTAAAAAGAATGAGTCCAGGTTTCCTGCCATGGACAGCTGGATGGATAGTGGAATTAATCTTAGATAACAGAGCACTTAGTGATGGTGAAATAAATAAAACAAAAATAAACTGAAAGTTAACTCATGAGAACAAAGAAAATAAAAGTAAATACATACAGTAAAGACATGCAAACACATCTTAAAGTCTTTAACTAAATCAGAAATAATTAAAATAATTGTACCATGAGTAAATGACTAATCTGAGTCATAATGGCAAAGGTATTTCTTTAGGATTATGGAAGGAAATGTTCTTATCCTTGAGCAGAACCCAGGCTGAGCCATGTGCAATTTTTATGATCTCTTGTGCAAAGCAGACCAATCAGTTTGCCTCCAGCAAATGGCTGGCACTGCTCCCCAAAAACTGTTGGAAATTGCCTACCAGCACCTCAGTTTGGAATTTGGAGCTAAAACCTTTTGGAATCCATTGATGACCCTCTGGCATCTTTGTTTGTTTGATAGATATTAGTTTAGTATTTTGTCAAGCAAAGCATTTATGACTCTTATCCATCAAAGCCATAAGTACCATAAGTATTGGGATTGGAAGAATCATTCATTTTCTTTGAAGTTCTGTGTGTCTAGCACTGAAGGACACATGTCTTTCAAATCTTCAAAATGTTTATTGTCAGTGCCACAATTTTTACCATAAATAATTTATTCTTTTAAAAAATGTTATGTGTTGGATTTCTCTAAGCTCTAGCACTACTCCCTCTCTGTGTCTAATATTCCTTAGAGCAAAGAATGGGACTGATAATTAAGTTGTGGGACCTTTATCCTCTATAGCTTAACACCCAGGAAAGAACATTGCTTAGAGAAATAGGAAAGATTTTCAGCAGTGTGTTTAAAAAAAAAGCCATCAAAGGGAGAAAAAGACAAAAGGGAGGAGGAGCATAAAGGTACAATAAATTGCTGATTGGAGCATGCACATTGAAGAGCAGGGAGAAAAATATTCAAATGTTTGTATCTAAGTTCATACTAGTATATCATAACATTAAGAGGGAAACGTGTAACTTTGAAAGGAGTTTAGTAGAAGCGAGCTTTTAAAAAGGATTGCAAAATATTGATAAAAGAAATTTGGAAGAAAGTCTTAGGCATCAATCATTTCTTCTAAAATAAAAGAAGGAAGCTTCTGTGTTTGTATTGCAAAAACCTTTATGATAAAGTGTCTCTAGGAAGCATCATAAATCGGAAATGAGTAAAATGTGATGTGTGCTTTTATGCTTTAAAAATGTGTAGATGTAAAGCAGTGTTGGTTTTAAACAAGACAGTTGCTCTAGGCAATTCTTGAGACTGTGCCTCTATGGCAAATATCAAGTGGTAGATAAAAGCAATTATCGGGGAAATCATGCATCTTACATTAATAGAGCATAAACCTTTAGGGAAAGACTTTTTAGAGTAAGAGTATGTAGTCGTTGCCTTGTCCCATTGTGCCTTAGGAACCAAAAGACTTCATCTATCCCAAAATATCTTCCTTGCTGGATTGGAATTAATACCCTGAGGACCATTCTTTTTAATCAAAATATATTTAGAGAGCTCCTGCTAGAACGCACATCTGCTACCCAGGAGGGAAACAATACAAAATTACCTGTTATTGCAGTAACTTGATTTAATAAAAATATTAGTTAGCTTGTGAATCTGGTGTAGAATTTAGAGGGTCGAGTACCTGGGCAGAGCCATTTTACACAGGAAGGGCATTTCTAAAGTTACAGACCGGAGGGAGCTGCTCAAAGATGGGGCTTCATTAGGGCACAGAACACCTGGGGAGAAGAGCCCAGTAGAGGGCTTGTGGGGTGACAAATACAAATTTTGACTTTTTAATAATTAGGATGTCTCTACTAGACTTTCTGGAAGTTTATTCTTACCCCTTTCTCTGTAAAACAAGATTTGGGATAATTTGGTCTGTCTTGGTGCTCATCCAAATGTACCCCACTTCTGACATATCACAATGACCTGGAAAGAGGCCCAGTTGTTAGACACTGCCTTGTAGCCCGGAGAGTTGTTGACCCATCTTTGGGATTTGATATTCAGGTGGACCTACAAAGTAAAGACTTGAATGGTTCACCTCCACCATCACCCCCACCCCCACATACACACACACACATATTCACACAAAAAAGAATAATGAAAGACTAATAACTAAAAAGAGATGGTCATCCAGTGACCAATAAGCTGAAGAGTTTCAGTGGATCCACAGAGAAACAACTTTATAATCGAATATCAAGATATGCTCTAACCAGGAACCCAAATTCCAAATTAGAAATGCTAATAGGAAATGAAACATGGGCTGTTATGTTGGTGACTTCAGTGAATGCTGCCTGGTACATGGGTCCACTTCCTTAAGAAGTCAAGGCACTGCTTTTTCTCCTTGGTCCTGCCTTTCCTCTCATTAATGAAAAAAAAAGAGAGAAATAACCAACATCCCAGTGTGTGTCCCTGAGCACCATATTTGTGGAAGGGTAGTATGACCTTCCAACGACAAATTTGGCAGTCAGTTAGCTTGGGGGATGAGGATGTGTGTTCACTGTTGGTAACACAGACGGGAAAACCTCAGTGTGAAAATATTCTGGCCAGGAATTTATGGGTTCCCTGGTTCTCCCAGACTTCTGCTGCCAGTAGTGGTGGATGGGAGCGACTACCGCAATTCAAGGCTGTGACAGTCCCTTAATTGAAACATTTAGGCAAGAATGCAGTTGGTGTAGCCTGAACTTTGACCATTATTGACTACTTCAGTGTGATTTAGTAGAGATTCTTCTAGTACAAGAACTATTGAAGATGTTTTTGGTTTGATTTGACATTTTCTCTTTATAGACTGTTAACGCTGACATTGTTCCTTAGTAACCAGCCAAGTTCACTGGTAGCATTACGGTTACCTGGAGTAGGGTCCCTGGAGAGAGAGCACAAGATAATCATGAATGCATCTGAGGTCAACACTTCCTTGACTATGACTTCACTGAGAAGCAATTTGCTTCATATTCTTTCATCAACATTGAAGGAAACGTAAGTGCAAATCTACTCCCAACTCCCGGTCGACAAGTAACACTTTTTATTTGTCCCAGTGGATTATTTTGAAAAATACAGAGATAGAGTTTCATTTCAGACAGCTTACCAAAAATAAAGTATTACGTGCCTTCTGAGGGCCTGCTATGGAATGAAACTTGTTAGAAGTGAATCTATTTATTTTATTTAACTTTGTTGGCAGCTCCATAATCCCATTGTGAGAGCTCCTAACTCTTAGGAGAGAAACTAAGCGAGAAAGAAGACTGTGGGTTTTTAATCTTATCCCCCTCCTTCCCTTCTGTTGCCGAATGCTCTTTGTATCATAGAGATGGAGTTCTCAGTTCAAGTACGTTCTTGTTAATAACATTGACGTGGGTGAGTCTTCTGAATCCCTGCACATATTCCTTGCAGATAAAAACCAGTCTGCTTGCTAAATACCCACGCCTTTCTTTTCTGTTGGCACATCCTCAGCAAGGACAGTTCACAGCAGGGTGAGCTGCTGCAGTAAATGTCAGGGAAATGGAAAGAGGTCAAGGGGATGATAGCTAGTTTGAACCTATTGGTTAGTTTTAAATTGACCAGCGCTACAGCAAACAATTCATTCCATCATTAGTCTTACGGGGGCGGGGGGGGGGGGGGGATGGTGGAGGGAGGAGGAGGTGGTGACAAACAGCAAGAGTGTGTTAAAAAAATACCAACACCTGTCGAAATAGCTCCCTTTTTATGGTTCAAGAGTGGTGGATTGGAGGAGGTGAATGAACCTTCCCCAGTTTAACAGAGCTGATCCGTTTGTAATTTTTTTTAAAGGAAACTTCCATCCTTGGCCCACCCTGACCGAGTGGTATGACTGCGGAGGTACATTGTTTTTATCCTTTGACACCATTTGTGGCAACAAACAGGGCCTTCTCAGTCGCTTTGAGATTTCTTTCTCTGCATTGTCACTGGTTTTTGGCACTTCCATTTAAGCATAGTTAAAAAAAGAAAAAGAAAACAGAAAAGATCATTCTTTTTCCTACCTTGGTATAAAGATGAACGAGTCAATCATTCATGGAGTACCCTGCTCACATCCAATGCTACAATTTCGCATGTTGATAATTTACTTTTGATGCTAATTAATTACAAGTAATCATAAAAACAAATTAAAACCACTATACTTATTGCAGGTTTTCTTACGCTCCTGAAATAATGCATTTTTATGCATCTGTTTACTCGCTTTGTAAAAAAATGTAATAATCTATATTCATAGAAAAACAACTTTAGTGCTCTGCGTCAAAGCTGTAAACTGTTATTGGTTATTTGTTCCCCCCCGCCCCTAAGATATTAAAGTGGAAGAATGAAAGTGAGCCACTTCAAGTGAAAGAGATTAATGCATTTTAGGAATTTAGATGTTTTTTTTTTCATTTCTGTTTGTTATTTGTGTATTTATCCTTTTAAGGGACAAAAATATTATTTTGCTCCTGAAAAGGAGTAGGAAAAGGAGTACCAGCTTTGGCTTACAGGCCTCGAAGAGACATAAATCTCTCAGAGACCCCCTTTACATCTGCCCTGTGGGGGAAGGAGAGAGGGTGACTTTCTGGATTCTGTTCTCTCCAACAAAGAGGCCTTTTACCCTATTTGAGAAATGCGGTGAATGGAACCATAGTGTATCCTCAGCAGAATCACTACTCGTGTTCTGATTTCTCATTCCACCCCTTCTGCCGCCGCCTGGTAAGCTCCCCTGGGAAGCAGCAGAGTAGTGGGGAAGTGATGGGTGGGAGTTTGGAGACCTGGGCTTCTGGTGTGGACGCCTGCCATCTTCCTCACAGGGTGCAACCCAATTCAATGTAATAACCTGGGAGAGCTTTGCAAGGTCCTGCTCATATCATCACCAATACATTTAATATGTATTGAATATAAAAGACAAGTACTTGACTTGTGTAGCATCTCACTAATCCCCCCTCACCCCTGCAAAGGCAGATTCTATTTTCTGTAACGTTGTAAGTGTCTGTCCTATCTAGCAAGGGTGAACAAAATCTCAGGGAAGAGACTGTCTGGACCTGCTTTGCAGGTTCCCACAGCTATCTATGGGATTCCTTTCCACATCACATCATAGCTCATAAGGCATTGCACACCCCTCAGGGAGGAGTTGGTAGCAACTTTCTTGCTCCAGGGAGGATGTGGAGTAACCTGCCAAGATTTTTACTCTTCCCAAACTCAGCAGCCATTCCCTGCTTCTCTTCCCAAACACCCTTTGAATCCCACCTTCTCATTATTTGGGTCTCTGCTACCCATGGGTGGCCCAGATTCTACTTGGAGATGATCGTAGGTGAAGTTGGGACTTGTCAAGGAAGATAAGCTAAATTTCTTCCAAATATGTTAAGGTAGCCTAACCCAATAACCACCTGCAGGGTAAACCCAGGGTAAAATACAATTTTTTTACATACACATTACCCAGCCCTCATCCCAAACTGGTCGGATCTTAAGACAATTGTTATGTGTTAAGTGTGGGAGGGTGGGGGTGGGGGCTAGTTTGACCCTGAACAGGTCTCTGAAATCTGGTCACTTGACTTGTAAATCTTGGGACTTTATGAAGCTGTTAGAAGTCAGCCAGTCTCCGGGGCTTTAATTTATATTATCAGTGTGTTAGGTAACTGAAGCCTCAGTTATTGGTTTTGAGCCATTGTTTAGAAAATTATTGGCATTTATAATTTCAATACATTTTCACAAAAATGTATTTGGTTTATCTACACAAGTCACTTGCATTTATGAATGTTTGGGTTGCCCCTTTTTAGTCCCTGAAAACCTAAAGCATGTGAAAGCATATGTTGCTAGCCCTATTTCTAGATCTGTAGAAATACCACAGAAGTCATACACACTGGGAAGCAATGTGATGGAGGACTTTGCAGGCGGGCACACCTGGTCCAGCCTGGCTGCCTCATGTGTGACCTCAAGTAATGTAACCACTTCGGACCTTGGCTTCTTCGTATGGATATGGAAGGATTTAAAAAACCCACTGTGATGCCTATGAAGTTTAAATGAGGTCAAGTTAAAAGTGCGAGCAGAATGTCTGGTACAGAATTGGCACGTAATAAATGTTCCTTCCTTCTCCTTCCACCCCCTGACTTTTTGAACATGTATCAAAAAGAAGGAAGGATTCTCTGTTCCTACAAATCACCTTTGAATTAGTTCCCAATATTTGTTTAATCCACAATTTGATTTTCTCCTTTCGCTTCCTTATTCTTTTTTTGCTCTGTGTTTCCCAAAGGGAAGAAGCCGGTCAGTCCCCATAAAGTCCCCTTGATGGTGGGGTCCCTGCGATGGTTGCCCTCAGTGCCTACCAGACTCTACTCTCTTCTTATTCCATCTTTGCCTTTTCATACTCACCCTGGTTGGCTTGTGCACTATCCACCCTCAAGTTCAATCACCTTCTTTCTGCTCCCCTGGCACCGGGGAGGAATGGAGGAGCAGAAGAGGTTGGAAGAGGTTGTGCCTCCATTTAAGATCCGTGTTACTGGCCTGGGCTCCTGGAGGTTTCACATGCAGCAGGGAAGGGTCACTTTGACAACAGGCTAGCTTCCAGCTGGATTCCGTTTCCTGGGTGGACATTTGGAGGCTCCTGCTGTCTCCAGGGTAGGAGGTGTGCCTAAGGACAGTTTATAGCCACCCTAACGATCAAGCTGTATTAAGCAAGGGATGGAGGAGTATGTAGAGCACAGTGGATACATTGGGCTCTTTTCTTAAACAATATTCCACACACTTTTGATTTAATACTACCCTAAAGGCAATCTCCCCAGGGCTTTACTCTCATAATCATCAAATGTGTATTGTGAAGGAGAATTAATCAACTTAAGTCTAATTCATTGGCTGTTAACCCATTACAGTGTTATTTTAAGAATCCCTTACTGTGAATTTTAAAAATCACATTAATTACCATTAATTTTAAAAATCACATGTTTCAACTGTCTCAGTATCTAGAAAACAGATCCATGCCTCATGACTGGCATGGAAACACAGACTGGAGCAGATAGCATAATAACTCATTCAGTTCCATAGTCAACCATTCACATCCCCCTGCCCTCCATCAACATATACATTCACACACATGAACTAGAGAGAGTCATGTCCTGGTTTGGAGTCATCCTCACATGGGCCTCACTAGTGAAGGGAAAATTCCCAGTCCACTGTAAGCAGCCGGCAAGAAGCAAGGAAATCACAATTCATATTTGAACATATGTGCACTGTTTTTCTGTTTATAAGGCTTTTTTTTTTCTTATACAACAACTTGACTAATCCTTAAAACAGTTTGTGGTGGTCTCTATTGTTATCCTAATTTCACTTATGTGGAAACTGTGACTTAGAGACCCAACATTCCCAGTAAGAAGTTGTCAGAACTCAAATGCAGTCTCCTCTGACTCCAAATCCTGCACTTGACCTCAGCACTAACCCTGCATCTTCAGTCATCAAAAGATACCAGACCCAAGATGGATGGGACTAATAATGAGGGCTTTGCTTAAAGTGCAGAAGGAGCAACTCCAAGATGCTTTCTGACCTAAAAGAGACTTGGGAACTAGCACCACACAAAATTGTGACATTTACATTGTGAGTATATCCTCCTTTCTCTGCACTAATTCACCTCCTGTTTGCTTTTCTCTCTCCCTTATCCACCCTACAGATACCCAGATAAGGGGTTTAAGGAGCATGACTGGGGAAAAGAAAAGCAGACAGGTTTTTTCTCAGGTCTGAAATGCCATCACATCTATGGTCCTCCAGGGCATTATCATGATACCCCTACATCTGACTGCCTGATATTCCTGCCCAGAGAATAAAGGACACAAGCTCCACAAATGCTGAATATCTATACAATCCAAGAAACTTCATGATGACAAATCAAAATAAAATAAAAACATGCTTTCACAGGCCACATGGCCATGGCTAATGACTCCACTTTTGTTAAGCAGGTGAGTGTTTGCACTTGTTCAAGGCTGATCTACAACACAACAGAGCCTTCATGCCAGATCTAAAAAAAAAAATAATAATCTTCTAGAGAATTTTGACTTCAAATGAAAACCAGATTGTACAGATGACAACAATGAACAAGTCCACTAAGTGGGCTTTGGCCAAGAAGATAAAATCCACAATTCCATAGTCTGTCATTACAGCATGACCAACCCAAGGACGCTCCTATTTCTTCTGGCCCAGTTTGGGCAAGAAAAAGTAAAACAGTTTGAGAGAAGACAAAGAAACAGATGTATCCAGAAGAAGCTGCTTTCTTCATAGGCAGGCTAAGTCCTCCTATAAGGAGAGCTACACCCCTAAAAAAAAAAAACAAAAGCTAGAACGGAACTGGTGACATGGCCACATTTGCGCCTGCTGAGCTTGGAACTGGAATGAAAAAGAAAGGCTGAGGGTGAGACTGAAGGAAATGAGGCTGGAGTGACAGAAGCCAGTGATTGGGTCTGCTTCGTTTTAGACAGGGTGTAAAATTTCCACAGTCAAAGAATTTTGGGGAGATTAGTCAAAAGGCAAGGACCTAGGCCAGAATGCACAAAGGACAGTAGCTGGGGGCTCCTCTTGGGCACAAGCAGGGGAAGCCATGTAAATAGTAAGGCATGGCAAGGAGACAATCAGATTGACGCTGGAAGGGAGGCATCTCATTAGAGCTTATGTGTATGACTGAATTGGTGGTGGTGGTGGTGGTGGTGGTGGTGGTGGTGATGGTAATTTAATTACAACAGTCTTTGAAAGGAGGTGACCCAGGGTTTCTTGGAGAGCCCCATCTAGGGGATGGTTTCTTAGGTCTTACAGGACTTCCTAACATAACCCGTATCCTAGACCAGAATTAAAAACCAGTAAAGTGAAGAGCCATTTGGCCCATTCACTCACCTATTCATCTCTTCTTTTGACCAGGAAGTATTAAGTATTTCATGCCAGGTACCATGCTAGATGCTGGGAATACAGACACAAGGAACTTTTGGTCCCTGCCCTCCAAGAAATAGACAGCCTTGTATTCAGACAATTATAAAAGACAGTGAAAAATGACAGAAGGAATAGTCGGGCACTATTAGAATAGATGACAGGGGCATGAAAACACCTGAAGGATCTAATTCTTTTTTCCAAAAGGGGAAATAAGAAGACATATTTCAGGAGCATTTAGTAAATATTTGAGGGCAACATAATAAGACCTTTTTAAAAATTAATTGTTAATTGAGGTATTATATACTTACAGTAAATTTCACAAATCTTAAGTATTCAGCTAAACTTTTATATGCATACACCTGTGTCATCCCTACTCAGGTCAAGATACGGAATATTTCTACAGCCCAGCAGATTCCCATGCTACCTCTCAGTCAATGCCCTCCCCCCCCCAGGGGTTAGTTTTGACTGACTTGAACTTCCCACTTGAAATGGAATAATATAGTATCCTTTGTGTCTGTCTTTCTCCATTTATCAACTCAATGAGATCATCCAGATTATGCAAATATCTCTATACGAAAATGAGGTCGCAGTGGAAGTCATTCCTGGATTTTAGGATTTTCTGAAGGGGAGTTAATTGGCTGGGAATGGGGAAACAGATGGTAGAGTGGAAAAAACATAAAAGTTTAGATTCCATGGGGGTGGGTTTCAGTTGTGGAAGAGGCCACTTGCTAGCTGTGCATCCTGAGAATATCATTCTCTGAGTTTCAGTTTTCTTCTCTGCAAAATGAAGATAACACTACCACCTACTTTACGGAGCTGTTAATATAATGTATGTAAGAAATCACGTTTAAAGTGAAACACAGATAGATTTTTTAAAGTATTTTATTAGTTTTTCATTTGCACACTAATAGATGTACATGTGTATTTATGAATGGCTAAAGGTATGTAAAAAACAATTTTTCCATTACACCTTTTATAAGCATGCTCTTAGTAATCAATGGCGTTTTATTACTCAAATACAATTCAATTAACATTCAAAAATTGCCTTGTTAAATTTAAGATCTTATTCTAGTTGCATGTAATATGAAGTTAAGACATGGGTCAGTGTTCTACATCTTGGGATCTGGTTGCCAAATCAAACAATACTCTGAATTTACCAGACCTGCTAACACCTGTAATAATGCACATTAAACAGTACCCTACCTCGAGCATCTATTTCCTTCTGTTACAAGTCTTGCATTGTAAAAAAGCAAAAGCAAACATTCCACAGAAGGAAAGAAAGGTTTTAGATTTCTGTAGTTCGCCCTCATACCCCCACCCCGATTTTCAGTTTGTTACCACAAAGGGAAAATGCAGAGATGAATGTCTCTTGAAATGAGAAGCAACAGGAGACAGCTAGGATGAAAAGTTTCAATTTGCGTCAAGTTAGAGAAAGTTAAGACTTGGAGACTGACTTTTTAATTTCTTGAATTAATTGGTAAATACCTTACTTGCTCTTCAGCGAGATGATGAGTTCAAAATTAGAAAATAGATTCATTCAAATTCTCCACCAACTGTTGTAAATTTTCTTGCTGATGGGAAAGAGGGGGAATTCATTTTCTCAATGGCTACATTGCCAGCCATCATCTGGAGCATTCTGTCTATAAACATGAAACCAGAAACGTTGGCGGGAGGAGACATTAACCAATCCCCTACCAGGCTGTAAGTAATACCACATCCTCCACCTGGCACCATTAATAATCCTATTCAATGAACCCTTTATTATTAATATCACCGGTATAAAAAATGACCCCACACTTACAGGTGTAACTTAATGAGGCACATGTTGTGGCCAGATGTCTTGCAAGGCCGGCTCCACCACCACAGTACACATCTTTGTGCACGTTTCATAAAAAGAAACCATCTGAAAGCATTCATTTCAAGAGCATATTCATCACGCACCGTGGTCAGCTCAGGAGTGACGCTCTTCCACTTAAGTTTAAACAGATGGAAAAAACCTGGGATTTATATTCAACATACCTTGTTGGGGTTTTTTTTTGTTGATTTTTTAAAAAGTAATTATCTGATTAAAACTGCCAAATACATTTTCTCCTTTTCACTTCCTTCACGAAAATGTTGAGGAGTTGGCAGGACCATCACAGCCTCGAGTTAGAAGGGACTCCTGCCATTCAACTGGCCTCCACCTGCTGCCGGTTTTGTGATTATATTTCTTTCTCCTTCCCTGCATTTGCAAAAATGTAGAACAGATTCTTGTCAAAATTCAAGAGCCATTCAGAAGTTGAGTTAAATAAGAATGACACCTCATTAGGATAATGGAGAAGTCTCGTTTAAACTTTTTGGCCTGGGTCTTCCAGAGGAAGTAAGGTGTCATATGGACACAGAGGTTCTTGGGTGTCCCCACCTAGGAGATAGACCTGCTTTCTGCTGCCAGCTCATAGCATGGATGCCCTGTGTCAAGCAGCATTTGTGGGGATCACATCTAGGGTCCAGATTTAACTCTGTAGAGCAGTGGTTCTCAACCTTGGCTGCACATTAGAATCACCTGGGAATCTTTTTAAAATCCTGATTTCTGGGCCTCATCCTCCGGAAATTCTGTTTCTTTGTTATGGGGTGGGGCCGCAACATTAGTAACAAAGAAACAATTTCCGGAGAATGAGGCCCAGAAATCAGGATTTTAACAAGATTCCCAGGTGATTCTAATGTGCAGCCAAGGTTGAGAACCACTGCTGTAGAGGATTCAAGTGTAATAGAACCACTGTGGGCTAAATTGGGATTTTCGCTAGTCCTTAAGAAAAAAGCATTCCATAGAGAAGGAGGATAGGAGCCTAAGAAAAGATTCAGAGAGGGAGTGATCACACAGGATCAGACGTGTGGGCGCCCTCAATAGGCTGATAAAGGGGCACTGTGGGCAGGCTTTTAATTTAGCACTTCTTCAAACTGGTGTTCTCTAAATTTGTTGAGAAAAGAAAAAAAGAGTAAGAAGTTATATAAAGGGAAGGGCAGAAAATATGGAGTTGTGTGGCAGCAGCTAAAAGTTCTTCATTCTCAAACTCAGCTTTGGCTCCAAACACATGTACTTCACTCAACACAGTGAAAGCCCTGATTTTAAGATGATTCAATATTGTTTGGAGGTTATTTTAAGCCCATCTGTTGAGCCTCAAGGGTGTGTCTTATGCTACGCTAACACAGCTTGTCAAAGAAAACCTTCCCTCCACAGGTAGGAGGCGCCTTGAGAAGAGATTTAGAAATACAATTTGCTCCATCTTGCTCCATTTCTATTGTTTTTTGGAATAGTACTCCTGGGATATTCTAGTTAGCGTAGGTAAAATATCCCGAAGAATATCTTAATACATTTATAGGGGGTATCATGTACCCACTTGGGTGGCCTACTCCTCAATCCAACTTTGTGAACTTGACATGGCTGGGCAGCGAGATGAGCAAAACTAGTTATCTAGTTCAACCACCCTCCAAGACTTGAACCTCCTCTCCCACATCCTCTCCACTGGCCTGTGCTAACATTCCTCCAGGGATGAGCCAGAATATTTGATTATTCTGTTGGTTTCCCTTTTCCTTCCTTTCTTCTCATCTCCATTAGAATGTCTATGAGTTTCTCTCTTTTCTCCTCTCTACCTCTGCTCACTCTTCTCCCTTTGCAGACAGACTTTCTCCTTTTCTAAGGTTGACCAGGCAGCATAAACTTCCAAGGGTTACATATTACCAGCTCAGTCATCTGGAGGAAGAACAATTTCTTGGTTCCAGTTTCAAAATTTCTCAGGAAGGACGTTGGTGGACTTTCCTCCCCCGGTTCTCTCTCCTTATGAGAAAATGGTTTGGATGCTGGTGCAGAGAACACCTCCTAGTTGTAGCCAAACTTCAAGTAGCAGAGCCTTGGGAGGTCCCTGGGGAATCATGAAGAAACAGATTAAAATTACATTGTGGAGGCTCTGGGTAGAGCCAGAATATTTGAATATCCTGTTGTTTCCAGAAGGAGAACCTGCCTAAATCAGGGGTAGATTAGATTGATTGAAACAGAGGGAGACCAGAGCCAGGAAGACAAATTTAAAGGATATTACTTATCTCCAAGGATGTTCACTACAGAGTTATTTATAATGGTAAAAGATTAGACATATAAATTGTCTAACAATCAAGAATTAGCTATATAAATCATCATCATAAATTACAGCACAGCCACATGATGGGATACTGTGCACTCACCAAATTTCTGTTCTGGAATGTTTTTTTGGGTTTTTTTTAGGAAGCATATTCAAAGCTCATGATCTCATATTATCTAGCCTCTTAGGAGACATAGATATCACATAGCACATGTTGAAAACATTGAGTCTAGAAATAGTTGAATTCCAAACCTGTCTCTGCCAAACCCAAATCAACTTTTCTCATAAAGTTACTCTCTAACCCCGATTAGCTAAGACTACTAAATCTTTAACTGGTGCCTTTTCCAGTAGAATTTATGGTGACATTATATGATTTGCTCAAACACACATATGTAGTATAAAATAATTGTCACTAACCTCTTGGACAAATTACATCTTTAATCATTCAAGCTGATAAAAAAAAAGTAAAAATCATTTGGCATTAGCCACCTTCAAATAAAATACAACCCTGGCTTCTTTTGGGACTGAGTTTGGGAAAACATACAAAAATCAGGAGACAGACAAAAATCAGGCTCTCTCTGCCTGTGCTGTACCTTATCGGTGGAAAAACTCAGCATTTGAGATTCCACCACTATCCATCTGAGCATTCTCTGGCAAGTACTAAGCTGTTTTATGGACTACTAGAGGCCCGGTGCATGAAATTCATGCACAGAGGTGGGGAGGGGTCCCCTCAGCCCAGTCTGCACCCTCTCCAATCCGGGACCCCTCAGGGGATGTCCGAATACCGGGGATTTTTGAGTTGGATGTCCCTCTCAAAATCCTGGACCACTGGCTCCTAATTGCTCACCTGCCTGCCTGCCTGGTCGCCCCTAACTGCCCTCCCCCCGCCCCCCGCTGGCCTGGTCACACCTTACTGCCCCCCCCCCCGAGGGCCTGGTCACCCCCAACTGCCCTCCTCTGCCAGCCTGGTTGCCCCCAACTTCCCCCCCTGCCGGCCTGGTTGCCCCACGCAGCCTTCTATTCAGTCGTTTGGTCATCCCTCACTAACCCCCCCTGCCGGCCTGGTCATAGGCAGCCATCTTGTGAGGGCATGAGGGTTAATTTGCATATTACCTCTTTATTATATAGGATTAGCTGTTTGAAGAAAGTCATGCTTTAAATAGTTTTTTAAAAGCTAGTCTCAAGAAAAGTGGGGAAAGCACAGTAAATGAGTAAATAAAGTTGGAAGTAGGTTGTTGTGGCCAATGAAAAAAAACTTTGTTGAAAGAGTCCTTCCAGGACTCCATCTGCCACCTCGGCACAGTTACATCCAAAGGGCAGGTATGGCTTGGCAAAATCGGGGTCTTTTGTGAGGTTCTTTGACCAGGGTTTATGGACCGGCTTAAAAAGGTTCACTTTAATTGTGTTGAAGGAAGAATAGCGCTATGATCTCAAAAGGACAGAATACTTGTAAAATTTATGTAGCTCTTTAATACAATGCGCTTTGGTTTAAAGAGGTGGGGATTTACATGTGTTAAGTACTCCTACAAATCTACTTTACCCTTTCCTGGAAAAGGGCAACACAATAATAATAGTTAAATTTATGTGTATAATGCCTGTATGGTAGAACTGCTCAAATCGGTAAATATTACACAGTAGACTAACGACTTCTGCTTTTAATCTTGAAATATCTTCAACAAAAGGCTGTCTGCTGAGCCAGGGACACTGAGCCCACACTCTTTAAACCTTTACGGTCTGGTTCGATATTGTGAGCAGAAGATTATAAAACCCAAACTCCAAATGGGCTTCCTGCCCACTGTTGTTTCCAGATTCTGCCCACCCTGCATATAGATGTCAGAATATTCTTTCTTAAATAACATTTTCAAAAGAGTGCTTTTTTATTGAATTTTATACCCCATCTATTTTCATCTCTCTGTCCTTACAAGCCTCCAACAACTTTTTCTGGCTTTTATTTTTCCACTGGAAAAAAACCCCACTTATTTTTCATTTTTCTTCAGTGTGAAATGTATAAGCAAATCTTCAAAGTATTAACTTGCTCACTTGATCATCAAACACACACATACACATGCTGCATAGAATCAATAGTGTTTTAAAAGGTAATAGCATATATACATTCCTCTCTTTAGAACTGCTCCCATGCCAATTCCCTGCCCCAGCTGAAGGGCAGGGCCCCTCTGGCCTTGTTTCGTCATGGGGTTTTATTCCTCTCTGGCCACAGTGGGTGGGACCTGGGGTGGACGCCTGACCCATGACCAGGGCCATTCAGATGAACTCTCTTAAGAATTTAAACTAAGAGACAAGAGACCAGAGGTCATGGTACTCCCTGGCCCATGAAAACTTGGTGCGGAGAGAGGCCGTCTGCTGAGAAAAGCAAGAGAATGGAGCAGATGGTCGATCATGTGGCCCCAGAGAGAAAAAAGAGACTGAGAAAGTAGCTGCTTTCCTGCTGATGGGTTTCCAGGTCCTGGTTCAGTCTTCTGAGGACTGGCTGTACTCCCCGCACTGAGGTTCTATGTGACATCCCAGTACCGTTACGATCTCTCTGATCTTTAATTAGGTGCAGTAGATTTCTGCTTCTTTCACCCAGAAGGAAACTAAAGTAATGCACATGCATCCACATGGATCATACATCTTTATATATAAACACACACATGCAGGTATAATTTATATTTTTATGTAATATGTGCTATGTGCTAAGAGAGTAGACTTAAAAGAGTAACAAATACTAGGACCTGGCCACTACTTTCATAAGAGTCTTAACTTACAAAGCAGGCAGTAAAAGGTAGTGACAGGAAACCACTGGGAGGCTCTAAAGAATTTGAAGGAGGAAGCTCACCTGTCCCATAGGCTGGGCTGGTCAGCCGAGGGAAGGGCTCATGAGGAGAAAAATAAGAAGGGGCCTCACATGCAACAATAAAATAGGCAAGGTGTAGATAGATGTCAAGGACAAGAGAGAGAAAGAAGAAAAAAAAGAAGTAAGAAGACAATGAGGGTGTTTTTCTGGATTTGGTAGTGATTAAATAACCTCGCTTTAAAGAGGACTCAGATTGCAAATTGCTGTGTGCATGTTTTCAAAGCCCCTTCCTTCCTTCCCAATATCCCTGGAGTTGGAAGCTGTTTATGGGCTAAAATATTTAGTTTTCTAATGCAAGATTTCAAACTGATTGAATTGATAAGGGTTATTAACTAAGCTGATTGAGTTTTCTTTATAGATACCAATATTTTGATAATTTATCAAAATAAGATTATAAATTCTATAAAATACAGTTGTTATTATTTTTTTTTTAATTTTGAAAGCCACCTTTGGTTCTAAGTGGTCAGCCATTCTCTCTAAGTAAGATAGCACGGTAACTTTGGTTTCTTTTCCCTAAAACTAGATGCAAATTCCTTATTGTCTTCAATGGAATTTTACATACACAGACACAGTCACACAAATACACAGAGAACATTAGAGCGATAAAGAGGCCTCATTTGACAATGAGGCTGGAGGTTGCAGCTATTAATGCTCTGGATTTTGCAGTCTCAAGGACCTCTTCCTCCTTACCGTCATGTGACTGTGACCTCAACTGTAGTGAAGTTAATAACAGACCCTGCCTCAGTGCTGCTGCAAGGATTAGGTGAGGGCATGCATGCAAGACACCCAGCACAGGGTGTGATTCACAAGAAGCATTCAAAACTGGTCAGCATTGTTACTGTCAGATTTCCCAGGTTTGGGCAGCTAGACACTGACAGAGCGAAGACCTGAACTCGCGTCTCCTGACCTTCAAACAAGGTTTCTTTCCATAATTGGTCAGACAAGGAGATTTAGAACTTCGTTGGACGTGGCAAAGAGAATAAAAGAATTGGAAGACAGGGTACCTAGGAGCTGTGCTAGACAAGTCAATCAAAGCTATCTTTCACTTAAATTTAAATTTAAAAAAATTTTGTTTGCATTGTGTGATTTGGCAATGATGGAGAGAGCATATGTGTGTTTTTAATGTGTTTTTTTTCTATTTGTAAAATTCTTATGTAGTCTCAGTTGAAATTAAAGACATGGTATTTTTTGGTACTTTAGTTAGATCAGCACATCTCCAAAGACCATGTACTAGTATGGTGGCAGAGCACCAAAAAACAAGCCCAAGGTCAGGAGGATGAACTGGATCAAGGCCCATGAAGTAGAAATCCTGCAAGCTGGAAGCCAGTTCATCTGCAGAAACCATCACTTCCTGTCTACGCCTTTTCCTCACCCTATTCTCAAACCATTTACATGGGAGAATTCTTAGACATGTTCTGAGAATCAATAAATGCTACTCCTTCAGTTACACTATTCTCATTTCCTGGAACCATCATAGGTAAATGCTTTCCTCCAAGTCTCACAACCTCTCTATCATATTTTCCATTTCTTTATCTCTCTGTTATTATATTCCAGAAATTTGTCCCTGCTCTATTTTTTTTTTAGTTCACTAATTTTCTCTCTCAGTATCTAATCTACTGTTTGGTCAGTTTGTTTTTAATTTCAATGATTAAAATGTTTTTTTTAGAACTTTCATTTGGTTCTTTATCCACATTTACTTTTCCCCTATAGTATCTTAAAATTTTCTTGTTGTTTGTTTGGGTTTCTTTTTTATGTCTTCAAGCATTTAAACATATTTATTTTATGTTCTCTATAAAATTTGTGTTATTTGATATTCTTGGGATTCTAATGCTACTGTTTCTTGTGTCTTTTGACTCACCCACACATAGAATCATTTCTTTATTTTTATATTATTGAATTGTAAGCTTTTCTTCAGCAGGGATTTATCTGGTTGTATAGTGTACTTTCTCAGAGAGGTGTTGAACTTACTTCTGCTTGGTAGCACAGAAGTATCACCAGTCTATGTTTGCGTTTTATGTTAATTCTTTAGCTTATTTCAAACTTTAAGTTTACTAAGTTCAACACTTCTACTAGTGATTCCCTTCAAACACTAATTTTCAATTTCCTCTGCATTTCAGCACATAGAAATTTCTTTCCCTCTTTCCTCTTTCCTTTTTCCTCTCCTTCGTCCCTCCCTCCCTCCTGCCCTCCACCCTCCTTCTTCCTTCTCTCCCTCCATCCTCTCTCCCTGGACTCTACCCATTAGATGCCAGTAGCTGTCCCTTCTAGGGTGTGACAAATAAAAATTGTTAAGTGTCCTCTGTGAGGCAGAACTGCCCCTGATTGAGAATCACTTATATAACCTCATACTGGATATGGAGGCTGAATTTTCTAGCTGTTCCTTGTATGAAAATCTACTTTATTGACTATAAGAATCTGGGACCACCTTTGTATTCCATTCACCCATCATCACAGTGCTGGATACTCAGACTTCACTTAGATACCTACTGCTTAACTCAAAAGAGACGATCAAGCTAGTTGTTTAACATTAATTTCTGACTTGTACTAAGGTTGATTTAAATAGAAGTGAAATCAAGACTATTTTTTCTAACTTACTAGTAAAATGTCAGTTACCTCAAAACACATCTTTCTTATACAACATGTAACACAACCCAAACTCGAATTTTTGGTCTTTTCTCTGATCACAATTCCCAACATACTCCGCTGGGCTATTTAAAGTTGCTTTTAAATGCCATCTATTCATTTCCCTCTTTACAGTGAACTAGAAATATCTCAGATGCACTGAGGACGTCTTTCTTGAGATCCCTTTGTCACGAGTGTCATGATGCCTGAATTTTAAATCACTAGAGATGTTCAGCCAAAGAGGAGGCATGGGGGATTTTGCTCTGTGCCTCACACCCGGCCTGGCAGGCAGGAATGTTCAAGGAGACTGTTTGTTCCCTTGAGAGGCTTATTATCCTGACATTTATCACATTTTGATAAATACAAATTTTCCACTTCTAGTTTTACTGCTATGTTCTCTTATACTTCTTTTTGTCTTGCCAGTGGAGGCACACATGTGAATATAAACACCAATACGGACCCTTGTGAATAAATATGTATTGCTATGTTCATTCCTCACTGAAAACAGCAGCCTATTGTACTGAAGGCGTAAGGCCGGGATTGAGAAACACACCTGTTGTGACTTTCTACTGGAGTCATATCACAGAAGAGGGAGTTCAAAGGAATATACACGTGGGGTCCAAGTGCAGAGGCACATCATGTGGGGGGAGACCAGAGGCACTTTACATCATGGAATTGCCATGGGCTGAGATGTGGCCCTCAGCTTTGGGCTCACGTGATGAGCTTTGTAATCACACTGGTGAGGGGTGGGTACAAGGACAGACTCACAAAAGCATGGATCCTGAGACAATGCCAATTCAGAATGCCAGTTACTGATTTACCACGAGAAGTATAGCAGTAAGGTGTACCATGTGGTAGGACTGCCTCTTATCCCCCATAGGCATTGCCATAGCCAGCCAGGTAGTCAGCAGAAGGAAGTCTAATGGGCTTGGAGCACGTACAAAGGGATGTAGACAGACTGCTCAATCCAAGATACACCAGACATCCATTCTCCCCACAAGGACACACACACCACCATAGCAGTGAAGAGTTTTGCCCAGAGGATCCTCTCTCTGGCTTGGGCTCCCATAACCCTCAGTGTTTCCAGGGCCAACCAAACCCCTTCTGACTGACCCCCTTTTTTTCTGAAAATAAATTATCCTTTTGGGTGGGGGGAGGGGAAGTAGAAGAAGATATACAGGAGGTAAATGGTGATGGAAGGAGACTTGACCTGGGGTGGTGAACACATAATACAGTATACAGATGATGGATTATAGAAGGGTACACCTGAAACCTATATAATTTTATTAATCAATGTCACCCCAATAAATTCAATGCATTAAATTTAAAAAAGAAAAAAAAGTTATACTATTGATAGTTTATTCTCTTCTGGAATCCCACCCTGGGAAACAGAGGAGATGTGGGTGAGCTGTGAGGTAAGGGAGACCCAAGTCTTGACCAAGGAAGGCTATGTTGAGAAGCAAGGAAATGATTTTATTTATTTATTTATTTTATTGTCTAAAGTTTTACATTTGTCTTCTTTTTCCCCAATTGACGCCCCCCGCCCCGCCATTTCCACCCCGGGCAAGCCCCCACCACCCCAGTGCCTGCGTCCACTGGTTATGCTAATATGCATGCATGCAAGTTCTTTGGTTGCTCTCTAACTCCCTTTCCCCTACCATTTGTCTCTGGATCTATTCTTGTTCATCAAATTATGTTGATCATTATATCCCACATATGAGTGAGATCATGTGATATTTATCTTTCTCCAACTGGCTTATTTCGCTTAGCATAATGCTCTCCAGTTCCATCCATTCTGTTGCAAATGGTAAAAGTTCCTTCTTTTTTATAGTGGTGTAGTATTCCATTTTGTAGATGTACTACAGTTTTTTAATCCACTCATCTACTAATGGGCACTTAGGCTGTTTCCAAATCTTAGCTATAGTAAATTGTGCTGCTATGAACATAGCAAGGAAATGATTTTTAAAAACCAGGTCAATACAGAGCTCAGGAGAGCAAATTAGAAAGTCTTATATTTTTAAAAATGACTTTTGATGTCTTTGCTTTGATTCTTCATGTGTAGATTTATAGTTTAACTCCAAGAAAACAATCTTAGTTTTATCTCTTTTAAATCCTCATTTGAAGGTGGGAAGGGACCACATTTTTCACCCCTATGGAAATTCATGAATGTTTGAAGTGTTTACTAGTTAAGTGCCTCTCTCCAAGGACAGCAGCACTGCAGAGTGGAGAAGAGTGTGAACTCTGAACTGGACTCCCTGGTTATGAACTCCAGTGTCTCACTTCCTAGTTTGGGCAAATTACCCTTTTGTATCTGTTTCTTCATCTCTAAGTGGGACTGACAGGGGTGGTAGTGAGGACAAACGAGTTAATACAAATAAAGGGCCTAGATCTGTACCTTGTTCATAGAAAGCCTTTCAAGATGTTAGCCAGTATTTTTAAATCTGATTAACTGAAATATCTGAGAGTTTCTAACAATTTCTCTTTTTTAAAATATATTTTTATTGATTTTTTACAGAGAGGAAGGGAGAGGGATAGAGAGTTAGAAACATCGATGAGAGAGAAACATCAATCAGCTGCCTCCTGCACACCCCCTACTGGGGATGTGGCCGCAACCAAGGTACATGCCCTAGACCAGAATCGAACCTGGGACCTTTCAGTCCGCAGGCCGACGCTCTATCCACTGAGCCAAACCAGTTAGGGCACAATTTCTTTATCAAAATGGAAAATTCATCATTAAAGTTTTTTAAGAGTAAAGCCCAACGATTCGATATTTAAATGTATTACGAAATGATTGCCACGGTAAGTCTAATTAATAGCTGTCATTAAAATTTTCTTCTTAATGTTTATGTGGAGGCTTGTACTTTCTTAATCTCTAAAACATCGAGAAAGGTATATGTAATGTAGATTCTAAGTGTCCTTGGAAATCCCCCTTTGGCACCTCATCACTCTTTAGTGCTGGAGAGCGTGGACTTCAGAGAGGTGAGAGCACTTGTCAAAAGCCACAGAGCTGGAAGCCAAGGTGCATGGGAGAGAAAGAATAAAAGTCACATCTCCTGTTTCTGACTTCCCGCCAAAGAACCATTCCTTATTCCATTGATGAAATTCACAGAGGAGTTCTACCAGAAAAGTTCAGAACTTTAACAATTTCTCCCCCTTCCCATTTAGATACATAGATAGATAGATAGATAGATAGATAGATAGATAGCAGACAGGCAGATAAAGAAGTAGATAAAACTAACTTCAGGTTTTCTCATTGCAACTATGCCACAAAATGTGTGCGTTGTCCATGAAATTCAGTGTGAGGAAGAGCACACAGGAGAATCTGTAATGAGAAAGGAGAGGAGATTGGGGAATGATGGGGGCAGTGCTGGACACTGACTCTGTAAGTAGGACATTCTTACCTTGGAGTTAAGAATGTCAGCTCATGTCAGTGTTTGGTGAGAGAAAGTAACAATGCAAATTACTCATCACCTGCAAACATTGCATTGAACACTTATTTGGTACCAGGGTCTTAGGATCATTAAAAGACTTCTTTTATTTAAAGTCTCAAAAACTTCCTGTGAGAAAAAAACAAATCTGAAAAGCCAGGAAGAAGAGCAGCATCTGCTTAAGAACACATAGCAACCCTACATTCAGATTAGGACAGGAAGTTAAAAAAAAAATAACACATCCAATTGAAACTGCAGGAGGACACAGTAGACAGAATGTAATTAGTGGGGTTGACTGTCAGCCAAAACCTCAGGCAACCACCCCCTTGCTCTTATGAAAACTGCCTGGAGATTTTTAATGATGATGAGCAATTAGGATCTGGGTTTTAAATCTTCTCTGAAATGCAGGGCGCCATCGTTCCCTCCAGCAACGCTGGGATATTGGTTCTGGGTTGGCACCAAGTTCTCGGGAAGGTGAACCCTAGCTCATGAAGCGACTCTGACTTCTGTCACAGAGTTTGATTCTGTCCGTGTGTTAACCCCAACAAGTCTAGCTGAATTTGTGACACTTTGGGGGATTTCAAAATGAGGACATGGCTGTATGGAATTTATACTTGGGAATGAGTATCTCCATTTTAGTGTTTTTCTCAAAAAGGGTGTGATGGGAGAGATTGTGGATTGAGAGTCTCTGGGGTAGCAGTTCCCTGTCTAGATTTGAAGAAGCTCAGGAGCATGAAATGTGATGGTAGGTGCTGGCAAGTTCTGCGGCTGGTCTCCCAGGGATTCTGGAAGAGCCACTGGAGGTGAGGGAATGAAGGACAGACACAGAAATCAGAATTGGTTTTGAAACTTAGCTATGTTTCTCACTACACATGTGATCTAGGGAAAGCCCCTTAACCAAACCAAGCGTCACAGCAAAGAAGGCAGAAAGAGGGTTTGGACTTTGATTTCCCAAATCTCTTTAAGTTATAAAATGTTATTTCTATTTGTTAGTTCTGGTACAAAAGGTGTCATTGATGGTGCTCTTCCCTGTGTCTGAGATTGGGGGTCCAAAAGCCCAAGCTGCTCCAGGCCTCCTTCCACGCAGAATGTGTGTTTAGTCTGTCCTATGGCTAATGACTGCAGCTGCTTCCTGCAGAGCCTGTTATAAGATCTATAAAAGGCCGAGATATTATGGTTTCAGAAGCAGGTAATGAGCATACACAGAAACCACATGGTTGTTTCTTTCCATTTGGATTTTTAGTTTGTGGGCTTTCTGCACAGGAGTTCATGGGTATGGTGCCAACTCTCACAGACAACAAGGATTTATTGTATTAATAATCTGCAAATTATAGATTGTAAAAACAAAGACATTTGGGGATTTCATTGAACTTCTACCAAAAAGGATGCCTCCATGCTGAGGTTTTTCACTGAGCCCAGTTGAAATTAATTATAAACTATACATCTATTTGCATATTAATTATGAAAACATACTATGGAATATATTTAGGATAAAGTACAACAGAAAAAGATGGCAATGTATGAATTTGGATACCAAGTCAAATGGAATACCTAATTATGACTATCTCCCAAAAATAGGCTTAAAATATATCTTCTTATCTTCTTTCAATGCTATAGGAATTTCATCCATTCAAATCCATAAAGGACAAGCCCCTTTACTTGCTTGACTTTGGGTTGCTTGTGAGAGTATGTACTTGAACTATGATGGGAAACCAATTTCAAAATCAATTCAAAAATTTTTTTGAGTGATGAGCATTAGCAAGGTCAAATCTTGTTCTATAACTGTTCTACTGGATGTGGCCCCAAAAGTTGTTCCTTTATATTTCTCTTAACCCTTTAATTCCTTCTTGCCTGGCTTATCTTCCCCCTCGTGCCTTTCAGTGTCGGTGCCTCCAGGGTTTCTGTTCTTACCCTCTTCTCAGTTTACATATTCTCTTTGGGTGATCTCATCCACTATTTCATCTAAAAACATGGCTAAAAAGATGTAACTCTACAAATCAAATCCATGATCAAATAAGTTGTGAAAATGCTTGGTTTTAAAAAATAATTAATGTATTGCCAATATGTATTGTATGTATTACACAGTGCTTCCTAAATGTATCAAACCAAGGGATGCTCTCTTCATGGAGCAGCTCACTAGACCAGTATTCTTTGAGGGATCCTGGTTTAGGTGGCTTGCTATTGCCATATCTCTGTTCTCCTGTTTCTTTGTGGCTTCCTATATTCTGCCATTGTGACCAATCACCTGGGGTTGGAGCAAGGGAAAGAGAGCAGACACAATCAGAATTATGCTCCTTGTTTAGTTCATCAGAGGCTGGCCTGCTACTCACATTAGTCCTTTCTGGCTAGAGCTTCATGACCCACCCACACTTTGTTCACTTCTGACCCAAAACAGTAGGATGGTGGAAAAAAGAATGAGAATATCTGCACAGGCTAAATCTGGTGAGAATGATGAGAATGTTTTCAATAGGAAATGCATTGTCATAAGATGGAACTTAGGAGCTTCAGTCAGCCGTTTCTTACCTTTCTTTTTCATTTTTTAGTACAACCAACATGGGACAGCTACTTGACAGGCCAATCTCACCAGTTCACTCCCTTTGCACTTCTTGGGCCTCACCTCATTGCTGCTTCTCCTTTCTAAGACATGGGCATAACAGAAAGGAAGAAAAGAAGGAAGGAAGGAAGGAAGGAAGGAAGGAAGGAAGGAAGGAAGGAAGGAAGGAAGGAAGGGAGGGAGGGAGGGAGGGAGGAGGAAGGGAGGGAGGGAGGAGAGAGAGAAAGAGGAGGGGGAGGAGCACAGAAATGGGAAAGTATATTACCTTGAGGGTCAAGGAGGAGCTCAGCTTGATTTTAGCAAAGGACATGTGTGGGTGAGCAGTAGAATGTATGTAAGGATAGTTGCATGAATGATTGTGGCAGGCAAAAAAAATGGCCCCCAAAGATGTCCATGTTCCAACCTCTACAATTTGTGAACGTGTTAGGACATATGGCAAAGGGGAATTAAGGTTGCAGATGGAATTAAGTTTGCTAACCAGCAGATGATTATCTGGCCTCACCCATCGCATTCACAAAAGTACTTATAAGTAGAAGAGGGAGGCAGAAAAGAAGTTTGAAATGTGATGTGAAGTGACAATGACTCAATCTCTTGTTGCTGGCTTTGAAGATGGAAGATTGGTGTCACAAGCCAAGGAATGTGGGCAACTTCCAGAACATAAAAAACACAAGGAAATGGATTCTTCTTTACAGCCTCTAAAACCTAGCATATCTGTACCAAAACTTGGTTTTAGCCCAGGGAGATCTGTGTTGGATTTCTCACATAAAGAAATATAAGATAATTAAGTTTATGTGGTTTCATGCCACTGTATTTGTGACTTTTTGTTGTAGAAACAACAACAAACTAAGACAATGATATTTTAAATCATTTTTAAAAAAGGTACAGAGACTGGCTCAGCAGTTGAGTATCAACCCATGAACCAGGAGGTCACAGTTTGATTCCCAGTCAGGGCACATGTCCAAGTTTTGAGCTCGATCCCCAGTAGGAGGTATGCAGGAGGAAGCTGAACACTGATGTTCCTCTCTCATTGATGTTTCTATCTATCCTTCTCCCCTTCCTCTCTCTCTAAATATCAATTTTAAAAAAGATTTTAAAAAGGTACAGAGACTGACCAATCGTAATGGTTGCCCAACCAAACAGAAGTCCTTGCAGAACACCAGTTCAGAGTAAAGCGATAATAGCCACTCTACAGAGAGCCTTGACTTTGATCCCATGGGTAATACATAGCCTACTGAGGCTTGATTGGGCAAGCATCCTGGTGTAAATAGTAAGATCAGTGTGGTGGTAGAATGGATATTGAATCAGTAGCCTCCCCTACACATCTCCAAACACACACACAGTAAGATTTTCATTTAAAAGCTGCCTGGTTTAAACATACCAGCATCTTTAAAACTGTATGATTCACCTGTGGGACCTGCCAGATCATTTTGTTTGATTATTTGTGTTTAAATTATTAATGCAGCAAAGACTGTTGATGTTTATTGCTCATACTAGGCACGGTTCTTTGGCAGTCACTTTTCTCAGCAAGAGAACCAACTAAATGAAAAAAAATTAAAAATTCATAACATTTAAAGGCTTCTTTTTGGTATAGTAAGTTATAAATTAAGAGGAATGGTGGGGTTTTATTCCTCCTTCCCCCAAATATGAATAATACAGACTAGAGCATCAACAAATCAAAAATCACATGTTTTCTGCAGAAAGTTTTGTGACCACTTTCTGAGGATTACACTAGCAGAAAGGGCAATTTTTTTCAGTTTTCTTAATTTTCCTCCACATAGTCAACAACACAATAATTTTTTTACAAAGTTGTTTAACCCCATTTATACTATTAGCAATTTAAAAAATGCCTTTCAAATTTTAAAAAAATGCCACTTACATAAATCTCATATATTGGAAGTTATTTAATCTGGGGCTCTGTGATATGGTACATATATTTCTGTATGTTTGGGAAATCACATGGCATAACAGACAGGACACAAACTTTAGACTCTAATGGAGGTGATTTCAAATCTCAGGTCTTTCATTTACCAGCCATGCTGCATGAGCATGTTAGTTGATATCTCTAAGTTTTAGTTTCAGAACAACAAAAAATGCCCACCTAAGGCTGTTAATAATAATGCTTACACATGTAGAGCTTACAATGTGCCAAATACTGTTCTGTTCTTTACATCTATTAGCTCTTTTAAATCTCACATCATGTGATAGGTACTATTTTACAAATGAAGAAACCAAGGCCCAGAGAGATTCTTTATATTTTGCCCAAAGTCTCACAGCTACGAGTGACAGCATTGGGATGGGACCCCAGAATCTGTGATCTTAACCATGTAGTCTAATTACTGGGTTCCTACCTCATTTATTATTTTAAAGGTTTATTTAAGCAATACTCAACTTAAGTTTGGTTCTATTTCAAATTCTCTTTGAAGTTGATTATTTGCCACTTTGAATGGGTTTTCCCCTAAAATTTTGCTATAAAATTGTGAATCGATTCCAGACTATTAAGGAAAAGTAAACAAATCCTATATAATAAAAGTCTAATATGCTAAGTGTCCGGTCGTCCATTCAACCAACCAAAGTGTAATATGCTAATTATATTCTAAGGCTGCTGAACTGCTTGCTATGATGTGCACTAACCACCAGGGGGCAGACGCTCCAACCGGTAGGTTAGCTTGCTGCTGGGGTATGGCTGATCAGGACTGAGTGAGATGGGCCAGACACACCCTGGAGCCCTCCCACAGTCCCTCTCTGGCTGGCCAACCTCCTGTGTCCCTCCCCTGCCCTGATCGTGCATTGATGGGGTCCCTTGGCCTGGCCTGCACCCTCTCACAATCTGGGACCCTTTGGGGGATGTTGGAGAGCCAGTTTTGGCTTGATCCTGCAGGCCATGTGAGGGACCCCACTGGTGCACAAATTCATGCACCGGGCCTCTAGTATATAAATAAAAATCAAATCCTTAGTGGGTGTAAATATTATGATTTGTAATGATAAACAGAAGAAAAATACCACAGAGGACAATAGAAATGGCACCAGGAAGATGATTTAACATTTCTAGGCCTCAGGTGCCCTATCTGTGAAAGAGATTATACCTACAATTCTAACTATGTGAGAATAAGTGAATGGAAATTGTAGTGGAAAATCAGAGAGGAGTTTAGAATCCATGAATTACACTTAGAACTTGGCAACATTGACTCTTATTTTTGTTTACTTTTCTTTGGAATTTATGAATTTTCTTTCTCTTGATATAGGTCTGTCACTAGCACTATTGTTACAATTTTTCTCTCTTGAGAAAAAAAGGAGAGTGAGGGGAAGGAGGAGAAGAAAGAGAAAGAGATAAAGGAGATGGTAACATGGAGGAGGTAGAGCAACCGAAGGGTTGCCTTTGGTGAGTTGAGGAAAGACAAAATAGAGGTGATAGTTGGGGAGTCTTGGAGGTGGGCTAAGCAAAAGGGCAATTACAGCAAACCCAGAGTCTCCATTAAGTGCATTTAGAGCAATAAATTCAGCTCAATCCAATTTTATATTTGTCATCTTTGTTCTAACACCTTTAGAAATTATTCCCACACATATGCTAGATTTTGTCATTATAAATGAATAAAATCTTACCTTTTTTAAAAAAAAAATACACACAAAAAATGTATGTTATCTCCTCCTATATCAGACTTTACATTCCCTCTCTTCCCCACCCTGAACTTGCTTAGATGATCCTAGTTTTGGGTTCTAGGGACAATAAGTGGTAGCTAGGGTAAATCTTGAGAATAGACATTCTTTTGCAAAGTGACTGCTTCCACTGGAAAGGTAGACTCAGGGGATCCAATATTCTCAGCTTTGGCTCAACTGAACCAGATGACCCATTCCCAAATGTCAGGGCTCCACTTCTTCCCAGTCAATGCCCTGACTTTCACATTAGAGGTTTGGTGAGTCTGTGTAATTTCGCAATCAACACAATTGAATTCTGAGTCTGATTTTTAATGAGTTCCGCTGTGCGGTTATAAGAAGAGAATGGTTGAAGCCACCATAGAAAAAGTGCTCCAGTTTCTGACTGTAATTTGAACTGAGAGTTTAAGGCTCTGAATTTGTCATTGTTGTTCTACAAGTCACCCAATCATTTCAAGCAACTCTCTCATCCCACTGTTCCTGAAATTGTCAACTGCCATCACTACCATGGCTACCATCACTCTGCTAACATGAAGGCCAAATTCAGCAGGCATTTGGCCCCCCAAGAGCCTGAGTTAATAGGAACTTTTTCACATTCAGCCACAGTAAATCAAGATGCTGCTGCATGCCACGAAACACCAACATTTCGTTTCCATTAGCAGGTGCCAGCACTGCATTTGAGCCCAGGGACCAAACCAGACCAGCCCCATAACCTGTCCTGGGGAGCCTCTTTTCTGGCACGACTCCTGGAACAAGTGCAATCAGGGTCCGTGAGGAAAACAGAAACCACATTAGGTATTTCGACTGGGAAATTTAACAAGGGAATTTGCAGGGTGAAAGAACAAAAAGGCAGCACTGCCAGAGACCTGGCAGTTCAGAGGAGGGCCTGCCTGGAGGCAGGGCACAGACCTTTGGGAAGGGGACTGCCTACTTGCTGCAGTTCCTCGGGGGGCCGGGAGGAGGCGCTGGTCCTGAGAGTGCTGACTGGAGTCTAGTGCATTACCGGGACAGTGCTGTTGGAACAGCATGTGTCCCGAAGGAAGAAGTCCCCTCTCCTCTACTCCCGGCTTCCTTCCTGTGCTCCTGTTGGCTGAACCTAACTGGAAGCAAAGGGAAAATGCACTGTGCCGAGTGTTAGTCCCAGTATCACAGAACAGATTGTCAGAGGCTAGGTTTGGAGGGAGAGACTATAACTTCATCTCTACACAGCGAGGGAGGAATAAGAAAGAGTTCACAGTTACATGTAAAGGACCATTGGTCAGACCAGTCACGTGGTGTCTATATTGACATAACTTTAGCTATGAGTTGAGACAATCAACCAGGTAGGAATTTGGAGCAAATAAACGACGAAACCAATCTGGCTATATTTATGTGACTCAATGTCTCAGGTCTGAATGTCTAATCATGGCTGCCATGGAACATCCTAGGATTGTAACCAGAACTAAATTACTGCTTTCTTCATTTCAAAACTGTTTTTAGAGATGTATGGGCACAGGGTCATTGGGCTTACAGGATTTGGGACAAAAAGAAAAGCCATTTTTATCCTTCAGGGGACCTGTGGTGCCCTTCCAATGAAAAACGGGTTCACAGGAAAGAGACAGAAGGCCCTGCAGGTGCCAGGTAAAGAAGGAAAAGAGCGAAGCCAATCTTCACCTGCTTTGCACGTGAGCCCACGACAAACTCTGCTTACAGCCCTTTGGGGGCCAGGGGCTTGGGCAGGTGAGAGGAACTGGGCACAGACACCACTGCCAACTCCGGCTTCCTACAGCGGCTGCTGCCTCCTTCACTGGCACAGATTGAGCAAAGTCTCTAACACTAATGGACCCCAGACTGAGTCTTCAGCCTTCTGCGGGAGCCTGTCACAGGAGCTTCTGGCGTGGGCCATGATGGCGCCCTCTGCGTCACTGGGGCCAGAATCTGGCCCCCAGCTCTGTGGTCAGGGGCCAGTGAGTGATGTGGTCCCGGGCCCTGGGTGCTCCCTTGAGTTGGGCTTTGGTCTTGACCGCAGCATCCCGAGATGATTTGACGCACTGGGCTTGAGCATGTTTTGAGTTACGCTGTATTGCACACACATGTAAAACAAATCTGGGAACCCACAAGTGTGTGATCAATTATTTTGCTCCTCCACAAAGTGTTTATTAAATTTTTTTAAAATGATATGATACAAAGAGGCAAACAACAGAAGCAATCGCAAACCCCAAACAGTTTTCAAATCTATAAACAATTTTTGAAAAACATTCAAGTGACTTTCCAACTGTGTTGCCAGTGCAATGCAGAAAACAGATCTTTCTTCAGCTTCGGGGCATGTTTGAGTATGTTCAGAATGACCCACACGCGTCTGCTGGGCTGCTCTGAGTGGCCGCGAATCACGGAGAACCCTTGATCCAGGTAGTCGGGACCCAAAACAGCCCAGACAGGGGTTGGGAGCCCAGACACCTGGGTCCAGGGCCTGAATCTGCTCTTGTCATATGGCGGATCCTGGAGAAGCCACAATTGCCTTACTTCTTTATCCGTAAAAAGAAGTGCCTTATCTCTATCAGTGTTTTCAAGCGATTAGCAGTGACCCATTCGGTTTTGAGAACAATGGTATTGGGTCCCAACCAACATTTAAACAGAAAACAAAACAGAACCACACCAAAGAGGAAGTTATCAGAGTGTGTTGCCGGTAGTAAGCACACACCCTTTCTCATGAAATTGCTATTTCAATGGTATGTATATGAAAACTGCTTTTGCTCCTCTACAATATGCTTATGCAATATTTCAAATGAAACAATATAAAGAGATGGACATCAGAAGCTATGGCAAGCAAGCTCCCGTTTTTAACAATTTTTGAAAAATGTTCAAATAATTCCATTTTACTGGCAGCGATATTTGTTTTTCTGGACGAGGTTATACAATAAAATGCATTTCTGACTAGGGATTTTGGTCAAAAGATAATAAGCCCCTCCTCCAAGTTCCCATCCTGGCCCAATATTCTAGGGCCCAGGAGATGGAAGGGCATGCTCACTGAGCCCATGATGCTAATACCAAATGTAGCATTTTCAGCACTTACTCGGCTTCCAGGCACCGTGTTCATTGCTTTCCGTGCATCATCTCATTGAACAACCCTATGTGTTAGGTAACCATGATGCTGTTTAAAAAGGACGAAGGACATTAAGCAATCTTGGAGATGTTCAGAACATATAGTTGGCAGGAGAGCCAAGATTGGAAACTTGTGGGCTGACTCACAGTCCTTCTTAATTTTTCTTACAATTTGCTGCCAAACCTGTGAGATTCTGAGCATCACTTAGCAGCTTGGCTCATGGTAAAGGGAGGCACGGTCTCTGCCAAGACTCCCCCTGGAGGACGATGACCGGCCACTCCCCTTCCTTCTGACTGGGGCATGTGTGCTGCGCACTCCCAGCGCCTGCTTGGCCTGGGAAAGCAAGGACATTAGTTGCTTTATCTCTTTGCATTTCATTTTTCTTATCTAGAAACTGAATTCTCCTCACTGTCCTCCAGAGTCTCCTTCACATCAGAGCAGGCAAAAACTGTGGACATGGTTTCAAATGCAATGAGGATATTAAGCCGTGCTGTTTTCACAAGGGTCTCCACCCTGTCTGAGGCTGGGGAGAGGAATGGAACTTTGCACACCGCAATGAGGAGAAAACTCTAGCCCACCTGAAGTCTTCCTTCCCTCCTAGTGAACAACCTCACACATGCACGGACGATGGCCTGGCTTTACAAGGAGTCAGGATAAGCCTCTGCATGGAGCCCTGACCAGGAGAAGAACAAATGTTCCCCTTCTAAAGCTACATCAACCTGCATCAAATTTCACCATTAGATAGCCATTCCGTTTTCTTTAAGGCATTGTATCTACAGAAATTCTTGACTGAAAATGAAATCTTTCTATGGCTCACATACAAAGTAGTTAAGAGCCTAAGTCATAATTAGGTCACCCTGTAATCTAACAACATTCTAACGGTATACAAATAGTAAGTTCTGCAGAGGGTCAGGGGAAAGCTAGATAGCAGAGGACACAACCTGGAGAGGCGGGCTTAGGGAGGGGTCTCAGTGCAGCATAAACTCAGAGTGTGGAGGGTCATAGGAGAGCACTGAAGGCAACTCTTGGCCACCTCTGCAGTTTTGAGAGAAGTTGCAATACTGCAGGGTAACCACGGCGCTTTCTGTAGGGCTTTCCAATCTATAAACTGTTAACACACGTTAACCCATTTAACACAAGATCCCTTTGAGGTAGATACCCTCCAAGGAGGAAACTAAGAGTGAGAGAAGAGCGGTGACTTGCCCAAGGTCACCCGGCCGGCGGTGAAAAGGCTGGTCTCACAACCCCTGGGTCCTTCTCTCCCCTCCACAAGTCTCCCAGGGTGCAGGGGTTCACTCTCAGCTCCCTCTTCTGTGCTCAGCGCTCCTCAACTCATCTCATACCACTTTTGACACATGTCAGGAAACAGGGAGATGAACCCAAGAAAATAGATCCTGGCTTTGATTCTTGTCCATGAAATAAATGACTGGGCATGTGTGACTCTCCCACAGCTCCTAACAGACAACACACACACACACACACACACACACACCACAACACGCATAGTACACATAGAGAATCTCTGAGAAGAGTCTTTGTTCTAGGACCTAATTCAGCCAGAGTTATCAGTGATTAAAGCATTGGAGCTTTGCCCCGATCTCTGATTTCCCACTGACTTTCAGTTTTCTGCTTCTTTTGCCTTTTCTCCCCGCCTACTTTTTAGTGGCCTTTGTTCTTCGTTCCTGAGCCATCTGGTTGCAAAGTATGGTAGGAGCACAGTGCAGCAGGCACATGAAAAAGCGGTGCAAAAAAATAGTAGGAGGAAGACAAAAGACGCGAAGATCTTGAATTTTTTATTTCTCTTTTCAGATTGAAATATCACTGCTCCTAGTTTTGATGCAAAATTGCAATGAGGGTATTGGTTCTTTGAATGGGAGATTGACAGATGTAGACAGAAGGAAGGAGGAAAGCCCCAGGTCACCTTGTGGGTCAAGGCTGGGCTGGGGCATGAAGAGTCATCTCGGGACCAGTGACATGGACCAGAGGAGGTACCAGGGGACCCACGTCAGCACACCTGCTTCCAACGGCCCCCACGCCATAACGCTCAGCCCCTGGCACCACGGAATTTATTTTTTCTGGAAGCCAAAGCTTTGAGTCTCTCTTTTCATATAGGAGCATGTGTGTTTATGTCCGTGCTATCCACCACGTGAACGCATGCAGCCACTACCTCAAATGTCATAAATCCTCTCTCTCTCCCCCTTTCTGTCTGCCTGTTTATCTACAATCTGTCTATTTAAATTCTTTTTAAACAAGAAGGGAATATCTTTATGCCTGTTTGCAGGAATATTCTACATCCATCTGTTATTTACATCATTCGTTTTCCTGAGGTGTCTCCAACAAATCCTGGCTGGATGCACTGTATGTGTTATTAATAAAACAGCTGTAAAAATATTAACTGTACGGCCTTAATTGTCAGCCCTGATTAAGAGCCAAGTTTATCCCCGGACGGATGCGGAGACTCAGAATTTGGGCTTCACTCCAGATCTGACCCTTGCAGCTCACTTTACATTTGATTCTTTGACCATTTAAGCTGCTCTGGCTTCTTTTTTCCCCCCCCCAGGGAGCTGTGCGTATCCGGCCCGCTGGCCTCCTGGCTCCTTCAGGTGGCGCTGCTCCAGTTTCCTGAGAGCTCATGGCCAGGGCCTCTACCCCACTCTACCCCCCACCCCGCTAGAGGTAAACGTAGCAGCCATATGCTACATAATCACCTTTCAGTAACTTAAAAGATGAGTAGAAATATTGCCAGCGTGGCTTCTTCATGCACACTAGTCGGAAGTAGCATTGGGAAGGTCTGTGTTGGAAAACACATCTCTATTGCAAGCCAGTGCGTTAGCGGGGCTGCAAAGGGATGCTCCCATAGCATCCGGAATCCGATCGATCTTTCCCACAGACCTTCTGGATATGGAAGGTCAAAGGAGAGGGGATAACATGTTTTAGTGTAAATAAAGTGTTCAAAATAAACCCAATGAGGATAGAAGTTAGCACACGAGACACTTTGGTTGCCGTTGCCCCTGACTGGCTAACACCTAAGCGAGGCTGAGGTGTTTATCGAAGGACACTGTATAGAACAAAACTTGATTCTGCCAGTGCCCGGAACACCTTGGCATTGTCTGTCATCGAGCTCAACTGATGGGAAAGCAACGGGAGGAGGTTGGTACGATGCTTTGCCTCCTTACCTATGAAATACATAAATTATCTGCCAATGTTTTCTAGAGCAAGGGCTTAATAACAGATTTAAAGCTTATGGCCCCAGTAACGCTTAACAGAGCTGTGATGAATTGTCAAAACTTTGGATAGATTCAATGTTTCATGTTACCCTTCTATCGGGGAGTTGCTTTATGATCACAGTCCTCTAGGGGAGGGCTTTGGAAACTTCACAGCAATGACCTTTGATGTTGCTTATTTTTCCAGGAGGATTCGAGCTGGCTTTCTTGCCACCTAAGATTACTTCTTAAATTATCTCCAACCTCACAGGTTCCAGGCTACCCTCGCAAATGTTTCCAAGAAGACAGCACATGCTGCGCTCACCATCCGGCTTCCAAGCCTCACGACCACTAGCAGTGATGGTCTGGGAGGGTACGAATGGTTTGCTCGACTTTTACCTTTTTAAATCATCACTTGTAAGGGGAAACCATATTTTTGTCTCTAACAGAGGTGATAAAAATTTAGGAAAAGAAACCCAAAACTTCTCGTTACCATCTTTTAAAAGAAATGGTGGCAGGAGAGTTTATGAACTCATCCTATACACTCCTGGATAGGTGACCGCGACAGAATGTTCAACATCCTACTGTCTTTGCTTTAGACATGGTTCACTGTCTCCTGAAAACGTGTGCATTGTAAGATGTTTCTGCGTAACATTTGGAGTAGGTGCAGATGACTTTGTGGAGACAAACTGTTTTTAGCCTTGAAAGGAAAAGGATTAGTAATTGCTAGATGTTTTAATGATGCTACTTCCTCCCCTGCTCCTTTGTTTGCCATACTGTTACCTGACTTTAAATGTATTGGCATTTCGTGGTCCATATTTACAAACGGATGGCAAATGGATGGCTTCCCACTACAGCAAAAGGAAAATAGCAACCTAAGCTTTCAGGAGAGCATTGCCTTTCTTACCTTGCATGTGGATCCCTCACAGCTCCTAACAGACAACAGCACAGGGCAGTGGTCGGCAAACTCATTAGTCAACAGAGCCAAATATCAACAGTACAGCGATTGAAATTTCTTTTGAGAGCCAAATTTTTTAAACTTAAACTATATAGGTAGGTACATTGTTATTAACTTAATTAGGGTACTCCTAAGCTGGCCTTTGCTAAAAATGTCCTCAATCTGAGGGGTTGACCTCAGCGAACGTACCCCCACTTCTTCTAACGCCACTTTTTCAAAATAGACTCGCCCAGGCTGAAAACCGACTTCTGCGCATGGGCCACGAAGTTTCAATCGAATTGTACGTGTGCGCCCGCACGTGGTATTTTGTGGAAGAGCCACACTCAAGGGGCCAAAGAGCCGCAGTTTGCCGACCACTGGTATAGGGAGTGGGCTCCATGTTCATTGACTAATGAACAGGTTAATAAAATGCTCTGCCTGGCATAAAAGGGAGGACTACATTTCATCCGACCTTCAATTTCTATATATTCACTCTCATGATAAAAAATGCTTTCAGCAATGTGTTATTTTGCTTAGCTGCTGAGTTATGTACCTTTCATGATGCTCAGCTCTAAGCTAGGCACCACGATGCACTTATGATAAACATCAGACATGCTTCATGCCAATAAAAACTGGTCCATTTGTTTGTGGAGACAGGATAACACATATGGGAGGCATCATGTAAGCTGGGGTGGAGTGGTAGGAACAGATATAGGCAGTTAGGACGTTCAATTTTAGGGAGGGTATTGTGGGATTAGTTACAAGACAAAACTTCACATGAAAGACAAAGCAGGGAATGGATCATAAAGAAAGCAGAAATGGAAAGAAATGTGTAGTTTAAGATTGAAAACTTGGTACGCCAGTATATACTTTGTTGCGCTTCTGGTCCTAAAGCCCTAAAGCTAAATAACATTTTTTTCTTTACCAGATGGAGGCTGGCTGGGGAGCTCAAAGTATGGAAATAAGGCAAGCTTTTCTTATAATCAATGTTTATGATGTGAAAAAAAATCTGCACTCAAGTGTCTGGTATGCATTAATAACTGAATATGTTTAAGACAGACCAAACTTTATGTCATCATTAATGTCCATTAAAACTCAGCATTCTGAGAAGATGAGAAATTAAATTTTTTGGCTTCTGGAGATGAATAGAATAAGTAGTCCTTGGGGTATTTGATTACCAGAGAGAAGGCTACTGAGGGAATAGGTTTATCTCTCACCATTCCGGAAATCTCGAGTTAAAGAACTTTTAAAACAACAAATTCACGTGCTATTTGCCATTTAAAACAAAACACTGACTTTCCATTACTTTCACCTGGCAGAGACGTGGAATGATTAATCTCCGAGGAGACAGCATTTTGTGTATGTTGGGGAAGATCCTGATGGGTCTCTTTTGGTACAAACGATACTCCCACTGTCTTAAGAGATAGGATGACAAAAAGAGAGAGCTAAACTGCATTAGTCAAAAAATCAACTAGAATTTTGGAATCGGTCACTGATGCCTTATTGTTGGATAAAGAAGGCTGAGAAACTTGGCAAGGAGACTGAGAAGAAAGACAGCCAATGTGAAAGTCAAGGTGGAATGGATGGTTGAGGGACTTTCAAGAATAGTGGTGATTAATGTTCAATTGTCAATTGTTTCCCATTCTGTGCTGTGGTGAAACCACCTTTTCCTAACTTGAGAGCTTCAGTAAAGATCTGTTACAGTAATAGGGGCCTGGAGGTGAGTTAGGGGTGTTGGGATAGAATGGCAGAGTAGGACTGAGTTCAGCCAGGATCAAAGAGTGAAGAAAGAAAATGTTGGTCACTGGAAATGAGAGAGCTAGTTTGGAGGGAGGTGGCACAGAGACTGACCCAGGAGAACACAAGCCTTCCCTTGGTAATCCTCAGAGTGTCTGAGAAAATGTAAAGGACTTTCCACTGGTCATAGGACAGAGACTTGAGCCATTTCACTTGGAAAAGGAAATTATCAGGCTTTTGACATGTAGGTTACTTCTAGCCATGATAACCCACCTGGCTGAACAGAATAACAACAAAATACCCATCCATCCATCCATCCATCCATCCATCCATCCATCCATCCATCCAGTCAACCATCCATTCAGTAACTATGAAGAAACTACTACGTGTGGAAGAACACACTACAGGAGACAGCGTTTCTTTCTTCCAGATTTTAAGATTTGATGTATACACAAAGCACATTTAAAAAAAGAAAATATAAGTATTTGAGGACTAGAGTGTGTGGCATGCAACCCACACGACTAGAATGCAGAGGAGAAAGAGAGATGTTGGCTGGAATGGGTTATGAAAAGCTTCAAGAAGATTGGACTTTACATGGGTCTTGGTCAGTGACTTGAATTTGGGTAAGAATGAAAGGAGGGAGAATACCATTCATAGTAATTCTTCATATTTATGTTCTACTTTATAATTCATCATGCAATTTCATGTATAATATCTAATTTATCATCATAACTACCCTGCAAAGTAGGTAATATTAATCCCATCTCTCAGATGAAGACACTGAGGCTCACAGTTTAAGTGACATACTCAGAAACATAAAACTAGAGCATATGACTGGTTCAATAAACAGAGTAATTGTCATTATTAATTTCCTCTCAGATTCAGGAACATTCTTTGACTTGCCTATCATTTTAACAGTTTGTGATGGGACCCCCTCACAGAAGATATAAATTAGGAAATATTACCTATGAAATTATTCATTATCCATCTGAATGTCCAATTCCCTATTTATATGAAGTGATTTCAGACATGTTATGAATGTGTCACTTTCCTGGAATGCATCATAGAGATTTAAAACGGGAAAATTCTTTGAAGATTCCCTGTCTAATGGCTCACATCTACAGCAAAAAGAGACACTTTGGGCCTTGCTAAATGCATCTACCACATACCAGCTCTGCCTATTACTACCCTGATGTCATGCATAGCACTAAAGAATTACAGACTGTAGTCTCTGCCCATAGAAGCCTCTAATCTGCTCTGTGGACCTTCTCTCCTTTCATGAAAGAACTGTGATAATGTGGCTTCCACCTCAGAGCTCAAACATAGAAACATCATACCAAGTTAAAATAAGCAATTCCTAACATTACATTACTGAAAACAGAATAAAAAGCAGCTAATATAAGCATTTCCTTTCCCTATTCTCATTCCGGGTATAAGAAGCCAGAGTTGAATTTCCAAATGCTCGAGTTGTCCTATTCCCACACCTGTAGGGGAAGTGAAAACATCTACCCCCTCACCACTGCACCCCCTCATCCACTTTCCTTAGGCCCCTGCATAGCATAAAGCTGGATGAGGGGAGACAGAGTTTTGAAGAGTTTGAGATGAAGAGGTAGGAACAACTGGATCCATAGGAAATGCAGAATGCCTCAGGTGGCAGCACAGGAAGCGATGGATTTTCCAGCAACAGGCCTCATGCAGGATGTGAGCCAGTGAGGGATTTGGTGAGATGCTGTGAGAGAGACCAACACCGTGCACCACACTGGCCAGGAAGGTATCAATGACCTTCCCAGTGGGTAGGCTGTGGTCAGTTGTGTTGGCTGCTGAGAAAGCACCCCCTCTATGTCCTCCCAAATCACAGGCCTGAGTGATGCTAGAAGACCAGCACTTGGCCCAATAATAGGTGAGCAGGTGACTAAAGAAACAATGGCAATAATGGAGACCAACAGAAGCTAAGGAAAAAACTTCCCTTGAGTTTTCTCACAGCACACACACTAACCAACATTTTAAAAATGAGTGAACAGAATCTCCTGCCGATCAGGTGTGGGGGCTCTCAAAGCAGATTTAATTTTATGATGAAGGAAACTTCACATGTGCTACTCCTTGCCCTAAGTGCTGAACAGTGATAGACACACACATTTACATACAACTGATCCTCATTATGCACAGATTCCATACTTGTGAATTCGCCTACCTGCAAAAGTGTATTTCTAACCCCCACATCAATACGAACGGTGCTTTCGTGGTCACCCTAGACATACAGAGAGCAGAAAACAATCCGGTCTTCTGACACCCACGCTTCCAGCTGAAGTCGAACAAGGCAGCACTGCCCTCCTGTTTTAGCTCATACTAGAAACAAGTGTCCTTTTCGTGGCCTGTTTAGTGCCATCTTTTTCAAGCACATTTTTGTGCTTTTGGTTGGTGATTTTTCTGTTTAAAATGGCCCCAATCACAGTAATCAAGTGCTGTCTAGTGTCTGAAGCAGAAGAAGGCTATGATGCACCTTATGGATAAAATAGTCCTGTTAGGTAAGCTTGGGGCAGCATGAATTATAGTGCTGTTGGCCATGAGTTCAATGTAATGAATCAACAATGTGTAATAAGTAAGATGTCTTTAAACAAAAACATAAATAACACATAATGTATCAATTGGTTGGCCAAAATGTTGACCAGAGGCTCACAGGAACCTAGCCCTGTACTTTCTTTAGGAGCAATGGTCTGGGACTCACCAATTCAGTGTCCAGGGTGACTACAGAACAATGAACAATGAGAACAGACTGCATTTATATATTCTTATGTGCAAAGCATTGTTCTAGGCATCAAAATAAAAATGGGAAATAAGGTCCGAAATTTTCACCAGATCCTAATATACTGGGACTATACCCCAGGCTACAGAGCAGAATTCAAGACAGAATCTCACTCAGGAAGTGTCCTGGGCCTCATCCAGAGGGGGGTTATTTCTGGAAGTTTGGAAGACAGCTATAGGCAGTCTCATTTATAAAAGGGCCCCTAATAAGAACCCAGAGGACAGCTCTGAGGACATTTATAGTGTGGCTCCCGTGTGCTCGGGGTCACTGTTTCCTGCTATAAACACCACTCTAATTTTCCAGGAGGCTCTGTGAGCATCTGAACTTGGATGAGACTTGGCATGCTGCATCCCAGCATGGGAGTTTATGTAAACAGGTTGTAAAATAATCAGCTTGACCCTTTCCAAATGCAGGCAATGTTAAATAACAAACAAGCCAACAAGAAAATGCACAGACCTATGCCTAAGAGAATGTTGGGTTTTGCACCTGTATAAATGAAAACTGACAAGTTTACAGAATGAATGTGGCAAATGATTAGTGATAATTGACTTACAAGGGAGGAGCCCCCCCAAAGTCAGCCATGTGCTATTGGGCCATCATTAAGTCCTGAAGCATTTGAACTCAAATTTGGTATTTTTGCCACACTTATGAAATTACTAGAGGCCCAGTGCACGAATTCGTGCACCAGTGGGGTCCCTCAGCCTGGCCTGCGGGATCAGGCTGAAACTGGCTCTCCGACATCCCCCGAGGGGTCTCGGATTGTGAGAAGGTGCAGGCCAGGCCAAGGGACCCCACTGGTGCACGATCAGGGCCAGAGAGGGACACGGGAGGTTGGCCAGACAGAAAGGGACCATGGGAGGGCTCGAGGGTGTGTCGGGCCTGTCTCCTCAGTCCTGATCAGCCAGACCCCAGCAACAAGCTAATCTACCAGTCAGAGTGTCTGCCCCCTGGTGGTCAGTGCACATCATAGCGAGCAGCTGAGTGGCTTTAGCATATCATTAGCATATTATGCTTTGATTGGTTGAATGGCTGACCAGATGACCGGACACTTAGCATATTAGGCTTTTATTATATAGGACTAGGGGCCCGGTGCATGAAATTTGTGGGGGGGGGGGGAGTGTCCCTCAGCCCAGCCTGCCCCCTCTCACATACTGGGAGCCCTCAGGCGTTGACCCCCATCACCCTCCAATCGCAGGATCAGCCCCTTGCCCAGGCCTGATGCCTCTTCCAGAGGTGTCAGGCCTGGGCAGGGGACCCTCATTTCCCCCCGGATCACTGGTTCTGCCCCCCACCCAGGCCTGATGCCTCGGCCAGAGGAGTTGACCCTCATCACCCTCCGATCGCCGATCACTGGATCGGCCCCTTGCCCAGGCCTGAGGCCTCCGGCAGAGGTGTCAGGCCTGGGCAGGGGACCCCCAGCTCCCACCATTCCCGGCTCCGCCCCTGCTACCCACGATCTCTGGCACTGCCCCTGCCAAGACCTAAGGCCTCTGGTGGAGGCATTAGTCCTGGGCAGGAGACCCCCAGCTCCCCGCAATCTCCCGCTCTGCCCCTGACTAGACCTAATGCCTCTGGCCAAGGCGTTAGGCCTGGGCAGGGGACCCCCAGCTGCCCAGGATCGCTGATTCCGCCCCTGCTCCCTGCAATGGCTGGTTCCGCCCCTGCCCAGGCCTAACGTCTTTGGCCAAGGCTTTAGGCCTGGGCAAGGGATCCCTAGCTCCCTGGACTGCCGGCTCCGTCCCTGCCCAGCTCCCATTGCTGGCTCCACCCCTGCGTCCAGCTATCACTGGCCAGGGCGGCAAAGGTGCCTGGTTCTCTGATCACAGCTGGGGGGCAGGGCAAAGGCAGCCCCCAGGGTCGCCTTTGCCCTGCCCCCGGCTCTTAGCTCCCCCCTGGGTTTCCGATCACCGTCAGTGGCAGGGGGCTTCTTCCGTCCTTTCCCTTTCGCCTCCCAGCATTGTGCCTACATATGCAAATTAGCCGCCATCTTTGTTGGCGGTTAACCGCCATCTTGGCTGGCAGTTAATTTGCATATCTCCCTGATTAGCCAATGGGAAGGGTAGCGGTCGTACGCTAATTACCATGTTTCTCTTTTATTAGATAGGATGTTGCCGAAGGAGTGATTGCTGTCCTCAGGGAACCTTATGGATGCTTGCGGCTAAGTGCTAGCACATTTCCAAGGCCTGATAGCACACTAATAATTAAAAGGTGATAAAGAAGGCAAGAAGGTAAATACCTGAAGGATGAAGATTTGGGGCTGTTTTGCACACTGCTGGATCCTCACAGCTTAGAACAGTGCTTGGCATAGGGAAGTCACACTATAAACACTTATTGAATTAGGTCCACTTACCATTTTAATGCACTGTGACACAGCCAGTGCCCATGTTTCTGGATAGAGGGTATCCTATTCTGTGCCTTCTTCCCCCTACTGTGCTCTTTCATGCCTGAGCCCAGTCTGCCCCACCCCCCACCCTGTCCCCTGAGCTGGCAGTGATTTCAGCCCCAGAGGAAACCAGAGGAAGAGGTGAAAAACCCCGTCACTCAGCAGAAAGGCACCAGGTATCCCTCCAGCAACATTACGTGGACCTCCATTCCCAGGGGTCCTGGTCCCCACCATTTCCAAAGGAGTTTCTGTAACATCTGGATTTTTGCCAATCTGATATGTGAGAAATTGTATCTCGGGTATTATAATTTGCATTTTTCTTATTAGGAGCAAGGCTGCACATATTTTCATATGGTGAAGAGCCATTTGCCTTTCCTTTTTTAGGGAACAGTCTGTTCATTTCCCTAGTCCATTTATCTACCAAGTTATAGTCTTTTTCTTCTCTATTTTTAGAGGCACTTTGTATATTTGATACATTAACCCTTTGTGACAAAAAAAATTGCTAATTTTTCCAATTTGTCATTATTTTTACATTGCTCGGAGTATTTCTTGCTTAAAAAATTGTTTTAAATAATATCACATTTAACTATATATTTCTTTTCATGCTCCTGGACTTTGTTAAATAGTTGAGACAGTTTTCTCCATCCTGGTTATTGGAGGAGAGCACCCATCTTCTCTTCAAATATGTATAGTTTCATTCATTTCACAGTTAGATCTCCGAGCCTTTTGGAATTTATCCTGGTGCACAATGTGAGAAATGGATCCAATTTTATCCTTTTCCATATGGCTATCCACTTATCCCAACACCACTTATTTAAAAGTCCATCTTTTGCCACCAATTTGAAATGCCATCTTTATTGCGTATTAAAATTTCCATATGCAATTAGGTCTATTTCTGGATTTTTCTGTTCATTGATCATGTGCCTGTACCATCCTTTATTAATTACAGAGGCTCTATAACTGTTTTAATATCTGGTGGAGCCAATCCCCATCCTCATGGCTCTTCTTTTGCAAGGATTTCCTGACTACTCTAGCTTACTTTTTCTTCAAAATTATATATTTTGGAAGACATTCAATTTATAAATTAAGAGTGTAACTGACTCCTGACTATCCAAGGAACTGATATGTGTTTCCATTTCTTCAAGTCTCCTTTTGCAACCTTTAGGAGAGTTTCTAGTTTTCTCCATATAGCTTTGGCACAATTTTGGTTTCTTTTTATGCCTTGGTTTGTTACCATTATTATTATCTTAAACATATCTGCTATATATCTTCTAACTACTTTTAGTTTGAATATATGAAAGATGTCTTTCCCTATCTGTGACTTTACTAAATTATCTTTTACCTGTTGTGCTTTTTGCATTGAGTTTTTTGGACTTTCCAGAAATGTCTTCTGCAAAAAGAGATATTTTTGCTCTTCCTTTCCATGCTTTGTGTAATGCAGGTATTACCCTATTTGTTTTTTACTAACCATCATATTTTGACTGTTATGTAGTATCATTAAATAGTCTTTAAGGCATCATTTTAATGCTTGTATATATATTTTATCATATGGATATGTCATTATTTGGTTAGCCATTTTCAACTTGAAATTCGGTGTTTCTCCTTTTTGCTCTGCAAATAATGCAAACACCTTCAGTTACTATGTATTTGTACACATTTCTGATTATGTCTTCAGTGTAAACTGCTAGGAGTCAAATCATTAGGTCAAAAAGCATGACAGTTTTTAAGGCTTTTAAAATATAAAGTGCCCTCCAGAAAGGTGAGCCAGTGTATGCTCACACCAGCAAATTTTTCTTCCTTCACTCACCCTCACCAACTTTGTGCTTAAGGAGTTTGCCAACTCAACAGGCGAACAATATCGCATCTTTCTGTGACTAGTTTGTGGAGCAATCTCAATTCAGTGTAGGTACAGCTATGAAACAATTTTATTGAGAAGAAGAATGTGCGGGGAAAAGACCAGTATCTTTTTACTTACATGGACACAATAGCAATATTCTTTATTTGAAGTGTGACTATTTTTCTGACTTAGGTCAACTGGATATTGACATCTCTATATAGAAGGCTTGCAGGTTGGGAGGGCTGGCTCTACCTCTCTCTTCCTTCTCAGTGCCCACCCTGGCATGGCCTCATTTATTAGGCAAGCGTCTTGAGCATCTCAATACTAGCTACAGTCCAGGGGTCCATGCAGCCGACCAGGAACTTGCGCATCCTTGGGGGTACCAGTTGGCCGAAGTGCAGGCTGTGCCTCTGTCCTCTTGCCTTGTGACTGTCTTATAGTTCTCTTCCCTGATTAGACAGGCACAGGGCAGAGTTCCAGGGAAGGAAGTGAATGCCTGCCTGCCTGTTTGTCAGCACCTACAATCTCAATCGGTGATGCTCTGGGAAGCTCCTCTCTGTTTAGGTTGAGTAGAATTGTGTGAGGGAAAGCAGCTCCCTCCCTGGCCCCTGGGAGAGAGGACTAACCTCTGGTGAGGGACACTCCCAACTTGGATTCCTGTTCTCCTGCCCCCTGCCTGTCCTTTGCTTATACAGTGGTGATTGGGGCTGGGGGCTGGCTGTTCTTGTACATGTCAAGTACTTAGCACTATTGTTGTTGGCTGGGGGCCTAGTGCTGATTCTAGAGCAAACGTAGAAGCCCCACGCCACATCCTGGGATTGCTGGGTTTTATTTGCTCCTCTTTACTTGGAAGTGATATTAAACATTTTTCATCTGTTTATTAACAATCTTATTTCTCTTTTTATGAATTGCCTGTTTATGGCTTGTTCTTTAGTCTTCCGTTCCTTCCTCTTTATCTTTTGAAGCTTCCTCCTTGTAAAGCAGGGTGACCAGGCCGCATAACTTTATAGCCCCACTGATTCTGAATGTAACACAATTGCTCTCCAGTTGTCGTTTCTGCCTTCAGGGCGTCAGTATTAATATTCAAGATACAATGCGCTAAGAAACAGGATACACAGATTCCCTATTTGATATTCAGCAGCTGGTTTATAAATTTATGCTAAATATGCACAAACAGTGATGTACATATTTACATGTATGCATGAATACCTATTATATAAAGACATGACATGAGGTTCAGAATCCGTTCTTGCCTCCCATTTAATTTTTCTGTAACCTCTCAGTCATTCATTCAGGCTAATGACAACAATCTGAATCAGAGAATCAATTTATAACCCTACCAGGTGGCAAAAGGCTTCTCTCTCCAAGTGACCTCTTGGGGATCCCTCCTGGCTATCTTCTGGAAAATAGGAGATTAAAAACATGTGTGTTCCCACAATACTGCATTCTGAAGATGTTTCCCCTCTTAGTCCTGCCCCCATGTAAGTTATGTAAGACCTTTGAAATCAACAAAGAACAATTCATGCCTTCACTGGGATTATTGTTGTGGTGTTTTTAAGGACAGACCTAAAATCAGAAGAGCAACTCAAATGCAAGCAGTCCGTACGTACTGTCCAGCTCATAGAAAATTCACTTCTGTCTTTTCTGCAGAGGATATAAGTGGATAAGAATTCTTGGTATTTTGTGAGTTTGGGATAGAAATAAAATGAACTTAATTTAATATCCTAAAATCTCCAGCCGGCAGAGCTGAAACCTGGGCAGCTGAACCTGAAAGGTGGGGAGGGCTGGGAGACGCATCCAGAGCGCTTGAAGGATGAGTGTGCGTGGCAATTTGATGTTACTATGGGGATTGCTATAGTAACAATTCTACTCACCCTTCATTTATTAAGTTATTTTGTTGTGGAACGAAAAGGTAAACCAAACACCCAAAGAAACAATGGCTTTAAAGAGATTTTGCTGTTCCTGCAGCCCATGCTGAATACTTCAATGAAAGTACTTTGAGTGAAAAGGACAACATTGGCAGATCATTTAATATAATTGAAGCAATGAGATTCCTCAAGGTTTCCTCTGAGACTGGAAAAATAACAGCTGATCTATGTCATAATGCAGTGTCAAATTTGAGAATTTACCAGTTCTGATAGGCGACCCTCTGAGACAACAATGGAATTATCCCCACTCCCCCACACCCTCCCTCACCCTCTTACTCTTCTCTCACCCAATCAGACAACAGCTTTTTTTTCCCATAAAGAGAATGGGAAAATTAAGCTAAATAGAAAAATAACCGTAATCTTGATGGGTTCAATGGCTTTAAATGCAGTATTCCACCCACTGCAGGCCTACAGTCTGCATTGGAAACAGCAGACCAGTTAAAACTGGGAGGAGGAAGAGGAGGAGGCAACCTTGGGGATATCTTGATGAGGAATTTTCTCCTTCCTGTCCTCTCCTTGTATCCTTTCTTCTTGGTCCCTTGGGGATCTCAACCCGGGTAGGTGAATTATCCTGGAAAATATTCACAGACTCTCTGAAAGCCAAAAGGGGCTTGAGAAAAAGCATGTCTGGGGGTCTGCCCTATTGTAATGGAACATTATAGTAAGAAACTACTTGGGGCGGGGGAGGTTGTATAAAGGAGACAAATGAAACAGAGTGGCTAGGGAAAACCAAACTGCATCCATATGAGACAATATGTGAAAAACTCAAGCAAGTAACCACTTGGCTACACACACACACACACACACACACACACACACACACCCTAATTATGAGGAGAGTGCATCCGGAGTGCTTCTAAGAAGTTTCCACTGATTTTATGCTTGTCATCATGACAAGTCAATCTATCGATTGTTTTGGTGCAGTAAATTCCAGATTTGTGAATAGAGACCGTCACCGAGAGAAAAACAGAGGGCTAAGTGGAGACAAAATCCATGGAGACATGGGGAACCCAGGTTAGTCTAAAAACGGATTTCAGGAAACAAAACAAGTGCTTTCCCAAGCTTGTCCATGTGTTAATTCAATGATTCACACAATAGTCCCTGGAGGTTGTTCCTATCAGTATTTTTAATTGTCAGAAGGGAAAACTACAGCAGAGATGATAAGTGACTTTATCTATAACAAAACATTCTGTAAAGAGAAGTACCTGGTTTTGGACCCAAACAGCTGATTCCAGGGTCCATGTTCTGACCATGACCCTGGACGGCTCTCCCAAACCCCCTCGTGCAGAACAGATGAGACAAACGCCAAAGTTGCTTTCCAATGACTTGGTACACGAGCAGCATGAAGGAGAACAGAGACTGGACTAACAAGGACAGGTTTGCTCTGACTGTGGGGTGAGCAGAGGCAGACAGTCTCCCAGGGGCTGAGAAGCCAGCTGGGCAGAGCACCTCACACCTCAGATGAGAAAAAGCAAGCCCAGGACAGCGCCCTTAGGAAGCTCTAAAACACACTGAGGTCTAAACCTTCTTTCTCTTAACACCAAACTAAATCCTTGGGGTGGGTCTCATATACCTTGTTTATAGGAACAGAACAAGGTGTGATTCCATTTGCTTGCTTTTTCACAGGCTGGAAAAGTAAAGCTCTATAGAAAGAAAGCAGCAAGCATTTGAATTTTATATCGCAACCATGCAAACTACAGCTTAGAAACCTCCTCCTGCAAGTGGGGAATAGAAGCACATTTAAAACCTCACGTGCAAATTCCTGGCATCTTCAAAGAGAAGCAGAAAAAAAAACATTCAAAGATCTCAGCCTCTGTTATACTTCCATAAAAAGTTGAAGCAGCCCCTGGCCTCATGTTTAGCAAGCCCTCCGTTTTTATTTGGATCATTTTGTTATATTTGCTCTTTAAAAGTTTCAAGGCTTTCTCCACCAGTGGCTGGGGGAAAATCAAAGCCAGGTAGGAAGAGCTTGTTTGGGGAGCTGAAGATGGAGAAGATGTGGGTTGCCACTGTCACTCTTACAGTCCTCTAAGGGGAGGGAAGGAGATGAGCTTCCAAAAAGAAATCACGTGTGGATGGTGCCTGAGGACATGTGTGTGCTTGCAAGCATGTACGTGTGTGCGCACATGGGCAGTGGCAGCTGCTGCTAAGGAAGGACTCGTCTCCCTTGACCATGATGCAGCTTCCTCCAGCCTGGGCGTTCGCTCTCAAGGCACGTTTCCCTGACTCTCAGAACTCCACTCATCCTGGGAAGTCTTTTGTGCCTCAGAGACCCCAGCCCTCCTTTCCACGTGGCCAGCGCCTGGGAAGCCCACGACACTGCAAGTAGGGAGTTCCTGATCTCCAAGGATGGCTTAATATGGAAAAACTATCCCAGCCCTTGGGAAGTCTCTAGAAACCACACATCCAAATGCCTTGGGTGGAGCGCTGGGGAGAGGGAAAGGCCCGGAGGAGGAAGACGAGAGAGCACTAGCCATGTGGAATGCCCCTCCGCTTTACAAGGTGCAAACACGAAGCCAGCGCTGCTTCGCCGCCACATAGTAAACACACGATTACTAGGCAATTCTATTTAAAACATTACAGAACCTCTGAAAATAACTGCCATGTTTAGGGCAGCTTTTCAATCCCCTGATAACAGTATAGTTTAATGGATAGAAACAACTCTATCATTTATTCCTCTGACATAAAACGCTGCCAACCATGTAAGTACATGATCAATAATCGGGGTTTACAGTGAACGCGCGGGAGTCCCTGGAGCTACAGCTTCATGCGAAGCCTTAAGAGGTAAAGCGAGAAGCGAAAAATACAGAAGGGAAGTGCTTCGGCGGAGCAGGGACCCCAAAGACTTCTCGAGGCATTTATTTTTATGGCGCACGAAGAACAGTGTCAGAGCCCGACGTGGCACTTTCAAAGGGTTTGTAAATCAGCCGTAAAACGTTACCTCTGGGTTGGATGTTTCCATCTGGGTATCATGGAAACGAGGCCTGGGGCTGTAGGAGAGGCCAGGGTGTGGGTGGAGAGAACGAGGCCACTAGAGATGAGAACATTTGTCTTTTAACTTCTCCCCATTTGTCACATACCTGGGTATTACAAAAAAAAAAAAGTAAAGCATTGGCTTGGAGGCGGGCTGGAACCCTCTGCAGGTATTAATTTTATTGAAAAAGATATTGCCAGGTCAACCATTATGTACCCTGAGCAGCTTATCTGAAATGGATGTAATAATTGACTGCTCTTCTAAAAAAAAAATAAAAGACGGCAGAGCTACAGCAGGAGGTCAAGGGTGGACTGCTTTGGAAGAAGCCAAGAAGCAGAGGGGAGGAAGATGACCTGCTCCCTGACATGGGTCATTCGTTTTCAGAGTGGCACAGACTCCCGGAGATCATCAGTCTTAAGGAGAGAAAGACTGAGCAGACAGCCTTTCTCTCCTTAAGAACCCTGAACAGTTATTGAGGGCTTCCCAGGTGCCCAGCATGGTGCTAGCCGTTTTACTTGCATGACCTCATTACATCATCACAATAATCCCATGAGGTATGTAATATAATTCCAGACTATGACAAGTGGGAAGTGATGTTTCGTGAGGTTCCATGGCCAAGGGGACACAATGTCTCTGTGGTAGCCTGGGACCCAGCCCAGCCCTCTGAATTCACAGCCTTCACTCTTAACCACTACTGTGTCCCTTCTTATCCACTCCAATCACTGATTCCATCCACGGCGGCCTAGAGGGACCAGGATGTACCTGGATCTACCTGGGGCCATCCTACCGTAGTGCTTGTTAGCTTATGTTTTGAGCTTGTTTAAACTTAGAAATAGCCTAGGAAAAATCATTATCCCTACTGTATAGAAGAGAAAACTGAAGCTCATAGAGGTTAAGCCTCACATCTAGTAGAAGGTTCTAATCCAGCTCAGCTTGCTTCTGAGCCTCTCCTATTGGCACTGTAACAGGCCAACTTTTATAAGCTAAAGTAGCCAGCTCAGCTAACCATGGAGAGTCAAGCTGCCCAAACTCAGACTGGCATTAAGGAAAATACAAATCTGCCTTTTTGACTTGTATTTTGGGGCGTCAGTGAGATGCCAGCTAGTTCAGCGTGCTTAGCTGGGAAGGTTGATGTGCCTCTCAGCTCTGCGTCAGCCTCTCCTGTCAGGTGATGTAGCCATTGGCATTCCTAAGGACCTTCTCTGCTCTTCATATTCTATCAACCCAATGATCCAAATTACATTCACACAGCAAGGCTCAACTCAAGTCTGCCTTGCTCCATGAAGCTTTCCAGGATTGCTCTTCCCAAATCTCTTATATAATTCCTATTATTCCCTTGACCTCCTGAATCAATGTTTATAGGAGCAGCATATTATCCCTTATAACTCTGGTTTCTGACTTCTGACTCCTCAATTATGCTAATATGTCATTTTTTAAAATCCTATATGATGCCTATGACAAGGTTGTGTTCACACATGAATACTTGTTGAGTTAGGGTGGAATTAGGTTGGCATCCTCTGAGCCCTGAATATATATGGTATAGAACATACAAAAACAAAACAAGAAATTGGCATAGAACCAGTTGGTATTCCTCTACTCAGTGGTTCTCAGATACACTGGAATCACCTGCAAGGCTTCTTAAAACATATCTCTGCCCTTTCCCTCAGCCCACCAGAGTTTCTGATTCAATATGTCTGGGATAGAGCCTGAGAATTTGCATTTTTAACAAGTTACCAGGAGAAGCTGGTGCTGTTAGTCCAAAGACCATGATTTGATAACCACTGTGATTTTCCACCCTGACTGCACATTAGAAGTACCTGGAATGGAGGCTGAGCAACAGTGGCCTGTCCCACACCAGCCCCATGAAATCAGAACCTCCGGGGAGTGGTCTGCTCTATAAGCCATCCACAGAAATTATCACAGTTTCGTACAATAACTGTTTCTTTGCTCCACTAACTCACCTCCTAAAACTGAGATCTTTGAGACTTCCATGGCCATGTTCATTTTCTAGAAATGCACTTGGCAAGTAGAAGGAGCTCAATAATGGTTTATTGAAAAAATAAGAAAAGAAAGATGGTGGGTCAGTGTGGCGGGCAAGATCACTCTGCAGAAATATGGCAACCAGGGCCTCACCCCTGAGATTGAGGTAAGAGATTTACCCAAAAGCAAAGCAGACTCCATTTGTGTTTATGTTCTTTTCTCTGAAAATGTCATTGTGGTCTCAACATATAGGATTATAATTACACAGGTAAACTTAACACACATTCTGTCCATGTTACTCAAACCAAGGATCATACAATCAAAGGCATACAGAGTCACACAGGTACAAGTGAGCATCTGGACTGACAGAAGGTTCATGGAGGACTGCAACCAAATGTGCATGTCCTGTACAGACTTGAACTAAGTTACTGTTAAGTGTTGACTCAGATTCCCTTGGTACATTATTTATATATCCTCCTGGGAAAACAACAGGAAGGTCAAAGTCATTGACACTCCAATGTTTATTGAGCAGCTTCAAATACTTATTGAGTATCTATTCTTATTAAGCACCTATAGACACTTACAGACCATGTGCCACACATAGTGCCAGGCAAGTTTCTGTTCTAACCAAATCAATTTGTTGGCCATTCCTCCTCAAGGTTCAAATGAACCTTAATTCATGTCTGTTATCTCATTGAAAGAGTATCTCCTAACCTTCCCCCAATCAGGCCACGGTATTATTTAGAGTCTGGATCAAAATAAATCTTCAATAGAATCCTCCCCATCTTGACTTCTCTTCTTTCCTTTCCTGGCCCTTCCCTGCATACTTTTCCTTGGCAACTCCCTTAGCAATTAGTATTGAGCCCAAAGCAATTAGATTATTGCTTTGACTCATTGATGATTGTCTCCAAGATTCCCTCCTATTCATGTGTATCCAATTTACTAGATCCTCCATATTTGTCCAATAGCACCGAATGCAGTGCATTGTGGTTGGTTAATAAATGTTTGTGAATGAAGTGAACTGCATGCTCCTTGTGTGCCCCGTCACTTTTCTTATATGCGTCGTCAGGAGTGAGTCGGTCATAACCCTTTTATGCTCTGGAAACTCTTTGAAGTAGCTTCCTCTGGAAGTTCAATGAAGATGGGTCCCTGAACTCTGTGATTCTCTTGGCTCCACTGGGATAGGTCTCTTCAAATATGACTATTCCTCATTTCAGAATTACTTCCCAAATACATTTTGTTCATGGGTATATTGATTTCTCTCAAAGCATTAGGACAGTTTTTCATAAAGACTTGCAGCTTAAAAAGTGAACATTTTCTTTGACCCAGAACAGTGAACAATTTCTACCTAATTGATAGTCCTGCTTGGATATTTAACTTAAAATTACTTCCATAAAATCTGCAACATATTTCTTTTATTGGGTTCTATACTGATTGCTTTTGGCTACATTCACACCCTAAAATTCCAATGGGTGTGAGCCAAAGCTGCATAGTTTTGTGGCTAATAATAACAATAATAATGAGCACCTTTCAAAAGTGCTAATTACAAATTCAATTGGATTGTGTTCTCATTATAAATGCTACAGGTTTTCTGCCAGGTTGCTACTTCATGACAGTATGTTTTCAAACACCTGTTTACCTTTATTATCACTAGATATATTCAAAAAGAGAAACTTTCGAAAGTTGAGATGCATATTAAATTTCTCATGTCTTTGTAAAATTTGGAATCTTTTACCCAGAGTCCTTAACTGCACAAATTGAAGCAAAATGAATAATTATCTATACTTTGTGTAGACAAAGCACAGAAATTTCAACAGTTCTTCATTTATCGAATAGAATCCAACAACATTTCAGGGGTGGGGGTGGGGCTGAGAGTGCAGAAGAGAAAACAGAATTATCCTGGTAATTTTCTTTCAAAAACCAAACTTTACTAAATGTCCATTATGATTAACTCTACTCCATGTGTGGACCAGTAAGATTACAAAGGTGAATAAAACACAGTCCCTGTGTAGACTCTACAGGAGAAGCTGTCCCTGTAGACAAATGCTCTAAGGTGGTAAAGTCAGGAGAAGGAAGGAGATGCCAAAGGGTAAGGCTGCATGTGGACTTAAAATGTTAAACAGAGGCTTTAGGGTTAGGGTCAGACAATGCTTTTGCTTTTTAAAATTAAGTTCTGGTAATGTGTTTCGTGACAATCTTCCTGGATGATGGGCAGCCTTTTGGCCCAGCTCCACGTGCGGTCACTGTGAGAGATTCTTACTTGAAGAAGACCAGGGCTTGTTTTCTAGAAAACCCCATCTCAGGAGCATGACAGACAGTGGCTCTCACTTATGATTACACATTAGAACAGTGATGGCGAACCTATTTTTTGGTTGATTTTTCTTTGTTAAATGGCATTTAAATATATAAAATAAATATCAAAAATATAAGTCTTTGTTTTACTATGGTTGCAAATATAAAAAAATTTCTATATGTGACACGGCACCAGAGTTAAGTTAGGGTTTTTCAAAATGGGGACACACCGAGCTCAAAAGGTTCGCCATCACTGCGTTAGAATCACCTGGGGAGTTTTTAAAGCACATCAGTGCCTCGGGGTCCTCAAACTTTTTAAACAGGGGCCCAGTTCACTTCCCTCAGACCGTTGGAGGGCCGGACTATAGTTTAAAATAGAACTATGAACAAATTCCTATGCACACTGCACATATCTTATTTTGAAGTAAAAAAACAAAACGGGAACAAATACAATATTTGTATTTGCATGTGGCCCATGGGCCGTAGTTTCAGGACCCTGGATTGGGAGTGGAGACCTGACAGGATCCCCATGTGATCCTACTCCAAAATGAGGATTGAGTTACTATATTAACAGAAGGTAGATGTTAGATATATTGTTTTCAGAGGTCTTCATTTTTGCCAATGGTTTAAAAATAATTTTTTTTTAGTATGTGTGTTACACAAAGGGGACCAGGATGAAGGTTAGCATTTCATGGGTGGTTATTACTCTTCAAATCTGGGGAACCCCCTCTCAGCTCAGTTGCAGGATTTATTTGGCTTTTAAAAAGCAGATCAAACTTGGAGGTGCTCCCATGATTAAATACATGACAAGTTGAGGATCATAAAAATGATGATGGCAATAAATCAAAACTTACCAGATATATGAAAACCTATGAGTCTACAATGATACTTTAAACAGGAACAAAAATGTTCATTGGCCACCTTGGAGGTTGCTAGGGCACTGATCCATTATTCTAAAAGTGTATAAATTAAGGGGAAATTTTAAGCATCTCTCCTGTCTTTCCTCACTTGGACTAGAACTCAGGCTAATCAAGTACTTGAGGAAAGCAGTCTTTATAGAAGAACCGCATGTACCTAATGGAGAAAAACATGACAGGATTAGAAACTGTTGTTTTCCACTCCCTAATGAAATAATAGACCTGGGCAACCGCTATCAATGGCAGCTAAAATTATTGGAAAAGTGGTGGGGGAATTGTATAATGGATGGATCAGGCCGATAACACATGTATTAATTTCCTATGGCCACTGTAACAAATTACCACAAACTCAGTGGCTGAAAACAACAGGAATGTATTCTCTCATTGCTCTGGAGACAAGAAGTCCACAATCAGTTTCATTTGGTGGAAACGGAGGTGTTGGCAGGGCTATGCTCTCTCCTGAGGCTCTAGGGGAAGAATTTGTTCCTTGACTCTTCTATTTTCTGGCAGCTGCTGGTATCCCCTGGTTTGTGGCTGTTTCACTCAAATCTCTGCCTCCTTAGTCAGATTGTGTCCACCTCTTCCGTCTGTGTGAAATGTAACTTCTGCTTCCTTCTTATGCAGACACATGCGATTGCATTTGGATCCTAACCAGATAATCCCGGATAATCTTCCCATCTGGAGATCCGTAACTGAGTCATATCTGCAAAGATACCCACTCCTCTATTGTTTTATTTATTCACTAGAGGCCGGGTGCACGAAGTTCATGCATGGGTGTGGTCCCTAGGCCTGGCCGGCAATCAAAGGTGCGAGTGTCTGGTGTGGAAGGGCAGGTCCCAGCTGACCTCTGGGCCCTGGGAAGCACCTAGGTCCTGGGTCCCCATGCGGTCCCCTCCACCTGAGTAATCGCACCCAGGTCCCCACACGAAGATGCGGTGAGCACAGCCCGACGCCGAGGGTCAGGGCACAGCGTGGGTCTCTGGGCTGCTCAGCGGCACTGCACGGAAGCCGGGCGGGCATCACCCTCTCTCCTGGCCGACCTAGCAGACTGGCTCCTGTGCAAACTCATGGGAAGCCTGATCGGCCCCTGCGGTACCGGCAGCTGTGGCCCGGCTCACCCGGGAGACACTGCACAGGTGCACAGCGAGCTCCTTGTGGGCGCCCGGCACCTGAGTGCAGGGGCTTCCCTGGTGCATGAGCCCTGGTGTCCTGGGGGGAGGTTAGCAGGGGGAGTGAGAGTGAGCTCAGCAGATACCCCACATTCTCACCGCACCACCATCACCCCCGCCCCCAGGTAGCCGGTGAGAGGTCGCAGCGCATCACTGACCCCAGCCATGTTCTGTGCCACCCCCTGGTGGTCAGCGCATGTCATAGTGAGCAGTTGAACTCTTGGTTGAACAACTGCCTGAGGGGACAATTTGCATATTAGGTTTTTATTATATAGGATTTTTTTGCATGTGCCATATAATATAACATTCATTGATTTCAGGGGTTAGAACCTAGATATCTTTAGGGGGACTATCTTTCATTCTATCACAGTAGTGAACCATTATTGATCAATCTTTATAACAAGTAAAATGGGATAAATAAATTATTCCTTACCTCCCCTCCCCAAATCAACTCAATCTAGTCAAGCCTTTAGCTAAAACTGCTGATTTATGGGTAATGGAGGAATATATTAAATGACATGAAAGAGATATAATCAGCCAAACCCAGCCATTTTTCAAGACAAAAGACCCAATTCTCAATTTCTATAATAAATGCACCAAACAAAGAAGGGAAACTATTACACATCAAAAGAGATATACCAGCATATTAACTATAATCAATATTGATAGAATCTTGCTTGGTAGCTGAATTAAACAAAACAACTATTTAAAAAAGGCATATTTAAGGCAATTAGGAAAAATTGAACACAAATTGATAATACTTAGGAATCGTTGGTTTTGGAAGGGTCTGGTAATAATATTGTGGTTATTTAAAAAAAATGAAAGTTAGACATGCCTACTAAAATATGTCAGAGTAAAATGATATGTCTAGAACTAGCTTTAAAATACCCCAACAACAAATAAATTTTTAAAAAAGCAATAGAAAGAAGTGATGGTAGGGGAATAGATAAAATAAGAACAGCAGGTGTTATTGTTGAAGGTAGGTGATGAATGTGTGGCAGTCCACAAATGTAGCTTTTCTATTTTTGTGCATGTTTGGAAATTTACCCGCTCAGTGTGCCAATGCCCTCAAGAATCCCACGGGTTCCCAATCTTCTGGAGGACTTGTAGGACTAGAAGTGTTAATATCCCACAGACTGCCCCAAAACATGAAGATATTTCAGCCAGCAGGAAAGATACTGTCTTAATATCCTCCTGCTTCCCAATGCTCCAGAGCCTTATCCCAGGTGGGAGGGGAGAGTCCATCTGCAAAGTGTAAAGATGGTGGCTTGGGTCCCCTGGACCCAAATCTGAACCTGAACATTCCGTGATGTTCTCCCATCCCACGAATTGTGTATTTCCTGAAATGGCAAGTGCCCAGCAGACAGTATGCATGCCTACATATGTTTTATTAGTGTCTTAAAATAATAAAAATAAAAAAGCAAGCAAACAATAGTATTGCATTGATATCCTGCAAACCAGGGATGGTTTCTAAATGTTTATAAAACCAGGCAACAGTATCACCCAATCAGAACAGAACCAATGCCAGCCATGAACTGTGATGAACTCAAGGTCATTACTACCAAAAGATATCACAAAAGGTGAAGAAGAGCCATCCCACCCACTCTGTCAGCAATCACAGGCACTCTCAGCACAGCAGATGCTCACTTCAGTGTGATTCCCTTTGTAGCAGTGGTGGGAGGTCTGGGTTTCTGTGGGCCAGCGCAATGGCGTGCCTCCTTTGCTTGCTGGAGCCTCCCTTTGAACAAATTGAGAGACAGCAGGCTGAGGGGTCCCGCTATGAACTAGTTCATGCAACTCACTCCAATGGAAGACCAAGGGTTGGGATATAGGATTAAGAATTTTAAAATTGTTAGATTTTGAAACTGTAGGGAAGGCCTTTTGCTTTTCATGAAACAGAACGATTAAATTGGAAGCATGAAATAGCTGCATGCTCAGACGGTATAATTAATTGGGGCGCTTAACTCATTGGGATGCAATGGTCGAGCTGCTTTTAAAGGTAAATTCAGAAGTGAATACTGAATTTAAAAATGCAGTTGTTTTCACAATTTTAAATCAGGAGGCTGGACAGAATCACCCATCCTTCAGCCAAAGACAATTCTAAGGGAAGAAGACAAAAGACCTTATACTCCTAGTATAATCACTTCCCTAACCCAGTGTTCTGAGACGCTCATAAGGGTTGGCACTGAATTTAAGCTCCAAATCACTCAAATCAAAAAGAGCTACTCTCAGTCTGTCATCAGGAGGCAAGCTCTCTAAGGTGTATTTTTATCCCAGGCTCATCTAAGTTATGACAACTCACCTGGTTGGTTTCTGCCATGTGAGTAGAGAGAGGCATCAAAGTGACAGGACATCACTCTGTGTTCCTTGTGAGGTGTGATGGAGAAGAAAAACAAACCTGGGGAAACAGATTTCAAAGTATTTCTAACACATCTCCAGATTGGAGAGATATGGGGCACTGTTTATGCTTTTTCTTACCCAGGGCTCTTCTGAAGTTGAAACTCCTGCCTCTTTCACAGGGTTTATTTATTGTCTATTTGTTCCTTTATTTTACTGCTTTGATCTTGACCCATCCCCCTATCCTTACAGATCTTATAACTGGCAGCCTTAATAAGCTGGGTCATTCCTGGTCATTCCCTCAAACTGGGGATTTGTACACTGAGCACCCTCTTCCTCTTGCTTAGCCATGTTAAGACCGGGCTAATTTCCCTTTCTGTGGACCCATATTCTTAGGCCACATTGATTTTCTACATTGGGAAGTGATGGAATCTAGTGCTTGCTTAATTAACAGATAGATAGGTAGATAGATAGATGATAGATAGATAGATTTGATAGGCTAGATAAATATAAATTTATAATATATACACCAAGTATATATGTTTACATATAACATCTATATTTATAGAAATATCTATATATGTATCTATTATATATAATTGGAGATGTTATTGCTGTCAATGACCTCCTAATCTATGTATTAGATGGTTGTTGAGTGTAAAAATTCCTAATTTTCCAGATGAAGTATATTTTGCTGTCACTGCTGGTATTACTTCAGTCGGTTTAGATTATAACTGCACACATATTTAAACTTTTTTCATCTTATTTTTTGCTTTCTTGCTGTTTTATAATTCTTTTTTCTACTTTTCTAACTTCATTTGAAGTGATTGAGTTTCCTTTATTCTCACGTTTTCCTCTACTGATTTGAAAGATATATATCCTATTTCTATTATTTTAGTTATTATTCTTAAATTTTTAACATGGGTTGTGATGTGATAGGGCCTTAAGTTAATTTTGCTCTAATACGGCAAGAGCCTTAGAACACTTCAACTCTGATCACCCCCTCCCATCAAACATGCTATTTTGTCCAGTATTTTGTGTCTTAACTTGGGGTATTATTATGAGTGAAGTTTGATGCCATTGAAAGGTTTTAATGATCTTGCTCATCTTTCAGAAGACTATGGCTGATTGCTCTGTTGTAACCAGGATAGAAAAATGGAGGCTAGTTAGGAAGCTGATGCAATTGTTAGGCAGATAAAGGTTGGTGACTTGAGAATAGTCACTTCCGAGGTGGAAAGAAGTGAATGCATTCTGGATTTACTTTGAGGATAGAGTTGGCTGGATTTGTTGACTATGTCACTCTATTTCATGACTTTAGAACCAACTCAACAGATAGCCTAGCTTTGTATTTGTTGAATGAACAAAGACAGAAAGAATGAATGAATAAGTGAATGACTATATAACTCTCAGGCCCTCTTTGACACCATTTCCACTGATAAAATAAAAATCATCAAATACTGAGAAACTGCATGCTTTGCTGTTGCAGCTAAAATGGGTCTAACCATACTTTGTAATTAGCAGGTCTTCATTTCTGGCCCAGTGCTCTGATTTTGTTACAAATTTTAGATCTATTGTCCAGCTTCTGCTGGAATTTGAAATTGTTCTATGTCAACTCTATGAACGACACTCAATTAGGCCATCAGTAAATTTGCCTCAGTAATACATTTGTTCTGAAGTCCTTATTTATGTTTTCAAGACAAATGTAATCAGCCATATAAACAACATACATTTTGGTTGAATGAGCAGGGACAGTTACCATTTTCTGTCAATTTGTTTCAGAATCATGTTCAATGGAACTGACTAACAAAGGTAACTGCTCAATGAAAGACAGTAAGACACGCATTAAAAACGATTGGCCTCTTAAAACAATATGGTAACTGTGGACATACTTTCTCTAACTTTTAACAGATTTCAAAGAAATTTAAAAGTGACAGAGATAAATGCCTTAAATGAATCTGTAAATTCATTGATAATTTTCTAATCAATCCTACTTTTATTAAATTATCTTTTGAAAATTTAATTAAAATTTTAATTAATTCCATTTATGAACCGCAATAATGCCTTCTAACTACATGATTATACCAAGTGAAGCCTGCTGTTCACAGAACTACCGGTCTAAGATGTCTAAAATCACCAAGGATATATTGTCTTCTCCTTATTATATACATATCATAGAAAATTGCCCTTGTGATTAGTACTCTTTATGCTTCATATAGTATATTAACAGAATGTAGAGTGCTGAGCCGATAACAAGTGTACAGGCATCTAACCATGCCAAGCAAATCGGTGCCAAATGGGTCCAGCTTTCATGGTGGCAACTTCACAGAAGGCACAAGGTAGTTAAAGAATATTGAGAGGAAAACCTCAAATATCACATCTTGGGTTGGACGGAACTTGAAAGACTATCTCTTTCCAGCCCTACGTCGATCTTAGACTGCACTTAATTTGGAATTATAGTCCCTTTGCTGCACTGACCTGGACAACACATTTTAATGCCAGCAGTCTGCTGGGCTCTGTACTGGGGCAATTCTAGGAGAGGATCAGCAGGCTTCCTAGCCTTGGCAATCTCGGAAGCTACCTTCACTAAGTTTTCCACAGGTTGCCCACAGATGGCAGTTTGCTCCCCCACAGAAGTCAAACAAGATCTGTAAGACTTCATCTCATTTAAGCGCAAGAACATTAAGGATGGGGTTCACGTTTTATGCTGCACTCTCTCTAGGCTGAAGAGAGAGAGCAGAGGTGGCAGGACCATCTCCAGCATTCATTAACAGAACCGTCCTTCCAGAATAACGCCACAGGAAAGCGAATCACCCTTCTCTTCTGTCCTTGAGAGAAATGGAGTGGCCTCAGCCACAGCACATTTTCTTCCCTGTGCAAAGCCTTCTCCCCCACTCTGGTACTGTGAGCAGAGCTCCGGAGCCTGTCTTCCCTCTCCCTCCCCCTACCCACCCATCACCACTGATGCTACCCACGATTTCACAGCAGTTAACTCTCTACCAAGAGAGAGATTGCCTGAAACCAGTTTTTCATTAATGACAATAATCGCTACATCAGCCTTTTGCTAATGACGATAATAGTTCATATTTATTCCGTGCTAATCATAGCATAATACTACATCCCTGAATTCTACAGCACCCCATGAATAGTCCCTTTCTGCTGATGAAGGAATGAAGGAGATTCAGAGAGGTCAAGAGACTTGTCCGAATTTCTCCAGCCAGTCAGCTCTGGAGCCAGAATTGAAATCGGTGTCTGATGCCTGAACCAGGCTTCTACCCTCTTCTGGAGCTGCATTGGATCGTAGCAGGAGGATGGGGATGGCTAGGATGGAGGCACAAGCACCTGCCCGTGCACCTGGCCCAAGTTCTTGGAATTCCAGACACCCCTTAAAGTACAAGCTTATGTCAACAGAGTTTTCTAGAGAAGCCGAGGTTATCTGGGAATCTGGCTGCCAGCGTTGGTCCTCTGATCTGCCCTGCTCCATGCAACAACATAGACCCCACTCTCTTGCCAGCAGCCAGCAGCGCAGGGCAGCCAAGACTAACAAGTGTAGGCACTGTGCAGGGTCCGGGTGCATGAATAGCACTATTCTTTGCCGGCCAACACTGGCCCCATTGTTTCAAGCGATGAATAGAGCTGTGTGGGGGGAAAAATTCACACACGAAGCAAAAGCAGCAAAATTTGTCTCTTTGTGATGGTTTCAAGACTGGGTGAAAAAGTCATTCTTCACCTGGTGCTATTTTACATATTCTTTCACAAACAGAAAGCACTTTCTGGCAAGGGAAGAGCCTCTTTCTAAAAATTAAAAAGTTACAGGTTGCCGTTGCAGGTGGGAGACGCGTGAGCCGACCTCGAGGTTTGACGGCACTCATTCACGACAACCCTGGGAGACAAGAGCGATGATACATCATTTGGATTTAGTGTAGTTGAGCGCTATTCCCACAATCGTCTTGACCTATTCCAGACACGCAGCGTCCGCCTGCATGTTCCCAGATAACAGAGGGAAAGTGAAGCACACGGCATTAACTGCTGTTTATGATCAGATTCTCCTTTCCAGGTAAATAATTGTCAAACTCCTATTTCCCTTTCATAGGGTTAGGCCCAACCACTCCCAGAGCTATCTCGGGGGTTGCCAGGCCAGGCCACAGTAAATGACAACCAAGGGACCCATCCCTATCTTTGTCCTGTCTGTACCATTAGATGAAGTCAGACTCCCCCAAACCACGAGATTAATTTATTATTTACATGTGGAAAATTTATTCCTCTCTTAAGAGCAGGCACTAACAGAACTCTATACAGACTTGTGTCCTCTACACAGAACCTCCTTGTTTTCAAGCCATTTGTAAAATCGCTCTTGGAGGTGGATGTCCTATGACACAAAGAATCCTCAATTGAGTGCTGAATGAATTATTATTTTGTATGCCTTGGTGTCATATAGTTCAGTGGTTTTAATGTCTCCAAAATTGATATCCTTATTTTTGTAAAACTTTCAGAGGCAGCCTAATACAGTGCCAGGAAATGTTTGGGCTTTAGATGCAAGTTGATTTAAATCAGTCTTAAAAGAAGCTCTACAGCAATGGTTCTCAACCTTCCTAATGCCGCGACCCTTTAATACAGTTCCTCATGTTGTGGTGACCCCCAACCATAAAATTATTTTCGTTGCTACTTCATAACTGTCATTTTGCTACTGTTATGAATTGTAATGTAAATATCTGATATGCAGGATGTATTTTCATTGTTACAAATTGAACATAATTAAAGCATAGTGATTAATCACAAAAACACATATAATTATATATGTGTTTTCCGATGGTCTTAGGCAACCCCTGTGAAAGGGTCCTTCGACCCCCAAAGGGGTCGCGACCCACAGGTTGAGAACCACTGCTCTACAGGGTGACTCTATGTCCAACGTTGTCTTGGAAAGAACCAGTTTATACCCAATGTCTTGGTGTAACTGTTACTATTCCCCTCTTTCACCCTAAGAGAATGTCCTGTAAATGAGGGTGATATGGTCACCCTATATTTATGCCACCTTGGGCAAGCAACTTCTGTTAGCTTTTCTTTCCTCATTTATTAAATAATAACAATACTATCTACCTGTTAGGATTAGTGTCAGTGTTAGAGCAAATATATGTGCATCACCCTAAATATCGTCTGAGGCATAGCAGGGACTCAATAAAAAGTGACTACAGTTAATATTTCCTCTGCAGACAGTGCCTTAGAGCAGTGTGTCCAAGTGTTTGAAAAATCATCAACCACTGAAATAAAATGTAAAAAAAAAAGAGGGAATGGCATTGAGTCACCAACATTTTATTTTGCCAAGTAAAGACATAAGGGGAAAAAAATAATGCTGACTATAAACGTATCATGAAATAAAGGTTATTTTAAAAGCTGAAAATAAAGGAAATAAAATCTTAGAATAAAAGACAGTCCATTTAATTTAAAGCATTTATAACTATTTTTTAAAACAAAATATTACCTCTTGAAGGTAATCAGACTATGCCAAAATATGCCACTTTGGTATAATTATTATTTTTGTGCTGAAGGCAGTACAAAATTGAGAATTGTTGGGGAGGAAAAATTTTCCTTCTACCTTTCTAGGTTCTTTGGCCTGTCTAATGATCTAATTAACATAAGACAGATCAACAGGAGAAAAAACAAGTTTAATTTTGTACATATGGGGAACTCCATACGAATAGGAGCTAAGGAGAAGGGGGTAAGGGTCTGGAACTTCAAAGGGAAGGGAGACAATTCACAAGAATATGGAGAGAGCAAATGTTTGGTAAACAACTATTTGTCATGCCATGCAGAGAAGTCTTTCTAATGTAAAAAGAAGTTCTCTTTGGTAATTGCTCTCTACCTGGAACAGGCGCGCTACCTAAATTCTTTTAGACAGTTAAGAGAGAGGTAAAAAGAAAAACTTTCAGAGTCTTCTATTTCTTAAAAATAATCAGCCTAAAATAATCCTCATGCTAAAGAGACACATTCTACAGTAGTAAGTTTTGCTCTCCAATAGAATCAACGGATCCAGGAAAAATTCTCTGCCTTCCCCTTATCTGCCTAAAAGCAGTGCATAAATTTTTCTTTGAGGACGATGCCTTCCACCCAACCAGGGAGAGAAGAGAGACTCATCCCTGAGGATCGAGAGTCAACACCAAAATAAGTTTGCATAAACAGACCTTACTAAAATAGCCATTACCTTCCATTAGTTCTTCCAGATATTCTATCACTTCCCTATAACGTATTGTTCCTTGAAGCCCAATCTCCTTTTCCTTTGTTAAGAAGGATATATAACTACAACCAAGATTACTCTACCCAGCAAAACTATCATTTAGAATTGAAGGTCAGATAAAGATCTTCACAGACAGGAAAAAGCTAAAGGAGTTCATCACTACCAAACTAGTATTACATGAAATGTTGAAGGTATTCTAGAAGAAGAAGAGGAAGAGGAAGAGGAAGAGGAAGAAGAAGAAGAAGAAGAAGAAGAAGAAGAAGAAGAAGAAGAAGAAGAAGAAGAAGGCCGAAACCGGTTTGGCTCAGTGGATAGAGCGTCGGCCTGCGGACTGAAGGGTCCCAGGTTCGATTCCGGTCAAGGGCATGTACCTGGGTTGCGGGCACATCCCCAGTAGGAGATGTGCAGGAGGCAGCGGGTCGATGTTTCTCTCTCATCGATGTTTCTAACTCTCTATCTCTCTCTCCCTTCCTCTCTGTAAAAAATCAATAAAATATATTTAAAAAAAAAAAAAAAGAAGAAGAAGAAGAAGAAATAAAAAAATGAACAGTAAATGGCAATAAATACATATCTATCAACAAATGAATCTAAAAATAAAACTAAGTGAACAAGAAATCTAATGAACAAAAAAACTGATGAATAAAATAGAACCATAAACATGGTACAGACTGATGAATCTCAGAGGGAAGGGGATGGGGGGGGGGGCAGAAAGAGATTAACCAAAGATCTTATATGCATATATGCATTACCTATAGACACAGACAATAGGGTAGTGAAGGCCTGGGGTGGGGCCGGAACCAATAGAGGGGGAGTAATGGGGCGGGGAGGGTTCATCTGTAATACTCTCAACAATAAAGATTTTTCTTTTTTAAAGAAGGGTATATAAGCCCCAAGCCTAATCACTTCCTTGAGTATCACTTCTTTTCTGTGAACTCCCATGAATATAAAAATTAAGAAAAATTCTGTGCCTTTTCTCCTATTAATCTGTCTTCTGTAGTTTGATTTGCAGACCCCTGGGTACTAAATCTAAGAGGGCAGAGGAAAAGCTTTTCTCCCTGACACTTTCTTTTCTCTCTTTTAGTAGCAGCCCCATGAATGCTTGTAGACTCATAGTGGTCAAAAGTTGGGATATTGGAGAAACACCGGCCTTGTAACATAATCTGTCCCTTTCTGCCTGCTACCTTCCTGACCACTGTCTTCTTCTTCTTCCTGTTGTTTTAGGCTCATACTTCTGAAACATTACTTTTATCATTTGATACCTCCATGCTATTAAGCACTCCTCAGTCTTTAAGCTCAGTGCTCAGGAGGCTATGAGTGCTTTAAAAATATGTGGTTAATTTCCAACTTCATGTCATCTTAGGTAAAAGTTTTAATTTTGCCAGCTTAGTTAAAGATAATTGCTACTCTAATTCGCCTGTGTATTTTTCTGTAAGTTTTACACACTCCTGGAGATTCTAATCAATGTAGGAAAAATTTATGTGGTTCAATAAAGAAATCAAAAGAGATTTTTGCATCATGCCCTTAAGTAGCTACATGCTTCATGTTTTCACGTTTTCCACATAATATAGACTTAGTTTGGCTTTCAATCTGTATGTGATTCAAAAGCATAAACTCTTTTTTTTCCCTTTAGGTTTCTCAAAAACTCACCTTTGTTAAATCATTGGGAAAAATTGATCCAAGTAAAAGGCTTTGAGAAAGGAATGAGAAACCTCTCCAAGAGGCCTCCCCACCTCCATTCCATTTTCCCTCTGCATGCCATTTAATACCTACAACGACTTTCCTAGCACTTAACCGAACAATGCTTTTAAAGATTTAATATTACCCTCTTTTCCCTCAAATGATATTTGCATAAGCCATAATTAAGTTTTTGGAGACTTATAAAGAAAAAAACCTATTGAAAGAAATAAAGCAGTGAGGCAAACATTGTAAATTGGAGGAGCTAATCACACACAAAATGATAATAGCTTCCAAACTGTAGAGTCAAAATTTACTTATATTTCCTGACTATTATGACTATTAATATTTTAAGATCTATTTATACTAAGATATATCTTTGCTTTCTAATTTGCTCTTTTATTCAAAATGATCTTTAACAAGGAAAATCTTGTAACCCAATATCATAATCAAGCTATTGAACTTTTAAAAATTGAAGCCAGGTTCTTTTTAAGCAACTCATTTTCAAACATCAGGAGATGAAAGAGCATTTCTTCTAAGATGCAAATTTTTTGTTGTTTAGAAAGTAGAAGCTTCTTTGGACCTGAAATACCAATATGAAATGTCCTTTAACAAATAGGAATCTTTTGAATAGATGCAAATTCATCCTTCTGACTTTAACTCTATCATTAATTTCCTGTTTAATACAAAATATTACATTTCATTGTATTACCAACTTGTAGTTTTCTTTGTTGAAGTCCTCAGCAACTTCACAAATTCTTTAAGGAATGGAAATGTGAAATTTGAGTTATGCCTGAAACAGAACTCACAGTTTATAATCGCACAATTCTGATCACATGAGGTTGATGAGCAAATGACAAGAACTACTGTACATTTCAGCCACATCTACTTCCATCAATTCTCTGTGACTGAAATGTTTTTGCAGGGCTTCACAAAGTTCATTAGATGATGACAATACAAAGGGATGGTAGGGTGCACATGTGACCAGCAGAGATGTGAAACATGAATCAGGGAAAAGCATAGAGGTTGAGGCAAGCTGGTTGCCCTTAGAGTTGGTCTCAATAAAGTCCTCCAGACACAATAGTTTCTCAGAACTTTGGACAAAAATTGCATTAGTGGCTTCTTCTTGAAGGTGACAGTTATTTTCAATATTTTATACAACCGAGTGATAAAATGACAGAAATTTTAAATTAAACCTTAGCCTGCTACCAAACTCAGCTTTGTGTGCAGGGCTAGGTTGGAAATAGCCCTGCAGACATTTTTCTTCTTCTTCTTTTTTTATATCAACTTAACAAATGTTTGTTTTCAATTTGTTTTTGACAATGAACTTAATAAACTCTTTTACCTAGTTAAGATTTATGAAAAGTGTTTCTACCCCCCCACTTATCTCATTTATAGAATGTGTAATTTGCATAATGGTAAGACCAGGCATTTTCATTCTTGCCTTTCAAGCACTTCCATTCTAATTTTCATGGTAATAGTAAGTGCACTTAACAACAATGGTCCATTGATCCAGCCCGGCTCCTACCTGCCCTAGAGCAACTGGGCAATTGTTAACCATAGAAGCCACAAAACAGATAACGGAATCGCCCATTAGTGTAAAAGCCCTGCCTATAATGGTTTCAGTAATAATTAATATGCAGGATAGCTAGTCCTGTCACACACCATTTCAGACTAGAATTGCATCTGTCAGTCCAAATCCTGACTCCATTTGAGGCATCCAGCACTGAATCTAGTTAGACAGCTAACTGAATTAAAACAAAAATCTACAGATGCATGATAAATGCACAGGATGCGATGTCACACATGAATGACTCCTGTACAGGCCAAATGACAGATGTATTTCCGCGACTCCAGGCCAGGCTCCAGCACAAACCACTCTTCATTTATCAATAATTGGGCCTTAATTTCATTTGGCAGTGGTGGAGCAGCATGCTCAGCTTCCTCTCCAATAGACTAACACTAATTAGACTTTTTTGTGGGGGTGGGGTGGGGGAAGGGTGGGCACCGATCTTTTGATTTATTTCAAATAGTCAACCATAAGTAAAGTTAGAGCTTGTCCTTTGAAGGGAAGGGTCTGTTTCACCCACAGCTCATTATTAGAAATAATATCTTGCAATGGGAACTCTTCAATTATTAATGTTCCATTTTGATAAAGATGAGGAACATTGAAGAGGCCAAGAGGGAAAAAAATGAGGATGGGTAGAGTTTACACATTAAGTCTCTTAAGCACTTGCTAACTCTTCTTACTCCTGGCAGAGTTTACTTTTTAGGCCTCTCTCTGTCTCTGATTCTCTCTCTCTGAGAAAGATTCACAAACATCATAGCCAGATGGAGGCAATATAAACAGGGAAATTGTAAAACAATTCTTAAAGTTGTAATTGCAAATGGAGAAAACTATTAGGATTATTTTCTTAGGTTATGTGAATTTTCAGACTAATTTTAATGTGGTTGCTTTTATTTTAGGTGAATTCATTGAAAGAATTAGTAAAATGCCCAAGAGTTCCTAAAAGGATTAGTGTTCCCCACTACCATCCAACTAGGAAAAGCCCCCAAAGGATTTCTAGTCATGTATACAAGAGAGCACAGCAAGTTTATACCACATAAACCAGCCCCAGAATTCCAAAGCTACCTGGTATTGGCCACTTTCCCCCTTATCTCTACATTATGGGGGTTAACATTCCCTATCTCAATGCCCACAGAGTCCAAGTATTCATTTTCCCCCTTTTTTAAGCAAGAGGCACATTGGCATAGCAGACAATTGACTGTGACTTTTTCCCTGGGTGGACGTTTCCCCATTTAAGTAGTCAGTGCTAGTTGCTCTTTTGGACTTAGAACCAGTCATGCTTTTCTGGTTCTTTTGAGCTTGTCGCCTCTCCTTCCAAATGCTACAGTGAGTGACAAATGGGTGACCTGCTTCTCTCTCAACTTCCAAACACGAGTTTAATGTCAGCAAGGAGCCCTATTGACCCACTCTTGAGATTACACTATTCCCTGCCACTCAGACACTCCTCAATACCACATTTATTATCCTTCATTGGCATAGGTGATGGCAGTGATGTTGTCCTGAGGACTGATTGCTATGCCCAGATGATCTGTTGAAGTTGGCTGCCTGATCCAACATACACCATAATTGAAGAGGACGAGGAACAGAATCCGTTCCCATTTCACCCCAGTAACTATGCCAAATTCAACAGAGAGATCTCCATATGGCCGAACACAAGTGAGGTAATGTGTATATTATGCCATAATAAATGAAGTCTCATAGGTTTCAATGGCTCATAGTAGCTATCAGGAATCTTTCCTAGTAACTCATGGGAAACTGAGCAGCATGCCATAAATGAGAAAGCCATAAATAATTTTGCAACTCAGCCACCAGGGTTGTGGTGAAATGCTGTGCTTGCATTATCCACTCTAAACACTGACAGGCATGTGAGCATGTGTACCATTTTGTATGCAGGCTCCCCTGCAGAACGCAGGGGCATGGAAGGGCTGGGGATTTACTTGGGAATGATCCGAAAGCTGAAGGAGTTGTGAAGACTATGGTCTAGATAGTGTGCTACTTATAACTTTAGAGTAACACAATTTTTCAAGACTGCTGACAATTGTACTTCTCAGCAGATATTTAATGAGAAAGATAAAACTGAGTACTCATGGGGTATATTGTGTTATTACTACAAACACGTATTGATCCTATCTGTGGGTGGATTCTATATTCCTACTCCATTGACATTCACCTCGGCCAAATGACTTGGCCAGTGAAAGCGTCATGTGTCAAGTCTCAGCAGGAACGTTAAAAACTATCATATGATTCTCCCATTCTTTTCTCCCTCTTCCATGAGGCCAGTAATAGCCCAGAGAGGAGCTGCTCCATCATCTGGATCTTGGACTGAAGCCACGTGGAACAGAGCCACAGCCAACCTATGATGGACAAGTAACATGAGCATTCTTACACTGTTATTATTGTAGCCACAAGGATTTGGTGATAATTTATTACTGTAGAATAATTTATCTTAAGATGGCTGATATAGAAAATAGCATGTGTTTAAGATAAAATGGACTATTTAATTCTAATTACTTTAATACTTAACAATGGCAACCCATGAACCTGAACAGATGATGATAGGAGAATTGGTTTTCAATGATATATA
>NW_005871084.1:1002200-1100384 GCF_000147115.1 Myotis lucifugus | reverse complement strand
GTGCCTGCCACTACTCTTACATGTAAAGCTATGGGTGTGTACTTTTTTCCTACTTGTGTGACTTCCTATGCATGCCTCCTGTATTTGTTTAGCAGTTTTCCTCCCTCTTGGCCCCAGCAAGGAAAGAATTCAGAAACCTTACAGAGTATTTCAAGGTATGCTGGTCTATACTAGAGTACTAGTACATTAGTGTATTGGGCATGGTGATAAGAGTAGTCATACTGAGCTCACAATCTGTCATGCCCAAAGGGATCAAATTAGTTGTCCCAAATACCTTCTTGGAAGATGCAGGCCTGGGGAAGCTGTACTTGGGCCAAGGTTCCTGAAATGTAGATTGAGGTCAAGGGTGGAGCAGACTTGGCTAGAGGTGTATCGTAGGCCTGGCCATAGTCTGTGGAGACAGAGCCCAGGAATCAGCACCTATGTGAACACACTGAACAGAGATGGAATTCAGGCATAAAAAAAGAAACAGGGGACCTGGGTTCAAAAGGAGGCTGGGAAAGGGAGCTGCGAACATCTCCTTAACTATATCTGTACTGGTTAGAACTTTTTGTTGCTTGTGTAGAGGGGGGAAATAATTTTCCCTCTACCCTTCTGAGTTCTTAGCGGAGAACCTTATAACAAAAGATATAATAAGAGAAAAACAAACAAAAGTTTATTAACATACATGTCATACATGCATGGGAGATACCCAGGGAAAAAATGAGTAACTCCCCACGGTGGCTTAGAACTCAGACTTGCATACCATTTTAATAGGGAAAGGGAGGGGAGATCTAGTCTTCTGAGGAGACAGCTAATGGCTTTTAGGGAAGATGAATGGGCCTGTTGAGGAACAGATGGGAAGTATGATAGTATGTCACAAAGTGTATCTGGGTGTGGTGTCCACTTCTAGTCTCCTCTCCTGTGATCAGAGTCCACCCTCCCTGGCTGATGATACTTCTGGGGAGGGGACCTAGGAGAACTGAGTTCCTCTTGTAGGATCTGTCTTTAGGCAGACAAGGCAAGTTCAGAGAAAGCTCTCCCTGCAATTATTGTTTTTCAAGTGCCTACAGCTTAAAATAATGAATATACCAGAGTGGAATATTTGGCAGTACCATGTCCTGCTAAACTTTACTAGAATCAGAAAATGTGTGACTACCTTAAACAAAAGAAAATTTTTGAAAGTATATCATATCCTTCCATTAACTACCTTTGGGGAAGCTCCTAAAATTAAAGATATATGGAGAAAATAGGCCTTGGAAAGATAAGAGCAGCCTAGGGATCTAAGTGGCAGGAACTAAGTGACAGTCTTTGCAGCATGCCAGCGCGGGGATGAAGCAATTCCAATAGCAATAATCATTATTAGTGTCACGCCCTCAATATTTAAATCCCAAAGAGAGCCTAACATCCTGGCTAGTGGCCTGAGGAGGGCAGGACATCTTGATGGACAGTTTCACCGGGACTGGAGGCAATGGGAGAGAGGAAGTCACCAGAAGGGAGGCTGGGGGAGGGACCTGTGACCAAAAGGCAAAGGGTAGATCCTGGATGGACAGAACAACAGATGTCCACTTTAGTCTCCTAAGAGATCTTTCTTCTCTGGATTGCAAACTTAGACCTCCAACATCCCCCCAAACCAAACTTATCATTAGTAAGATGGTATGATAGCTAGAAACTCATAAACTCTTCAACTCACTGGCCTGAGGGATGCTTGCAATTTTAGCAAGAATAACATTTTAACTTAAAAATCATTTAATATTATCAACATTTGACTCTGTCTAAGAGTAAAGCCAATAATGCATGGCAGGTGGAATTGCTTGGGTTTTACCATGAGGGAATTTAATAAATCAGACCGATGACCTTAATGCAAACCTTTGAATATTAATAGGAAACGAAATTCTGGCTTCTAATCATATTACCACTCCCAAATCACTCACCACGATGAGCATTTTAACTCACCAAGTCATTGTAGCTGAGGCTCATTAGGGCTTTTACCGTTTGACATGGAGACACCAAAGAAAAAAATTGTCCTTTTGAAGACTCTCTAATGATAGTTAGCTATTTAACACAATATTCTGAACGTTATGTCATATGGGAAAGCTAACATAGATTTTTATTTCTTATTACTGAAGACTCCACAAATTATTCCATTTATCCTAGATCAACTTATACCAGCAAACCTGGTTCTACATATAACTTTAGCAGAGGATTTCTGAAATGTAACTACGGCAGTGTAAGAGTCTATATCCCTTCTTGTTTAGTTTTTTATTATTTAAGAATATTTGGGTTTCACATTATTTTATAGTATTTTGTGCACTGCCACCAAAAAAAAATCTTAATGAGTTTTTAGTGCCATAGGCCTTCATTGTTTTTTATTTTGTATACATAGCCAATTTAATTTTCAGCATAGCAGAAAACATTTTTTTTCACATTGCAAAGTGGAAAAACAGTTTGCTGAAATTGGATGCATGAACGTTTACAAAAGGAAGTAGGTACCTTGTTTAAATGTATTATAATGGAATATGGTAATAGATTAATTAGTTCTTTATTTTCTAGCAAATTATTTCATGCTCATAGTTCCTCATACAGGTCCCATAAAGCTTAAACAGAAGTCAAAACTGATATCGATAACCTTTGCCTTCTGTGCCCTTGACAGTCATCTGCTTCCTCTTGTATTGATTACCTCACCAACTTGTTAGCTCCTGGATGCCTTGTGAGAAAGATGAATAAGCTGACAGCCAGAAAGCAGGCAGGAAGGTGGACCACGGAGATGTTCGCAGAAATACTACCCTTGCCCCCTAATAATCAATCTCCTTCCTTTTAGTACTACCTTCCCTTCCCATTCCATCTCCTTAGTCATTATGGTGTTTTAAAAACTAGCACATTTATCTGAGATTTGAGGGTCAAGCCAACCTTAGTTCAGGCCCAGCTCTTTTATGACCTGGCCCCATGGGAGGAATTGAGTCAATGACTCAAGTTCTCTCAACCTGCGTTTTCTTGCAGTGGAACTTTGAGGATTGAGTGCAATAATCTATCAGAAGCTTTTGGTCTCTAGAAATCGCTTCTTTAGTGGCTTTAAAATTAACTACCATTTAATGAGAGCCTACATGTCTCAGGCACTTTACATGTACTCAAACCAGATGTAATCTGATCTGAAGATGGTATCATTATAACAATGTAAGGTTGGTGGTTGAACACGGCTATTGTTGCTGCTACTGAACACAATGATGATGATTATGATGATGATGGACTGGTGCAGCAAGGCAAAGCCCAAGGAAGACTAATGAGAACGTTTCCAAGGGCAGCTTCTTGCATGTGGTACTTCTCCCTCTACTTCCACTAAGTTCATCTTCCATGCCTGACAGGGATCCAAGGCTATAAGAAAGCAATGGAAGTCATGACGTGACTCTGTCCAGACTCCAGAAAGACAGGCATAACTTTGCAAGGTTTTATTGTTTTCCTATAGATCTGAAATCTGGATCCTTGGATTGAAAGATGTAATTGCCATGAGTTAAACATTCTGAATTCCCTTTGTAAAATATATTTTTGTTTGTTTGTCTATTTTCTGGGTAGAATTGATTCTCTATACAGCATCATCCTTTGAGACCAGTTTTCTTTCTAAAAATTAATTTTCATTCTTAGGAGACTTGTATTTGTTCCTTTCCAAACACTCAGTATCCTGTACATATCAGAAGGCGGCAGGTTCGAAATAGAATCCACTTTATGTTATGGTGGAGGCACTGACTATGCCATAGGCCTGAACAAAACCCTTCCTGTTCTTTGAAAGTCCTTGTGTAATGTTTTGGAACCCTGGAACACCCAGATTTGGAGTTATACATTGATGTCATATATAATTGGATTCTAGTGGATTGTGTTAAAGGGAAATGCACCGGGCCAAAATTAATTAATTAATTAAAAAATAACAAAACAGAACTTTGAAGGCTTTCCTTTGGGAATCCTTACAAACACATGGATCAGGGATCCCGGACATACTTTAGTGAAGTATATTGGCAGTTCATTCTAATGTGATTTGAACATTAAAAGAAGTATGACCTCACAAGACATCTGGGACAGGTAAGGAATACTTGGACTCAGTGATTTTCTGACAATTTCGTGTTAGGAACTATTACATTAGTTTGGAGTCTTTGAGATTTGTGTTTAAACTATTCCTGTATATTTATGGTTTCCATCCCCCAAAATTGGGTCCCTTCCCTTTTCTTTGTGTCCCTCACACAGTGAGTAGTTAATGAAGCCTTTTAAACACATAGTTGAAAGAAGTCTCACCAGATTAGATTGAGATGCCAAAGTTTTGAGTACCTTTTCATATTCAAAATAAATCAATGTAAGAATTATGAAAATATTTCTTAACTCACTTAAACCTCAGATCACTTGCTCTTTGCTTCTATTTATCAACTGCAGAAAATATTTGTCATGAGTTTTGTCATCTATTTGCTGTTAAATTGCCTTGCCTGGTTACCTATAGCAATGATTCTGAGCAGTATCTGTGGCTTTGAGTAAACTATATTTATAGTAAAAATACCAAGTTTTTGCATAATTGTCTCATAACTCCTTGTTAAGCCAATTATTAATGTTCTCATAGATATTAATTCAGAAGACATGACATAAATTTTGACATTGCACTGTATTTTATTAGCAAGTCTCTACTCTCTCAAACCTTTTAAAAGTAATGAGATAATAACTAACCAACCAAATAATTAGTGAACAGGCTAAGCCTGAAAACCAAGTCTCCTGAATTTCCAATCTTGGGGCGGAGTTCCACTTATATAATATATTCTTAATAAATACATTAAGGACATAAATTAAAAAATGCTCATTATGGTGACAACAATATTGCCTGGGAGACAAATTGTCTAATCTGTTGCCCTATAAATCCTAGCCTTCTATTCTGGTTAGCAAAAAGTCCTCACCTGTGTCCTTATAGGTTCATATTTGCTTATTAATGCTGAGAGCATATTCAGTTCTTGCATAACCATTAGGTAACATGCTCAGTGAAATAGCATTTGCAAATTCTCCTTTATTCATGGGTTTTTATGTCCATACCTAATTGTCCAAAGTGATCACAAATGAAAACTGTTTTAAGACCTTCTCTCCATGCCTTAAAAGTATTTAAAGAGAAAAGAGGAGTTGACATTTATTGAAGACATGATATGGCAGGCATTGTGATCTATAAAAACATCTCAATTAATGGAACTCCTTGAATAAAAGAATAATGGAAGCAAACAGCAACTTTGATGTGCAATGATTTAAACACGCTTATTTTCAGTGGTTCTCCTTTGCAGCACCTTAGGATAGCAACTAGATTTGAGATTCTTTTTAATTTACCTCCTGTTAAAAACTTCAACTTGCAAAATAAAAGGTTTAGTCATACACATAAATGTTAATAACAAATGCACTTTCAAGGAAGAGTCTCTGAAAAGGGATTTTCTCCTCAAAATGGGAAAAAAGGTTTTTGTATCCAGACACACTCAAGGCTGATGGTTCTTATAATAATGTGGAAAAATTTTAACTTAGAGCCTGAAGTTGTTCACATGATTTTGTTGTGTTTTTAAAGTGGCTTTAGAAGAAACTCATATAGTAACAATGTGGTTTAGACTGAGTTTTGAGATATTCCAGGTAAATTAATCAACCCCATATGAAATAAATCATCAGAAAGTGTATACAAGTTTAAATAATTGGTTTGAACCAAGTGAAAAAGGTGAAGGGGTTAAGCCAAAAAACCCACAAACAAAAAACTCACAGACACAGACAACAGCGTGGTGATTACTAGAGGGGAAGGGGGGTGGGGGAGGTAGAAGAGGGTAAAGGGAAGATGTATGGTGATGGAAGGAGATTTGACTTGGGGTGGTGAACATACAATACAATATACAAATGATGTATTACAGAATTGTATACCTGAATTCTACATAATTTTATTAATCAATGTCACCCCAAAAATTCAATAACAAAAAAACACAAGAAAGATAAACATCCATGGCAATTCTCTCCAAGGTCTCCATCCAGCTATGAGATTTTAAAATCACATTTGAAATTGTATAAAAAGTTCTTAAAATTAGTTCATAGTTTTACCAAAAATCCTTTGTTTCCTATAGCATCATTTTAGTCCTCCATCATCTCTAACAGAATTCCATTCGATAAATAATCAAGTCAGGTTTGCCAAAGAAGTTGCTTTTTATAATGTGGGCTTCCGGGAAACTTACAGATTTCCGTGTCCACATTTTAAACCTCAGGGGAGAATGCTTAACAAGGTCCTCTGGACCCTACCTCATACTATGAACAACAATGAACTCAAAATGAATATTCTACCTTAATGTAAAAGTGAAAACTATAAAATCTCAAAGAGAATAGAGAAGCAATCCTTTCTGACTTTGGATTAAATAATAGTTTCTTAGATATAACACCAAAAGCATAATAAACAAAAGAAAAACAATAGATAAATTGAACTTTGTCAAAATGTTTGTGCTTCAAAAGACAACATCAAGAAAGTGGAAAGACAGCCCACAGAATGGAGAAAAATATTTGCAAATCATATGATTTATAAAGGACTTGTATCCAGAATACATAAAGAATGCTTACCTAATTTAAGAAAGATGGACCAACAGTTTGAATAGACATTTCTCCAAAGAAGATATTCAGATGGCTAATGTGCACAGTAAAAGATTCTTAACAGCATTATTCATTTGGTTAGGAAAATGCACATCAAACCCACAATGAGATACCATGGTAAACATACTATTAAAAAGACAGGTAGTAAGTGTTGGTGAGGATGTGGAGAAATTGCAACCCTCATACACTTCTGGTGGGAATGTAAAATAATGCAGGTACTTGGAAAAATAACCTGGAAAGAAAAAGAAAGAAAGAAAGAAAGAAAGAAAGAAAGAAAGAAAGAAAGAAAGAAAGGAAGGAAGGAAGAAAACCTGGCAAGAAAGAAAGAAAGAAAGGAAGAAAACCTGGCAGTTTCTTAAAATGTTAAGCATAGAAATACCATAGGACCCAGCAATTTCACTCCTAAGTATATACTTAAGAGAACTGAAAACATATATGCACAAAAAACCTGTACGTGAATGCTCACAGTAGCATTATTTATAATAGTTAAAACTTGGGAACAACCCAAATGTTCATCAATTGTGAATGGATAAACCAAATGTTATATATCCCTGGAATGTAATACTTAGCAATAAAAGGAATGAGGTATGGATACCTGCTACAATATGAATAAACCTTGGATATATTACACTAGCTAAGTGAAAGAAACCTGTCATAAAAGGCCACTTACTAAATGATTCAATTTCATTTATATGATACTAGAGGCCCGGTGCACGAATTCATGCATGGGTGGGGTCCCGCTGCCTGGCTGGTGATCAGGGCTGATTGGGGCCAGCCGGCCGGGGGAGGGACTGCGGGAGGTTGGCTGGCTGCGGGAGGTTGGCTGTGGGAGTGCAATGACCACCAGGGGGCAACTCCTACATTGAGCGTCTGCCCCCTGGTGGTCAGTGCGCGTCATAGCGAATGGTTGTCCGGTTGTTCGGTCATTCGGTCGCTTAGGCTTTTATATATAGAGATACCCAGAATAGACAAATCCATGGAGATAGAAAGTACATTAATAGTTTCCAGGAACTGATGGGAGAGGAGAATGGAGAGTCACTGCTAGTGGCCATCAGGTGCTTTAGATGCTTTGAAATTACATAGTAATAATAGCTGTGCAACTAGGAAATATAATGAAAACTACTGAATGATATACTTTAAAGGGTTGAATTTTATAGTATATAAGTTATATTTTAATTAAGCTATTATTTTTAAAAAAGAGCCTCTTGAAATACATAGTTCTTTCTATATTATATATTATATATTATGGAAGGTGGTGGGCCCACAGCTTTTCACAAAAGTCCTTCTTTAAACGATAAATTGGTTAATTCAGGGCAGAGGAAAGGTGTTTAATCAGTCAAGCATGATGCATGGCATTAAAACCACCAACTTATGAGCCAAATGTTCCCCTTATAATTGGTTGTCATTGTACTGTAGAGACATCATCTTTATTTTAAAGTCTACAGAAAGCCTCTGTTCTTAACATCTGCAGGGACACTAGTGAATGCCTCTGGTACTGCTATTTCCAAGTAGCCCCAAGAGAAGCCAAATCAGATAAAGATCAACTTCAATTAGTCTACACTGGATATACTTCAATCCATCCCAGCTTTCCTCTCATTGCATCATTTCACTGTGCAGATAATTATACAAACAACCACTGAATTACAAAAGGAGATAACCAATAAATCAGAGCAATAATTTAAATAATTTTTAGGAAAACTTTTGTAATTATAATCATTCTTTTATGAAAATGGCTATTTTTATTTTAAATATTATTTTAGGCATTTGATAAAATACATGAATCTTAGAGAAAAACATAAAGAAACTGAGTTTTCATGCAACCCTAACATTCTAAGATTTTATTATTTTATATATACTGTATGAAGAAGCTGCTACATACTCCGCCATATGGAGTAAAGATAAGAATCTGAATATGTGGTCTCTTTAATCAAGGAACTGAATTGACATATAGCTGCAAAAGCAAGACTACATGTGAAACCATAGGATATGTTATAAGTAGATACTGAAATGACCAATTTAATACAAATTTATTTGCAAACATTAGCCACTAGTAGGTAATGGTATAAATCAAGCCCTTTATTACCTATTAAGACATCAGCCTTTGAATAAATCTCCACAATGTGGGGGTAATGTGTGTGAGTTTTGGTTCATCAAAGCAGGGCTGTGAGGAAGTCATAGGCACTCTTAGGTCATCTCATATGAGTCAGAAATGCAGATGTAGAGCAAAATTGGTTGGGTTATTAATATAAATGCGCCTGCCTTTCTTCTTACAAACCTGCTGTTTGATCAAATGATGACCTAAAGAACAGGTCCCCAAAAAACATAGGACTTTTTCTAAGGCTCAACTCTACCACTCAAAGGGGAAGCACTCTTCAAAGAGGAATGCCCAATAATGAGGGATCCTACATTTTTCCCAATAGCAACACATAAAATTCTCCCACTCCCTACTGAGGATTGCTGCTCACATGTTTCCTTCTTAGGTAACTCCTTGAAAGTGCATATACACAGCCAGTCTCCATGGCTAACACAACACATGCTTGGAACTGGGAAGCGTAGAGATCTGAGGTCATTAGAAGCTAAAAATACAGAACCCTCACACTTGCCCCAGAGCAACTTACTCTAGCAGAAATGTTGAAGGGATTATAATAAAGTAAAACAAACAGCCAGTCTCCTCATTAGAATCCTGTGCTTCACAGATACCAAAAAAACAGGGTGATTGCCTCATGCCCCCTACTTTCAGAGAGAAAGGGGCTGCATTTATTTAGTCTTTTGTTTATTCCATAAGCATTTACTGAGTTCCTTCTGTGAGTCAGAATCTATGCTAGGAAATGGGGATGCAAAGATGAATAAGACAACAGCCTCACATGGATCACCACTGAGCAAGAAAGACAGACATGGCAATAATGATTAGTTATAGTGCATTGTCATTAGGTCTCTGATAAAGGTATGTGTAAGTGGTTATAAGGACACACGGTCTCACACTATTGTGGTTTAGGAAAGTCTTCCTAGAAGGAATAATGCTCTAATGCAGTTTTGAAGAATATGGAGATTTCCAGATTGAACAATGAGAGGAGGACACTCATCCAGGAAGAGAAAACTGCACATACCTGTACATAAGCATGCGGGCAAGAAAGGGCATGAGCAGGAACCAAAGGTTGCATGGGAGAAAATGAAGATTAGATTGAGAAGGCATAGAAGAATCACATTGGAAAGTGCCTTGACTTTGCCCAACGAATAAAAACTTTGCTTTGAAATCAACAAAGTAACGTTCAAAGATTTTTAAAGAGGAGAATGGCATAAATAAGGCATTTTTCCCTTTCATTTAATGTCATTTTGTTTTTAAAGTCTATCCTAATGACATGCAGGATTGGCAAGGATTAAATTGGAGGTGAGTGAAAATAAAGGCAAAAAATATTATGAAGAAGAGTCTGGTAACTCAGGGGAAAGGTAGTGAGAATAATAACAAAGGCCACCAGAAATGGAGTGAAAATAATTAGATGTGTTCAAGAGATAGGAGATAGGCCATGGAAGTAAAGGACAGAGGCCAAGAAAGTAAAGAAGAGAGAGGAAGGAATTAAGAAAAATTCCCAGTTTCCCTAATAAAGAGGGTGTATAGAAGGAAAAGTTTGGGGGAGAAAATAAATTATATTATTGATATGTTGCCTTTGAGGTATACAATAATCAATCAGAAACATAACTCTAGACTTCAGAAAAATGTTTGATTAGAAATATGCATTTAAGACTTGCTAGCATATTTAAGCTATTGGAGTAAATAAAGAATTGCAGGGAATGTTAAGAATAGATGAACTCTAGGAAATATCAATATGTAAGGAGAAGATAATGAGAAAGGAGCCAACGGAGGAGCAAGTGGAGAAGCCTAAAACATGTGGTCAGATAGTTTGAACAGAAGCAGGGAACAACATTGAATAGGGACAAAAGAGAGTGGGGCCCTCAAAACCAAGAGAATAGTGTCAAGTAGTGCTAAGTTTTACCTACACTTAGGAAGTGTGAAATTCAGTCCTCTAAAGAGGCAATTAAAGTAGGTGGGAAGGTGATGGAATGATTTTGTTCAGTTCGTTGGTTTGTTATCTGAAGAGACTTATGCTTATAGGCTGGGAGGAAGAGGACACAGGAAATAGGAGAGGTTGAAGACATTATGTGATTGAGAAGAAAAAAATATACAAATCCCATACTCTTAAAGAGCAATACAAAATAAGTCAATATAACAGGCACCACATAAATTGTGTAGATATAACAGAAGATGGTCTGCAGTGGTCAGACTAGTTTTCAGAAAGATATGAAGTGTAGGCAACCCTAATTAGGAATGGCTGTATCCCTTTTTCACGTCTACCTCCAAATTAAGTAGCTTTGGAGGCAATCATTTTTTGTCTTCCTTGGATTGAGCCTCCCTTCTTATTTATAACTAGAAGCCCGGTGCATGAAATTCATGGGCTGGTACGGTCCCTAAGCCTGGCCTGCAATCAGGGCAATCTTTCCCAGCTGCCTGCAGCTGACCCCACCCCCAGCCACCACCCACCCCTGGTTCCCCATTTGCCATCAGGCGATCAGAGCCTGCCGGCCAGGGAAAGAGACCAAGAGGTGGTCAGTGTGCCTCATAGCGACTGGTCCAGCAGTGGTTCTGGTCCTTCTGCCGTTAGGGTCAATTTGCATATTACCCTTTTATTATATAGGATCATATTTACACTAGAGGCTCGATGCACAAAATTCATGCAAGAGTAGACCTTTGCAGCCCTGGCTGCCTTGGCCCTTGTAGCCCCAGCTGCCTCGGCCCTCGCAGCTGCAGCCCCGCGGCCTCACCCCCCACCCACTGGTCATTCTAGAACAGCCGTGGGCAAACTACGGCCCGTGGGCCGGATCTGGCACGTTTGAAATGAATAAAACTAAAAAAAAAAAAAAAGACCGTACCCTTTTATGTAATGATGTTTACTTTGAATTTATATTAGTTCACACAAACACTCTATCCATGGTTTTGTTCCGGCCCTCCGGTCCAGTTTAAGAACCCATTGTGGCCCTCGAGTCAAAAAGTTTGCCCACCCCTGTTCTAGAAGGTTGTTCTGCAGTCCAGTCTAATTAGCACATTAGCTCTTTATTATATAGGATTGTAATAGTGATACCTCTGACGGATGCTTGTTGTAAGGATGAAAAGATTGAAAGCAAGTAGAAGTGTGGCAGTTAGTATTTCAAGCCTGGTGTTTTTATTGCCAGGTTTCCAATCAACATCTCTTCTGTAAACCAGTCAACTTCACAGCAAGACCACTCTCTATGCTACACTCCCTATGAGCGTTTCTATGATGGATTGTATGTGCTGGGAATGTAGAGATGCTCTCTTCAAGGCTATTTCAAGAATTGTTCTGATAACATGGTTCATCAGGTATTAAACTAGGTAGAATAAGTATAAGAAATTTTTCTTGCCTGGAGTTTTTCCTCCTCTGTCTGTCAGCTTGGTGAAGAACATCATAAATCACCTGGACAGCTACAGTGGCTGGGCCAGAGTTGTTCTGCCAAAATGGAGAGTTAAAAATTTGTTTGTAATTCACAAAATATTATCTCATTTCTACTCCTTGTGGTAATTGTACCCACATTTGCTAATGACACATAGTATATCCAAGCCACAGGGAAGTAAGGAAGAGGGAGCTTGTGTTGGCAAGGATACATAGTTCTTTTCGGAATGTTGATGGGTCCTGTTAGTTAATAGAATAGGAGGTGCCAATATCATAAAAAACAGTCCCAATTAAATAGTATTGATACCACTATCATTAATAGTATTGATACTATATTATAATTCTGATATTATAGTACAGAACATTTTTATATATCACAATTCTTATAATTATCATGTCAAATCTGTATTAGGCATTTTTACCTATGATATAAAAATAGACACTGAGAATATCCAAGGTTCCATAGCCAAGCAGTGGACCTGGACTTGGACCCCAGTCTTCTTAGTCAAGCCCATCTTTACTTTGGACCACATTGTAGCTATTGCTTCCTTGAAAAGTGTACAATAAGGATACTCTTCTCTGATGGTTGCTGCCAGAGTGTGTATGTTGTGGCCTTTAATGCATTCAAACACTAACGATAGCTCAGAATGACTGAGAACTTAAGATGTACCAGGCTCTGCTCTAAGCTCTTTATATCAAGTTTATGCAGTAAGAACTATTATGATCCCCATATTGGTGATGATAAATCTGAAGCATTGAGAGGTTAAGGAACTTTCCCATGGCCACCATGTACTGCTTACACACACTTACTATGAACCTTTATTACTTTGGGACTTTCTATTATAGCAGCTAAACCTATACTCTAACTAATACATGGGGGTAATGGAAGCCAGGCCCAGTACAAAATGGCTTTATATGGATTATTTTAATTTTTAGCATAAACTATATTACTACCTTATTAGGTATTAGTATCCTCCCATTTTTCATAGATGTAAAAGATGGAATTTTAATATATATAATAGTGCCAGAATCAAGTTAAAATAAGATTCTATACACCGGGAACTAACAATACCTAAACAGGTAGTGTACATAGTATAATTAGGACACTGAAGGCATTTCCACATAATGAATGCCTTAGACCAGTGGTTGGCAAACTGCGGCTCGCGAGCCACATGTGGCTCTTTGGCCCCTTGAGTGTGGCTCTTCCACAAAATACCACGTGCGGGCGCACACGTACAGTGCGATTGAAACTTCGTGGCCATTGTGCAGAAGTCGGTTTTCGGCCTGGATGAGTCTATTTTGAAGCAGTGGCATTAGAGGAAGTGGGGGTACGTTTGCTGAGGTCGACCCCTCAGATTGAGGATGTTTTTAGCAAAGGCCAGCTTAGGAGTACCCTAATTAAGTTAATAACAATGTACCTACCTATATAGTTTAAGTTTAAAAAATTTGGCTCTCAAAAGAAATTTCAATCATTGTACTGTTGATATTTGGCTCTGTTGACTAATGAGTTTGCCGACCACTGCCTTAGACCATTGAATCTTACAGAGTTACTTTCTCAAACATTTCTTTGAATTTTAATTTATTTTGGAAGCAATATTACATAATATTTTTGTGAAGTACATGTAATTCCTTGATTGTTAACATAGGTATATGGATTATTTTTGATTTGTGAGTTAGTTTTTAAAAACGTTAGCTGTATTGTTAAAACATGAGACCCTTAAAGATGCCTGGTCCTACTATAGCTTTCTGATGCTATACTATAGATTCTTCTCTTTACTTTCTAATTCTCATCCACAGGCTGCTAGCTATTGTTTGTAGTCTGCTATGGGCTTGAAAATCAGTTGGGCACTTCAGAATTATTAATATAGTGCAAATCAATGCCTAATAAAACTTGGGAACATATACATAAATAGAATATTTCTTAAAAACCTATAATTAATTAGTAAAGTTATTAACAAGATGCCTGCAAAAGATAAGAACAAATTTAAATGTTTCTACTGAAAGGAGAGAAAGTAAAGAAACCTCAGTATCAGAACTGTTTGTCCAGTTAACATACATTTGTTGGCTGTCTCCAAAGAGACAGACAATCTTCTGATGGTAAACATACAAAGAAAGTCAACCCTTAAAAAGGGTTGAATTCCCTTATGAAAGACACAATATTCATATTTTAATAAAAATAAGAATCACTGATATTCTCTCCACTAAAGACACATACAATAGTAAGTACCTTGGAAACTGAAATTAAAGGAACGTTGAGATATTTCAAGCAAAAGTTAAGATTAAGGAAGTCAGGGAGAACAATAATACTCTTAGTCAAAGTAGAAAAGTCACTGAATAGAAATAATAGTGCAAGTTTCTATTGAGGGCAGTTACAACTTACATAGCATGTACGAGAGTTATCCACCATTAAATATCAAGTCATGCTGTATCAGGAAGCATAAGTGGAACCCAGTTGCCTTCCTGAGCACCATTTGGATGGAGCAGTCAGTGAAAATCTGCCTCCAGGCAAGATCAGTGAGTGCAGGAGCTCACATTAGAGAATCAGGGCAGTGCCCCACGTGACCGATAAACCAAAGAACTTCCACATCCAGGATCCCTTAAGTTAGGCTTCCTGACTGTCCTGATCTCCCTTTCAATAAGCAGTAGCACAAGGAGTCCTAGTCCTTTTCCACGGAGGCTGCATGAAAGACAGTCTTCAGGAAATCTAAACTACAGAGATGAACATACAGCCAAAAATCACCCAGCACTTGGGAAGGGAACACACAAAGATGTACTAAACACAACCCACAGAAAACTTACAAAGGAAGAAACAATGTTGATAAAATTAATATATGTATTATCCTCAGAATGACATATAAAAAGTATTGAATTCATCAGAAAGAAGCATCTAGCTATCATGGGAATTAGAAACTTGATTGTTGACATTTAAGCTCAATCTGTGGACAGAATAGAATAAGGTATATTGCTGAAGAACTAATTAGAGAGCTAGAAAATCGAAATGAAGACTACTATAAACTTAGTTCAAGAGGAAAGAAAATTAAGGAGAGAAAGAATAATTTAGAGACATGTATAATATATCCAGAAGCTTTAACATTTATCAAATAAGAAATCTAGAGAAATAACAAGAATGAAAATGGACATTAAGCAAATAAAAATAGATAATTTCCCAGAACTTAAGAAAGACATGAGTTCTTAGAGTGAAAGTCTCTACCAAATGTTTAACAGAGTGAATTAAAAACAAACAAATTTCTAAGCCTAGTCACAATGTAGTGAATTCAGAACAATAAAGAGAAAGTCTAAAAGTTTCCCAAGAGAAGAAAACAGACCCACAGCATTTCAAAATATCTGATTTTCATTTGCAATACCAGATGCCAAAAGGAAATGGGATAAAGGTCTTCCAGAATGGCAGAGTAAGGACATCTGAAAATCCACTCCTCCATAGGCAATGAGAACACTGGAAAAACGGTCAAAATCAACCTTTTCAGAAATATGGGTATTAACCAAATACTTGCAACATTCAGCAGCATTGTTTTTTTAATGGTTGGATCTCAGTAATAATAGTGTATCAGTTTTGCTATCGCTGTTGTAACAAATTACCATAAATTTAGTGGCTTAAAACAACAAAAATTTATTATCTTATAGTTTTGTAGATTAGCGTCCAATCCTGGGCTAAAATCAAGGTGTCCACTGGGCTGCATTCCTTTCTGGAGGCTGTAAGGGAGAATCTGTTTTTCTGCCTTTTCCAGCCCACTTTTCTTGGCTCATGGCCCCTATTCCATCTTCAAAACCAATCACACCTCATCCCTCTGACCTGCTCCCATAATCATATCTCCGTCTGATGGGAGGTGAGAAAAGCTCTCTGCTTTTAAGGACTTGTGTGATTAGACTGCGCCCAACTAGAAAAACTGGGATCATTTCCCCATCTCACATTGCATAGTCTTAATCACACCTGCAAAATTTATTGTCATATAAGGTAATACATTCACAGATTCTAGGGATTACAGCATGGACATTTTTGGAAGGACCTTATTCAGTGTAGCATAAACTGAATTTTGTGATGTTTTAGCTTACCCTATAGCCATTCTCTTCTGTAGCCCTGAAGCCTCACAACTTCTATAGCTGTAGTAGGATAGTGAACTCCCCTTCGGCTTTATTTCCTTCCTAGTAACTGAAATACAACCATGATGGCAGTAGCTGAAATGTGAGGCCATGAGATAGAAGCTGTGTGTTTTCCAGGGCAGAGCAGCAAGACAATGATACACTCTGATGAAGGCAGACATAAGCCGCTCTAACAACCTGTACTGCTTACACACAGACTTACTAGGAACCATTATTACTTTGGGTCTTTCTATTACAACAGCCAAACCTACATTCTAACTAATACACGTAATTACCAAAAACCTACAGCAAACATTACCATATCATTTGTCAAAAATCCTTTTTAAAGTATCCTCATTAAAGGAAGGATGCCTGCTAATTATGCTAAAAATTAGTATTATACTAGTAAACTAGCTAATGTGATAAGAAAATAAAAAGAATGAGGAAGAAATGAAAGAAACTAAATTGTCATGATATTCTAATATATGATGGTCCATCAAAAAATTTAGAAAAAAATCAACTGTTAGATATTTAAAACTATTAGAAGCTTCTCCCCAAATCCAAGGATAGGTCCATATATAAGTGTCTATACATAACAACAAGCAAATTTAAAATGCAATGGTAAAACAAGATATAAGCTGTCATTACAATAGAACTTTAAAATATCTAGAAATAATTCAAAGAAGAATGATGCAAGAGCTTTATAAAGAGAAATATAAAAAATTATTAAAATATATTTTTATTGATTTCAGAGAGAAAGGGACAGGGAGAGAGAGATAGAAACATCAATGATGAGAGAGAATCATTGATTGGCTGTCACCTGCATGTCCCCCACTGGGGATCAAGCCCACAACCCGGGCATGTGCCCTGACCGGGAATCAAACTGGGACCTTCTAGTTCATAGGTCAGTGCTCAACCACTGAGCAACACTGGCCAGGCAAGAAATATAAAATATTTTTGAGAAAACTTGATGACCTGTGTGAATGAGCAAACATATATGTGCCTTGCCTAAAGACATAATATTATAAAAAGGTCAAATTTCCCAAATTAGGATAAATGTACAAAACAATCAAAATCCTCCAAAAATGTAAAGGAGCTCTACAATCTGATTTGGGAGAAAAAATACAAAAAACTGGCTGTGAAATTAAAAAAAATTAAAAGAGACATTCCCTATAACCTGTCAAAATATTAAATACAATAATTAATATGATGGTTATTTTAGTTTTAAATCATGTTTATTTTAATCTTTTTTATTATAGGTGATTAATTATTTTATTATTAATACAGTAATTAATACAATGTCACATTAACAGGGATGGACAAATAAATCTTGGACAAAATAAAGTCCAAGGATATGTATGTGTGTATACATACACTGCACACACACACACTGCACACACACATGATTTTTAGTATATGGTAGTAGAGATATTTCCTGTGAAAAATAAACTATTCACTTATTGGAACTAGGACAACTGGATACTCAGAAAGAAAAACAAACTTAGATTTGTTTTTCTCTCACACCACGCATAAAAGTTAGATTCTACATAGCTTAAGTTTAAACACTTTTAATTTATAAAATTATGAAACATAAAAATTAGAAGACAAAATTAAAATTATGACGAAAATTTTACCACATGAAAATAACTTCTTTATAAGGAAAGATGGTAAAACATTATTAAGAGATAAGGAAGCAATTAAAAGAAAATATATGCAAAATATGTAACACAAGAAGGCTAAACCTATGCAATGTATAAGGTGATAAATAAAATAAGCCCAACTTAAAATGAAGAAACAAATTTTAAGAGGCAGTTCAAAGAAAAAGAAGTGCAAATGGCCACATACATCAGAAAATATGTTCCACTTCAATAATAATTAGAGAAATACAAATTAAAAACAACATTGAGCTTGTATTTTTCACCAGATTGGCAAATATTGTAAATTTTCATAACATGCAGTGTGAGAAAACAGAATTTCTTATTCACTGTTAATAGGAGTGTAAATTGGGCAGCCTTATTCAAGGACAGTTTGGCAGGAACTATCAAAATTAAAATTATGAATACCCTTTCACCCACATTCTAGGAGCTTATCTCAGAGAAATACTTGCAAATAAGCACAAAGATATGTTCACAGATTTATTTTGGCATCATTTTCATCCTAGTAAAATTTTTAAATTGACCCAAATAACCTTCCAAACAGGAATTTACTGGCATGAGAAGTTTTTGCCTTTCACGCCATTTTTCAAAATGAGAACACAGTCATGTACCTAAAAGCATTCACGAACAATAAGTAACATAAAGTGAGAATGTGAATGAAAAAAAATGATTATATGCTGTGACCTGCCATGTTCTTTGATAATGAAATTAGTCTACGTGAAATTCTTAATCAAATGCAGTCATAATGAAAATGTCATTTTAAAAGGAATTCTAGGACCTTAAAATAATTCTAAAATTCACCTGGAGTATAAACAGCAGTGACAGGAAATTTTGTTTTTGAGAATTTTTATGAGTTTATTTGAGCCAAACGGATGACATATGCCGGGAAGCAAGATCTCAAATGCGTTGACAGTTAAGAAATTTTTGACAAAGATGAGAACTTCTCCCACTAAAGGCTGAAGCATATAATAAAATGATATAAGCAAAGTACATAACATTTAAAATAAAAAATTACAAGTACATTCATGAAACAAAGCAGAAATTGAATTTAAAACCTAGATTGAACACCCGCCTCATGGGGACAGTGAAAGCAGCCGCTGGAGAAGGGGTGCATTAATGTGGAATTTGGTTAGATGACTGCAGAATGGCTGATATGAGATCGGGTTATACTGCCCACCATTCCTGAAAATACATTTCAAAAAATTAAAGCTATATGAAAAATTTCAAACCATAGGAAATCTAAAAGAAAATTCCTAGAGGGTGAGCCATTTCTAAACAATCAGTAGAGGAATATAATCAGAAGAGGAAACCACCACGGAAAAGATCAACCACCTGAATTCTATAAAATCATATTTCTATGTTTCAAAACATAATTAAAATGGCCAGGAGGAAAAGTACAAAGCAGCAAATATGTTAAGCAAAAGGCTGATGTCTTTTACGTGAATAAAGAGCTCATATAAATTGATAAGAAAACAAATCCTAAAATAAAAATAGGCAAACGGTTAAAAATAAAAAATAAAAAAGAAGAGATGGGGGAAAGGAGACCTATAATACTTTAAACAATTAAAAAGAAAAGAAAAGAAAAATCAAAGAATGCAGAATTAAAAAAAAACAATTCAATTATATTTTTATCTACCCTGTTAGATAAAAATCAATGACTTACTAATTAATGAAAGAACTACCTCATTCCAGATAGCAGAGTGAAAAGTTTAGAAATCAATTTGGCATTTTGTTTCAGAAGCCAATATGAATTCCCACATTGGAGTTTATTTCTGGGAATCTTTCTTAAGAAAATAATTCTTAATACACATACCAAAGCTGTATGTACAATGACTTTGTGGCAGCATTATTTATAACAGCAAAAATTTGAGATCATTTTGGAAAATTTGGAATAATTCAGCAATAATGGGTTAATTAAATTACAGTACTTCTACGCAGTGCTAACAGTGATGTTTATGCAGTTTGTACTAAAATGATAAAATGCTTAAAATAGTATCTTAAATGAAAAAGCCAGAAAGACACTTCTATAGATGATAAAGTCTCAACTCTGTATAAAATGCAATGTTTAAAATATATACAAAGACTGAAAAGAAATACACCAAAGAAGTGATTTTATATGAATGATGCGTTTTGGATAGTTCTTTTTCTGTATTTTCCAAACTTTGTAAAATTAAATGTTTATGAAACAAAACTTTATTTTATGGAACTGTTTGGAAAATTTTGATGGCATATTCTGCAACCTAAGCTGCCCATGCACAGGGCTCTGGGGATGCTAATTAGAAAATGATGAGTTAATTAAAGTTGTGTGCTTGGTCTCCATGGCAAGGATTTCCTTTAATCCAACAGTGGTTTTCTCTCCATTTGCAGAATGTGGTTTCTGGATGAAAAACTGAGAACAGACTGACCCTCTGGCCACAGCTACTCACGTCAGAGACGTGCAGTTGCAGGTGCACGCTGTTTGGTTTGGTTTGCCAAGTCAAAATAGCTGTGCTTCCCACTGCGGTGAGAGTTTCCAGCTTCAGAAGGGGCAGGAGAAACTCTAAACTGTTTGCCCTTTGCAGATGTATTGAAATATTACTGAAATTTACGGATTTTCCCTGATGTTTTTTTTCCGCGCTTTTATCACTGCCCTGAAAGTAAACAAGGAGGAGAAGGCTAGCATACCAAATGTGCTCTCAGTTACCAGGCAAAAGGATGTTTGCCTGAGCCATCCTGGAGCTCCGGTGCTCCTGGCTGGACATGAGAGCAAATACAGAGAAATAGAAAAGCCACATTTTCCCCTCCAAACTTTATTATACACTTGAATGAGATAGTAGGCCCTGTACCAACCTCATACAGGGCTGGGGCACTGTTTCACAGGGAGCAGCAGGAAGCCAGAGAAAACTTGGGCCATAATCCCATCCCAACTCCTGCCAGGGCGGGGGCTCCAGACCACCACTTTGTTCTCCAGTTCAGTTTCCTCTCTCCCAGGCCCCACCAAAGTATTTGAGGTTTAATTAGCTATTGCTAATTAGGGCCACAATGCTGAAAAGCACCCCTGCCTATAGTAGTGGAGAGATAAATCCGTTCGTGATCTCTCTTTGAAGTTTCCATGAGGATCACAGAACACAAGCCTTCCGGAAGTCAGTACCTCACACACCCCTACAGTCTTGCACACCCCCCGCCATTCCTCCTGCGCTGTGGCTATTCTCACCCACAGAGAATCCAGAGCCAGGGACACAGAGGTAAGCAAGAGCATCTCCAAAGCATCCCAAAATAATTTGGGGGAAAGAATTCTAAGTGAGTACATCTTGTGGATTTGTGTTTTAGCCCTTAAGAAAAAAAATTCACCCCCTTCCTGCTCTTGGAGTGGGGTCACTTCCAGTCATTTCTGAAGAAGAAGGGGGCTGGGGGAGACCGCACTAACCATCAGTCTTAAGGACTCCCCAAAGCATTAAAGAGCTCTCACCTGTTCATGGTTTTCCTCGAGCACCCCAGGCCTTACACACTGCAATAAACAGAAAACAGTGCCTGAAGTGACTATGATAATAAAAAGAGCCAAGGAGAGGAAGATTAACAGGAAAGTACCCTAAAGAAGAAAACAGTTGAGGAAACCACCGAAGGCCCTTGCAATGCAATGCAATCCCTTGAGTTTGGCATTTGGGAAGCACTCACCACTCCTTTAAAGCCTGTCTTGGTCAAGAGACAGAGGTAGGGGCAGCCTTTCTGCTATTTAGCTTCCAGAATCACAACCAATTAGGAATGTCTGCGTGCGCCTCACGTCTCTTGCTCTTGCATGGGAGGGTCTCCTAAAAGGCTTTTGCCTGATAGAGGGGTTGTGATTCACCAGGTAATATTGCTGTTCCCAGTTCTAGGCGCTGGGGACACTGAAGGACCCTCAGTCCCCAAATAATAACTATAATAATAACCGCATTCTCTACACAACATCAAGTAGCTCTTTGGACGGAGAACAAAGAACTCCAGCGTTAGCACCTTGTGGTCAGAATTTAAAGTGTACTCACAAGATGCAGTTCCAAGGAGAGTAAATTCCTGTAATTCATTCCACAGTCAGGTTGGCGGTCTTTCCTTGCTCTGTGGTGGGACCATCATATCAGGATAGTAGTCCCAGGACAAACTAACCAGCAACTCAGATCCTGGGAAAACAGTCATCCAGGACATATGACGTGCTGCCGGATGGATGCTATGTGGCTCATAAATAAGAGTAAATAAGTAAATTATTTATTATTTTATTTATTTAATTATTTATTACATGGGTCATACATAAATAAATATCAATCATCAATGATGTGTGACTAAGAAATAAATGCTAATTGTATAAAATGCGAGCACTATAGAAAATAAGTGACACTAGAGATGATGATGATGATGAACAGATAAAACTGCATTATTCAGATATTAGCTAACTTAATTGTCATTGTAACTCTAAGGGCTATTACTACTAGAATCTCCATTTTGCAGACAAGGAGGGTAAGCTATGAGGAAGTTCATTCTGGATATTTTATATAAGTGAAATCATACAATATGTGACCTTTGTGTCCAGCTCGTTTCACTTAGCATAAGGTTTTCAAGGTTCATTCACGTTGTGGTATGTACCCATACTTCATTCTTTTTTATTACTGAATAGGAGTCTATTGTATGGACATAACACATTTTTGCATATCCATTCATCTGTTATGGACATTTGGGCTGTTTCCACTTTGGGGCTATTGTGAATAACACTGCTATGGCTATTCGGGTGTAAGTTTTTGTGTGAACATATGTTTTCACTTCTCTTGGGTATGTACCTAGGAGTGGAATTGCTGGGTCATAGAGTAACTTAGTTTAACTTTTTGAAATAGAGTTGACATTTTTAAAGGTAACTTTCAAAATGTCCAAATTCACTTTTTGCAAGTAAATTATATACAAACTTTGATATGTTAGAATTATTTTTCAAACAACTTGCTGAACATGAAAGTGCCTACAGTGCATTGGTTCAAAGAATAAAGAGACCCGAAGGAGAACAGAGTCGTGTGCATATGATGCCTGTTAATTTCTCAGCAGAAGAGTTAACGTGTAGATCCAACAAAATTGAGCAAAAACAGCTGCCTGGTTCACTCTTCCTTTGGAGAGGAATGCCGAAGAGGCTGAAACGTCTGAGCTGACTTCTTGCTAGACAGCTTTGCTGGAAGGCAATGTGGATTCTATATCACTCCAAGGAGTTGTGCTTTCCATCTTTTTACCTTGATTTAAATTAAAGCAAACAGGGGGGCAAAAGGATTGTAGGGGCCTGGAGTTTTTCGAGTGTCATGAATGGTTTTTCCCATTGTTTGTGTTCAAAGGTGATTTCCTTGCCCGAGGCTAGCTTGGATATTTTCTTGTTGGAAGTTTTATGGTAAAAATATAATCATGGCCTGTCTACCTTCATACAGATGGTGTGAATGATCATCTCTCTTTCCAAAACAATCTCAAATGTCTCCATCAAGTGAGCAGCCTGAGCACGGAGGGAGGATGCGGCCTCTGCTAAGCTCACACATGGTGATGAAGAAGACCATCACTGTCTCCCTGCCCGCTCCTTGATTGTTCTTTAAAGAGGGTCGGTCCTCAAAAGGATAAATGCATGAATCCCTTCGTGTAGTTATCCCATTGGAATTAGGGGATGAAATTACCTGTTGTCAGATTATTATTTGTTTTCAGCAGATTCTGCTGCGACCAGAAATCTGTATCGTGTGGTCTGAGAGAAGATTCCTTCTGCAATATGATTTTTTAAAAATATATATTTTTATTGAATTCAGAGAGGAAGGGACAGGGATAGAGAGATAGAGACAGCAATGATAAGAGAGAATCATTGATTGGCTGCCTCCTGCACACCCCCTACTGGGGATCGAGCCTGCAACCCAGGCATGTGCCCTTGGTTGGAATCGAACCCAGGACTGAACCCGGGACCCTTCAGTCCGCAGGCCGATGCTCTAGCCACTGAGCCAAACCAGCTAGGGCTGATTTCTTTTTTATTAGCTGTCTGCCAGGGCTGTTGCAGGGAGCAGAAACAGAAAACTTCAATCTGTGACCATATGACCAATGTCTGGCCCTCTCTTTAGCTCCCAAGGAATATTCTGTCTTTAATTTCCAAACAAACTGATTTTGGTTCACTTTGCTTTCTTGACCCTCGGGCCATAGTTTATAAATTCACAAATTCTTATAAAGTACCTGCTTTGAAAATGAGAGGCTGTATGCATGGCCTAATGGGTGAGATTTTGTCTTGGAAGTCAGGGAGAGCTACATTTGCAGTCTGACTGCCATTCAATACTTATGCGCCTGCGTGTACCTACCCACCCACTCATATATCTCTTCGGGAAAGTCACTTAACCTCTGAGTCTGGATTAAATGAAATGATGTATGTTAAACTCCCATAACAGTGCCTGTACATAGTAAAATGAAAGATATTCTTTTTATTACCTTATCATTGTGTGAGAAGGGCTATAACTAATATGGACAAGTTGCTGAGGTAACACAGAGGAGGGATCAACCAACCAGCTCCCCTCATTCACCCAGGGCCTTTTTACTTTGGTTTCATTTCTTCTTCTGACAGAAAGCTTTTGTGCCTACTCCACTGCAGACACTGGTCTAAGTAATGTCACTACTCTCCTTTAACATATCCGGTCTGATTTTAACAGCTCTCCAGCTCTACAATTAGCACCCCCAATTTGCCCAGCGGTAATGAGAATGAAACCCCAGCTGTTGAAGGCTGTATTCACTCTGGGGCTATTCTCAGAGTTAAAGAAGAGCTCCTTTTGTCTTTCCCCCCTGGCATTAGGCATTAGCTGGGTTGGCTCTCACCACCTCCCACTGCCGACTCAGGTGCCCGTGGCGCTGGCTTACTGGGGTAGAGCCTGCATTAGCTTTCGGTCTGTAGCAGAGCCGCAGTCGCAGTTCATCTGATTGATTTGCTCCTGAGCACTAGAAAGCTCAACGAGCTCGCAGCTCTTTATGACATCTGGCACATACAGCAAATTCCTTCCAGCTCAGCTCGTGGAGCTGGGCTCTGTCCTGCCTTAAAACCAGCCCCAGCTCCTCAATTACCTTCTGCCCTTATTCATGCCCTGCCAATTCCTCTTTGCTGGAATCTGGATGAGGCTGCTACATATGCCAAGGCTGAGAATCATTTATGAGGACTTATGGGCCTCCTCCTTGTAAAGATGGCACTTGGAGCTTGGCTGATAGAAGCATCCTTCATATATTGCGGATTGTAGGTAAGAGGAAGAGGGAAATCTTCAGAAGAAATCTTTCTGTAAGTCTTCTATGACTGGAAAAGGAGACAGAGCTGTCTACTTTTTGATTTAGGGTGGCCTAGTACCCAAACCAAAGGATCACAGGGTGCAGCTTTGAAGAAAAGTTGTCTAAATGTGCCCACTGAGAAAGCGCACTCACCTCAAATGACTGAGGCCATTGCATTCTTGCCTTGTGAGATCATTCCACCCAGAAAGGGGCATTTTCTCGCTTTTAGTCCTGAACTCAGACAGTTGTGTACTTGGGAAAGCCACTCCTATTGGACAGCTTGCTTCCCCTTCTTGGTTGTAGAAGAAACTGCCATACATGGAACACAGTGAAAAATAAACCGTGAAATTGAATAGGTGGAGATGTTTACCTTGAGCTTGAGAGAAGTTCTGCAGAAGGCGTTTTTGAGTATGCCCAGCTTTATTTCTTTAATCCCTTGGTTCTCTGTGGTTTTGCTGCATGCTTGCCTAGGCATGTTACACACAACACCCTTATAACTAGAGAAGTCTCTGGCCTCACAGGAACAAGGAGATCTCCCTGAAAATACTCCCCAAAGGGTTAGCAGGGAGTAGGAAATGGGAGTAATTCCTTTTGCTCACGCTCAGACTGTCTTCTGCCCCCTCCTCTTCTCTTTGATGATAGGAAGTGCACACACACCATGCTCCATCTCCTCACACTCTGAGGTGAGCTCATCCAGATGAGTAGTATCCCCATAGAAAGGGATAAACTTATCACTAAAATGTGTATGCATGGTTCGACATTCCAAACAATATGCAGCTCAAACAACTCTTTGGACACCTGAGCCATACTACACCATGAGATTAGGAAGAGGATGGGAAACAGTAACATCCAAGGAGCCAGCTAATACCAAGTTCTACAGGTTTGAACATCTCCATTAGCATATTTCCATTGATCCCCCACTCAGAGCCACTCCACTGAAAATCAACCCACACTTCATTGCCCTGTCCAAGCTCTGCCTTAGAAATGGAAACTTCTTGTATGATGTCATATATATTATGACTGGATCATCAGTAGAAGTTCTTTTAAATTTATTGCCAAAGACAAAGGATGCCCTTGTTTATTATTATTTGATGGGACAAAGATTGAATACCATGACCAGAAACATTTTGTTGGTCTCCATCCAAGATCAATGGGATATCTAGTGTATTAGCTCATCAGTATTACTCAAGTGATTTTAGATCCAGACAGATATCATGGGTAGCTTTGAGGATGAAAGGAAACCTCAAATGGGAGACTCCAGGGAAAGGTGGAGGTTGTTGTGGAAATTTCATCCAACAGGCGCTCTAGGACCAGGAGACCCAAACACAACTCTGACCCTGTCCCTGTTCTTGAGACATCAACAATGTAGTAAGGGCTCAATCATGTATTTCAATTTAGCAAAAATTACATACATTCCATTAGTATATGTGCATACACACACACACACACACACACACACACACACACACACTGATGCTGCTGAGGTTGCACACAACCTCAATTGAGGTTGCAATGAAATCAATATATCAACATGTTGTTGTTAGGAGAAGAATTGCTGCAACCCTTTGGAAATTAATTTCACACTAGGATAGAATCATCTTAGAAGATTTTAGTTACTCTTAGAAGAAAGCCAACTCAATTGATTTAAACAAAACAAACAGATGAAAACCCCTGTAATCTCACTTGACAATAATTCCAGAAGGAGGCTTATGGCTTGGCTTATTTAGTGGCTCCATGTGTTATAGGCTAGAATTTCTGTCTTTCTGCTCTGTCATCTGGATGTTAGCTAGTTCTCCTCATCATCACATAATGACTGCTATAGCCACATGCATCACATCTTTACTCACCACTAACCAGAAATAGAAAAAGAAGACTATCTCTTCCTGGAATGTTTTTAAAATCGAAAACTCCTGAATCTAAATTTCTGAATCACCCCTGTAGACTTCCACTGTCCTACATTGAAAAAGTTGTAAAATATATCTACATTTGTTGGATTCAAAAGTGCCCTTATACTGGTAATTTTTTTTTTTTTTTTGGTATTGGAATTCCACATGACCCTCTCAGAGAAAACATTTTTTTAAATCTTTTCTTTCTGACTTCTACTGAGCTTTGAAGATATCTTTGGCATATTTGTTTTCCTTGATTGCTTTGGGAAAAGGAGTCAACTAATCCAGCTTTTTATGCCTGCGGCTCAGAAGATATACACCTGGGAAAGGTCACTGAACTGTAATCAGTCCTTCCTGTTTCTTAGTCTCCTTGCACAACAGTCTTCCTCCTGTGCATGACCCTGTTGTCAACTGTCATCCTGAAGTGTTTATAAATACAACGTGGAAAGAAGTATGAGGTCACAGTCCAGGATAAGCCATAAGCCATGTCTTTAGAACTGTTGCCATAGCAGAAATGTATCCAGGATCAAAACACACTGTGAAATCATAGGGTTCCTAGATGGTCCATAAGCTCCAGAGCACCTGGTGCGTGGAACGCACGCATCGTGGCACATGGGCACCAGGCTCAACCAGAAGCCCCTGAAAAGAGGGGCAGCTTCTCTTTTTGGTTATAGCCTTACATCCAATGTCACTCATTTTGTCCTCAGGAGGAAAAAAACAACAACAAAAACAGAGGCAAGGAGGAGAGATAGATTTGGTAAAGAGCCAGAGAGACACCACAAATGTAAAAATATATATTACTCATAATGTTCAATTTTAGAAATAGGAGACAGTTAATGCTACAGTGTAGGACAGAATGAGGTTGTTGATATTCTTCCTTTTTCACTCCTGCTGTGTAAACAGTTTCTAAAGACATCTGGAAGAGCTGAACAGGCTTTTGAGGGGAGAGGGCTGTTCCAGGAAAAAGAGGAAATGGTTTGGGGGTTGTCATGCTTCCTGTGCCCTCCCTTGTCCTCTCTCCTCTGGGTTGGGGCGTATTCTGTCTGAAAGCTTCATTGACTCCAGAGCAGTGGTCCTTATTCCCTTTTGAATGACAGGCAGATCTGATAATCTGGTGAGAGGATAGAACTTCTCCCCAGATAAATGTCCATATACGTATGAACACACAATTTTGTCTATGTTTTTGAGGTAGTTGAGGGGCCCCCTGACACCATAATGTCATGAAACCCCAGACTGAGATTCCTTTCCTAGAAGAGGGTTGAGATTCTCAGCTGAGGAAGCAGTGAACAAGCTGGCGAGTATTGGCCCTTGACCCAAAGGAGAGCTAAGGGAAAACTGAGATTCCTCTCTGTGGTGTCCCTACCCACAAAAAGAAGAAGAAAACACTAAACTCAACCCTAGACATTCTGGCATCTTTCCATTTCAACCATTGGCCAGAATGTACACAAATTCTTTTATTATTCTATTGGGCTTAAAATCTACACAGTATTCATATGTCCAGATGTGTAATATTTTCCCATCTTTCATTGATTGCAAGTCACAATTTTCTTTTTACATTTTACATTCTTGCAATAGGAGTAAACTAATCCATTAATATAGTCACAGATTCTAGCTTATCTTTCTCAGTAACATTAAAAAAGCAGGCAAGATAATGAATAAGTATATGAAAGATATAAACTATAAGATTAACCAATCTGATCTATTAGGCATTTTTGGAAAAATGAAACAAATGACTGCAGAGTATATAATTTTTTTCAAGTATACATGTAGTACTCACTAAAATTTACCAAATGCTGTGTGATAAAAACAAGTTTCAACAAATTTCATAATATTGACAACAAACAAAGTGTGTTTCCTGACCATAGTGGAATTAAGCTAGAAATCAAAAATTAAAATATAACTAGAAAATTACCTAATTTAAAAATGGAATAAAATTATGAATAATCCATGTCTCCAAGAAGAAGTCACTCCCAAACAAAAAATGTCTCTCTGGCCTTCAAGGCTCCCCACCATCTGAATCCTCCCTATCCATCCACCTGTATTTTTCACCTCCTTCCAACTTTATGTTCAGACTTTATTTTTATTCACCTGCTACAAAATATACAGAATAATGTATTGCTTCTATAGTCTACTATAATACTAACTTTTACTTATACAATATTATGAAAAAGTGCTACTTCTATGCTCTAGGAGAGTAGCAGAATTCTTCTTAGTGGTAGATGCCTCTGAGAAAACACTTAAATGGACTGTTAGATAAAGCTGGGTCACAGGGTTTTGTCTGGAGTGGAAGCAGTTGAGACAAGTTTAATTATACAACAGTTGTTCTATCTCCCCACCCTGCTCCCCTGTAATGAACTGAGACATGGCATTTTGGGGAGTTCTGAAAGAAAGGCGGGAGAAAAAGCTGAATTAAGAAGAGAAGATGATCTGTGAAATCATAGCAGCCAATCAGGATCTGAGTAGGGACCATTGCTGGATGGATACATGGATAACAAGGGAAATGAGTTCTTACTCGGCTGGGGGAGTAGAAGCAGGTCCCCCTGGCTGCCACCAGAATATGCAGAGAATGGCATTACACAGAGAAAGAAGGGGGGAGTGAGAGAGACCTGGGACAGTTATCATTTGATACCCTGGGAATGATTCACAGGGATGGGAGTGGGTTGTGGGATGGGGGCACAGTTGGTACAGAGAAGGCAGCAGACACGGGAAGGAGAAAGACCAGGAATAAGGGATTCGAGAATGGACAGCACCTGGAAGAAGTGCCTTTCCCTTCACCTCTCTAGAGAACTCCCAGTGGTGCTGGGATATAAAGGGAAGCATGGCCCAAAAGGTTGACGGGCTTAGAGACAACAAAGGTACAATTTGCAGTTACACCTCATTTTGAATTCTCTACTTTTGCTTCATGTATCAGTTTTATTTCTCCATATACACTTTTAGCTCCTAAAAGAAGACCAGGTTTGCCACATATGTATCTTATTTATATACATACATGCATATATATGTGTATATTACATAAGTATGTGCTGTATATGTACATATATACATATGTATAGAAACATATAGACAAATAAATGTTATATGTGTTTGTATGTGTAACAGTCATAATTAATTAATTAAAGTTTTCAGTCATAATTAATGCACCTTGCACATGGAAGGCCCTCCCGGATATCTTGCTGTATAGCTCAGAATGAGAAGATTCAACAGCCATGACTTGTTTTGTTTTCACATACTTGTTATTGTGAGGCAAATCTTTCCAGTTTTGTGGTCAGTCTTCGATATGTGATGGTTTTTAAATAAAGAGATCCAACCACTATGACTGTACTTCACAGTTTATATTTCATGCGTAATTTCTTATTAAGCATAAATATAGATTTTCTTTGAAATGTGCTATGTAGCTTTTAAACAGGTATGATACACTTCTTAGTTTAAAAAATGCCTTTTTTGGCAAGCAGATTAAGAGCTGTTCTTTCGGCATTTTCACAGCCGTGTGGTCTTCATGTTCACAACTGAGATAATGTGTTTGTCAAATAAGAGTTTGATGCTTCATCCAAACTAGCATTCAAGGTTATCTTGATAATTAATGTTACTACTAACCTCTATTCAATGTCATCAAAATTGTCAATTTCCAGTGCAAACTGGAAAAAAATGATTATATCTAAATACAGTAAGAACTAATGTTTGCCAAATATAATCAACTGTTATTTACTTTCAAAAACATTACATAAAGACAAAAGAATAATAAATACTAAGTATTCTTGGGCTTAGCAATCAGAGAGAAAGAAAGAACTCATAGTCTTAGAGACTGGGAACTAAAATTGTAAGAGGTCTTTCTACTGCCCTGATGAATGGGCCTGAATAAGACACTTTACTTTCCTGCGCCTAAGTTTTGAGTTTTTGTCATAAAAATGAGGCAGTTTTTTGTTTTTGATGTTTTACAGAGAGATAACATCTCTTCAAAGTCTTTTCTCTTCCCGGAAGCTCTGCTGGTGCTGGTCCCTACTGAACTTCTGGGAATTATTTTCCATCTTGGTGTGCATTACACTTGAGCAATGTTTAGAGACCTTTCAAAAAAAAAGGAATTTCAGGGCTATCCTAAATGATATGTACTAATAATGTTCCATAAACATGCACTAAAATAAAACTAGCTATAAATTTCTACAAAATAATAATAGCTAACCTTTATTGAATGCTTTAATATGCCAGACACTGTACAAAGCCCTCCACACACTTATCTTTATGTTTTAGCATTAATGCAATTATATCACTGAAACCACAACTCTTCCCTATTCTGTTTTATAATCCAGCTCTCTTGACCTTATCTATCTCTCAGCTCTGCCTCACCAACTCAGGGATTCTGCTAGAATCTTCTTTGGATTCCCTTCCCTGTACTGCAATCTAGAAATTCTTGCAAGGTGGTAATCTTGGGCAATTGCATAGCTGGCTTACATAATTTGTTTTAGATTTTTTCAACAGTTGTTGGCCAACATCTTGATACCCATTGTTGTACATATTTGGGCAGTATTTTTCTTTGGTTGTTTCAGGCAGGAAGGTAAATCTGGCCCCAGTTATTCCACCTTGGCCAAAAGCAGAATTCTTGTTATTATTTTTTAATTTGCTTATTTCCCCAGCAGCACCTATAATTGATTTCCTGGGAGGTAATAGAGAATTCTGGATCTTAGCACATCTCCAAAATAATAGCTTGAGCATGCCAATTCACTCCAAGGTTAGCTGAGTAGTGATATAAAAATCTGAGCATTTTCACTATGGAACTGACAGAGGGAAATATAAAGTTTCTGGTGAGTTTCCATGCAATATCATCTTTCCAGGTGTACTGGAGTAAAACATTATTGATTCAAAACCTTCTAATTGATAAGAAAAATCACACAAATTATAATAGAATAAATTTATCTTTACTCAGTTGATTCTGTATTTACATAAAAAAAGAGAGAGATAAGTATTCAGTGCAAAGGATGGCAACAAAAAAACTTTTAAAATATCTAAAAGAAAAACTACTTTGCCCAGCCAGTGTTGCTCAGTGGTTGAGCATTGACCTATGAACCAGGAGGTCATGGTTCGATTTCCAGTCAGGGCACATGCCTGGGTTGCGGGCTCAATCCCCACTGTGGGGCATGCAGGAGGCAGCTGATCAATGATTCTCTCTCATCATTGATATTTCTATCTCTTTCTCCCTCCCCTTTCCTCTCTGAAATCTATAAAAATATATAAAAATGAAAAACTACTTTTAACATAAGCCAATAATTATGTACAAAAAGCTTTGATGATTTAAATTGAGCACTGTCTATTTATTTGAATAAGTTGCTTAAATGAGATAAATGAATGAGATTTAAAAAAGCCTACTGTAGCAGTTAACTGAATGAGATTTAGAAAGCCTACTTGAGTTATTCTGTCTCAGTACTGCTTTTCTTTTTTTTTTCATCACTGCTTTTCTATAAATTCTTTTAGCTACCAGAGCAAACACAGATAAGAACCTCTAAATGGCAAATGGCCTCTTTCTCTTTTATACCTTAAATTGACAATTTTTTCCATTAAGATATATTCTCCAATTCAACCAGTTTTTCTCTTTTTCAAGTCTCAATGATATACTAATAAATGGGCAGTGTTTTTAAATAAATGGAGTCCTTTTTTTGTGCAGATACCAATATTCTTTCATGTAGAAAATATAAGTTTTCAAAAAAGAAGATCTTCACTGAGCTCAGGGTGGCAGGCCTCATTTGCCAAAATAGCATCCTATGATTTGCATTTTAGTCTTTCAGCAGAAAGAAGATTATAAACTGAGAAAAATTACCCTCAAACAAAAGTCTATCTATCTTAAAAAAAGAGAGAGTGGAAGAGATGGCTTTCAGAAATATACAGTTTGCTTTAGTTTATTAAGCTCTTATGAGAAAATTTCATAAATTTTTGTTACCTCACTACAGTGACCTAAATACTGCATTTTTCTGACTCTCCTGTTGGGAGTGTAGAGGAGAGAGAAGTGTAGACTGGGATTGGAAAAGGCTCCATTGGGATGAAGTATTAAGATGGCACTGAATCATAGATTGCATTTCAGATGTGGTGCCAAAGGGAACAGTCAGAACATGAGTTGAGAGATGGAAAGTAAGGTGATGCATTTAGAAAGGAGTGAGTGGGTGGGTGATTTTGCTAAGGCATCAGGTTTATGTGGAAGAATGATGACAGCTAAAACTGAAAAGGGAAGTTTGGCTTCATGTTGAAAAGGCTTGTGGACTAAGCTGGCACACTTGTTCTTAATTCAGTAGCTACTCCTGATTGTCAGACATGCCTGAGTCAAGAAATGATGAGAAGGGATGTGCTTTAGGAAGATTAATCTAAAAATAATGGTTAGGATTATTTAGGAAGATGAATCTAAAAATAATGGTTTAGGATGGTGGATAGGATGAGGAGAATGAGGCCCAGGAGACCAGAAAAGAAGCCATGGTTCCCTAAATCTGCATGGCCTTTGACAATTTACAATGTGCTTTCACACACAGTATCTTATCTATATATATAAAAGCCCAGCGACCAGAATGGTGGAACAGAACGACCAGAACAACCAGTGGCTATGACACACTGAGGCAGCCAACCAGCCTGATCCAGGCCCTCATTGGCCCCCAACACCCCAATCGAGGGCGGGGCTGGCCGGCCAACTGCCCTCAACCCCTCTCCCATGCTGGCCCAGTCCAATGGGCCCCCATCAGGGCGGGCCTGCCAGACCCCACCCATGCATGAATTTGTGCACCAGGCCTCTAGTTTCTTATAATAACCCTGTGATGTAAGTAATATAGGTATTCTGTTTCAGACTTAAGAAAATCAAGGCTCAGTTAAGATCCTCTGATTCATGCCACTGTTCTTTTCACCATACCACTATGTTGCTTTGGGGCAAATTAGAGGTCAACTATGGGCTTTCAAGTAGTGCTCAGCCTCAGAGACTTGGGGAGTCCTTTCAAGGGCTATAGTTGTAGGCTGAAGACTCTTAGTTCAGCCTCTTCTTAACCAAGCTGTTGGGCTTTTATATGAGATTTCCTTTGGCAAATGGGTTATAGAGGCAAACAAATAAATCAAATAAAAAACAATTTTTAAAGTTCCCAATCTATAGAATTTTGCAATTGATTCACTATGGGATGTGATGGAGACAGGAAAATCTTGTAAGACTTGGGTTTGAGTATTTGGAATAATGATAGCAACAATAAAGCAGTGGGCTGGTTTCGGAAGGCAAATATGACAAGTTTGGCTCTGGATAAAGATATCTTTTAAGGATCTGGAGCGTAATTAAGACCTAATATTCACTCACAAAATTTTGACATTTTTACAAGCGATCCTAGTAATTAATGTTTAACAGTTAAACTGAAATGAATAACTTAATCAAAAGTCCTTCAAAGAGGGAAACTACTGAGAAGTGGTTGGAGAACTCTTCATGGAAAGTCTGGATTGAGCTGGGCCACAAATACGGTTTGGATGGTTGATAGAAGATTTTGGTCAGTAGAGAGTTGGGCAATTACATAACTTGCCAACTCTGGATGCCATTAATTTGGTAAAAGGTAGTGGTTTATAATTTTGCAAAGATGTTAGGATGCGTTCATTTTATGCCATGAGCATAGGAGAATGTAGAGGGAAGAGAGAGATTGTTCTGAACCCCAGAGAACTACCCATGGACCCAGAGAAACTGGATGATGAAAGCTGGGTGTGAGATTGGTATTGATGAAAGCAGCCAAATCGGCATTTTGGAAGCTGATCACTGGCTTTCCCATCATGTCAAGTGATGAGGCTGACTCTAGGTCAAACCAGACAGTGGGATGTGAGCGTTTGGCTTCATGGAAGCTTCCACAACATCACAAATAGGATTAGATCCAGGGAAAAGCAGTAGAGAATCTAGCAGCTGATGCCACAAAGGGCAGGAGACATAACAAAAGCAGAAGACAAAGAAGTTATGAATTCCTGTCTATTCTTACTTCCACATGGCAAATGAAAATGGCTTCATCTGCAGACTCAGCATCTACTAGACGTGGCTGGCAATTCTTTCAAGCCAGTTCTTTGTGTGGGATTTCAAATGGACTCTTGCTCATAAGATACCATTTAAAAGGCCCCAGAGAAAACAGTAGAAATGCAAATATGTATGTCCACCAAACACAAAACTTTGCCTCCTGGAAACACGTCAACCTAGAATTCAGCCTGAACAAAGAACCCTAAAAATTTCCTTTTCCATTGTTCTAAAAGATTATAAAAGTTTTCTAAATGTAATTTTTATCACCTTCCTTTTTTTTACCATTTATGAACATATGTGTTTTTTATGATATTCACAACATGCTTGTGTCACAAGATTCAAATTTAATTTCCTGCAATTACTGCACAATATGCATGGCAAAAAATCATATAAAAATGACAGAAAATAATGAACAGTTACTCCATTTCTGCTAAGTTACTGTTTGGAAATAAAACTCAAGCATAACCCAGCCAAAGCTTTTGATTGGCTGTCTCCAATCCATGTTGTTTAGATGGCATTGGTAATAATCGTTAGACAGTTTCAAATCTTCCGATAGTAGCAGGATTTAGTTTATTGGGAAATTATCATCCTGTACACCCAGAGATTTAAGAGAGGTTGTAACTTCCTTCTTATACTCAGGAAATGTGACGTTAGGGTGGTTAACTGGTGGTTTATCAACAATGCTTTTCATCTTCTAATTTGGAGTCAAATGTACTTGAGTTAATTTATTCACGTCATTCTGTATCTCATTTCTTACAGGTAGCAACAATAAACTTGTAGGCAAAAGCATATTTATGGCAGGTGGAGGAGAAATCCTTCCTCTTGCTATTTTCATAGAGGCACTAAAGCACAGTGATAAAGAACGCGGGATCTGGGGCCAGCAGACCTGGTTTAAACCCCTTCTCCACCACTTGGTGACTGTGACACTGGGACAGGATTTTTAACCATTCTAAGCTACAATGTTCCCATCACTAAATAAACATTTGAAAAGCTTCAACATCATAGGGCTGTTCGCAATGAAGGGAGGTAATACATGTAACATACCTGGTATATGGTAAACACTCATACATGTTAACTATTGTTACAGTGATGATGATGCCACCCACCACGATGAAGATGCGTGTTCAAGGCCTTTTCCAATGTAGAAAATAATAGCTATAATATACTGAGGTAGATGTCAGAGTACAGTAATTTCTGTTGCATGAGTGACACCTCCCACCTGTGTTTATTTGCTTCGTTCTAATTCAGGCAGCCAAAAAAGGGACAAAATATGTTTTGTCTTACTAGGTGTAATTTTCATGAAATGTCATCCCTGAATTGGCTTAACTTCTCCCAAATGTTCATGAGTGGGAGAAAATTCTCAAGTAAATAGGTAAAGAAAGGAAGAAGGGAGGGAGGGCTGGAGGGAGAGACCAGAAGGAGGAGGAGGAACAGGAAAGAGAAAGAGAGAGAAGTAGGGAGGGAGAGAGAGAGAATTGCGATAGCTGACTTTAAAGTAAATTTCTTTGAAGAGCAAAACAAGATTAACTGACATGATCGCCTGCTAAGTAAGGTACACTGACATCCATCATGTTGGCATTTGATGGGCTACAGTTCTTCAAGGATGAGCCCTGCTTTAGTGTTTTTACTTAATTAAAGCATAGAAAAGACTTTCCCTGACTGGCAATTGGCCTCCCTGTTCCAACTATTTGCTTTCTTTAGCAAATTCACTGACAATAAAACACCCAGCTATTGAGACATAAAATGACATAATGGAGGATATTGAGGATTATTTAAGACTCCTTCCTGTTGCCTTCATTCCCTGGCTGCCCATTGTTTCTTTATGTTTCACCTATTACTCTAGTTTTACATGGTCTTTCAGCCCTTGAATCAGAGTTGACAGGAATTCAGGAGTCTTGAATGAGTACAGATTCCTTGGAAGTCTCTGCTCAAAGAGAACGAAGGTGGAGAAGGGAGAGCACTAAATGGAGATGGGTTCTCTGAATGGAATGGAATTAGAATACCAAATCCATAGACCAATTCTTTATCCTGGCTGCCCAGAACGCTAGGTTGAGAGTGAGTATAATAGGAATGAGTATCAGTCAAGAATGGTTATTGAAGTTAGCCATAGGCCCAGTACAAGAAGCATGTTTATGTCATCCTTGGTCCAAAAGTTAGGGGTTCACCTTGATTATAAAGGCAAGCTAGAGGGTGCAGGGACAGTAGTAATAAAGGAATTAAGGAAAGTAGGGCCACCAAATTCTATTTTTCATGGAGATCTCACTCCTGTAGGTGACCCGTGGGCAACGGGTAGTATCATCTCCTCTCTGCAGTAGATACAGTTGAACAACTGTGACATTTAAACAACTGTAAATTGATTGCGGATTCATTCAACCACCACATTCACCCTTGCATACATACACCTCTCTTTTCATTGAATGAGAAATCAAGTAATTTGTCATGAAAATCCAGGTCACCTTGGTTCCTTGGAATTTTGGATACATGTTTATCATCCAGATATTTTTTAATGTTCAATAACATTGGTTATTGAAACATTTTAATGAGAAAACAGCCATAATAATTTTTAAGTGATTGAACATGTGTATGTCTTACCTAGCATGGAATACATTTTTAAATGTGAGTAATAAGCCACTGGCATGGAAACAGCAGGTTTTCACCAACAAGCCATCTTGAAATCACATTTTGCACGTAAACAGAAGTCTCTCGTCAATCAGAATTTCCACTTCAGTTAACAACATTGAAACAATCCACTGGTCTCTGCTTTAGTCCAAGGTCCTTCTGTGAGCAAGTGCCCCCAAGCTAGTTCCCCTCAACGAATTAAGGGTCTATGTATGAGAAACATACAGAGCTCTGTTGTAATGTACATGTAAACATTCACAGAAGTTGATTTATTGTGACCCCTGTTTTCTTTTGAATTAATACCAAATGTAAAAGAAAATGCTTTAACATTAAATGTTTCATAACAGTCACTCATTGAAAACAGTACTGGCAGATGTGGGCTGAGTATTATAATGTTGGTTCAAAACTGTGAAAAGTATCAGCCAGTAACCTCTTTACAGGAGTGGGGGTTTAAGACTTGAAGAATTCTCTCCTTAGGCTACATTAATGCAAACAGAGTGTCTATATTCTGCTCTGAGCTCTGCAGAACAGACTTGTTAGATATACCTTTTACTTCCGGTCCCCCAGATATAAAAGGGACAGTGACACATTAGCACAGTATTGTCCAGAAGGAGGCCACTGTGAAGGAAAGGGGTGTTTTGAAACCATGCTTTATGAGAAACAGTCAAAGGAAATAAATAGGATTTTTTAAAGAGTCTAAGTTTGCTAGCGTTCCTTCTCGAGTCTTCATGTAATTATCAGAATGGTTCAAGAAGGAAGGACAGCCTGCTCTCTGATGCTCCCTAGAGCAGAACAAAGAATGGGTGGAGGTATTAAAAAAGGAAATTTGCCAAAATATGAACTGGATGTTTGTAAAGAGCAGAGATCTGGTTTGCCCATCATGAGACTTGTTCCAGCAAAGGCTGGTCTCTGTGCGGCAACTGTTTTAAAAGGCTTCCCTGCCCTGGGAGGAAGGGGGGATGCCCTTCAAAGGACTCTCAAATTCTCTCATGCCTTCCTATCACACTTTGATCTGTCAGTTTGGTTCCATTCAGTCTCATATATGCAGTTTATCTCAAAACAATCAATAAATGGATCCATTTGGAAATGGTGTCAATCAAATCTCTTTGTAGATAAAATCACAAATGCACATAAGTAACTCACTATTTAGAGGAAAACAAAATGCTAATCCTTTGTTAAGAATCCATTTGCAGTGCAAATAATTATTTCTGAAATGAAACATTTTTATTATCTTGGATGGGTTTTTCTTACAAGGAGACAGACATCTGTGTATCCCAGCAGTGGAGGGTGCCCCACAAGTCATTAAATTGAGGGAATTCTGATGTCTCAGTGTTGGGGATAGGACAGAAGGCTCCACCCTACTCCTCCTCTCATTGAATAAACACTTCATTAAAATGTTTCACACTGGAAATATTAACACCAAATTAATGAAATTCGGTGCCATCGGGAGCTACGATGCTAAGTTCTTGTGCCTTCAGTGGGAGTTGAAGGTCTCTTTATTAGTGCTCCTTCTCAAGTCTCCAACTAACTAGCAGTGGGACCTGCTTCACCTGCTTGAACTTCAATGTCCTCATCTGTAAAACAGTGCTCACAGCACTATATGCCCTTGGCCAGGAGTACTGCATCCAAATATGCTACCACATGCAAAATACGTAACTTCATGATGTGTGGGTGGGGGGCAGCCTCTGTTCTGCCTAGGTTGACCATATCAGAAATATGTGAAGACAGAGGGATCTTTTTAAAATATATATGTTTTTATTTATTTCAGAGAGGAAGGGAGAAGGAGAGAGGAATGGAAACATCAATGATTAGAGAGAATCATTGATTAGCTGCCTCCTACACACGACCACTGGGGATTGAGCCTGGTGAAACCGTGATCTGGTTCATAGGTGGACATTCAACCACTGAGCCATGCCAGCTGGGCAAGACAGAGAGATCCTTAAAGGAATCATCAATCCAATGTCAGGCAGCATCACAGCTGCCAAAGTACTAACTAGACCAGTGATGGCGAACCTATGACACGCGTGTCAGAGGTGACACGCGAACTCATTTTTTTGGTTGATTTTTCTTTGTTAAATGGCATTTAAATATATGAAATAAATATCAAAAATATAAATCTTTGTTTTACTATGGTTGCAAATATCAAAAAATTTCTATATGTAACACGGCACCAGAGTTAAGGTAGGGTTTTTCAAAATGCTGACACGCTGAGCTCAAAAGGTTCACCATCACTGAACTAGACACATACTTTGGGGCAGCCATTCACTTCTAGTTTCTCTAAAATGATTAGGAATTAAGAGAGATATTCCAGTTTCTTGGGATATATTCCTAGAAGTGGGATCACTGGGTCAAATGGAAGTTCCATTTTTAGTTTTTTGAGGAAACTTCATACTGTTCTCCACAGTGGTTGCACCAGTTTGCATTCCCACCAGCAGTGCACGAGGGTTCCTTTTTCTCCGCATCCTTGCCAGCAATTGTCATTTGTAGATTTGTTGATGATAGCCATTCTGTCAGGTGTGAGATAGTACCTCATTGTCGTTTTGATTTACATCTCTCAGATGATTAGTGACTTTGAGCATGTTTTCATATGTCTCTCAGCCTTCTGTATGTCCTCTTTTGAAAAGTATATATTTAGGTCCATTGCCCATTTTTTGATTGGGTTGTTTATCTTCCTTTTGTTAAGTTGTATGAGTCCCCTGTAAATGTTGGAGATTAAACCCTTATCTGAAATAGCATTGGCAAATATGTTATTCCATGCAGTGGGCTTTTTTGTTGTTTTGTTGATGGTTTCTTTTGCTATGCAGAAGCTTTTTATTTTGATGTAGTCCCATTTGTTTATTTTCTCTTTAGTTTCCATTGCCCTAGGAGCTGTATCGGTGAAGATATTGCTTTAGCATATGTCTGAGATATTGCTGCCTATGGATTCCTCTAAGATTTTTATCATTTCCCATCTTACAAATATATCCCAAGAAACTAGAAACACCAATCAGAAAGGATATATGCACCCCTATATTCATAGCAGCACAATTTACAATAGCTAAGGTTTGGAAACAGCCTAAGTGCCCATCAGCAGATGAGTGGATTAGAAAACTGTGGTACATCTACACTGATGTAAAAAGGAAAGAACTCTTACCATTTGCAACAGTATGGATGGACCTGGAGAGCATTCTGCTAAGTGAAATAAGCCAGTCAGAGAAAGATAAATATCACATGATCTCACTCATTTATGGAATATAATCAACAACATAAACTGATGAACAAAAATAGATCCAGAGACAGAGAAGCATTGATCAGACTGTCAAACCTCAGAGGGAAGGTAGGGGAGGGTGGGGAAAGGGGGAGAGATCAACCAAAGGACTTGTATGCATGCATAAGCAATGGACACAGACACTAGGGGGGTGAGGGCACAAGCGGTGGGGGGGATAATGGGGAGATAATGACACATATGTAATACCTTAATCAATAAAGAAAAAAAATAAAATGTCTCACAGACTGCTGCAAAGAGATAAAATGTCTCAGAGAGAGAGAGAGAGAGAGAGAGAGAGAGGAAGAGAAAGATTCCATCTGAGGCAACAAATGACAAAAATAATTGTTTAACAATACTCAAAAGGATTTACATAAAATTAGAGGAAATTACATAAAACCATTTGATAATTTACAAAATCTTTTTTTCAGGGGTTAAATCTAGGAATTTTCTTAGGGGCAGAATCACAGTTTGTATATTCTTGGCACCATTTAAAAAAAAGTACTCTCTGCTAAAAGTTTTGCTTGCATGATCTTGAAGCTGCTATCTTGGTGAGGTTTCTAGTGAGTGGTGGGTAACAGTATTCCCATAAACATTAATAGTATTCTCACAAACAGATCAATGTCCAATTGGTCTCTGGAAGGTCCACAATCACAAGTACATCCCAGAATGTACAATTATGTTCTCCCGTCTAACACTTTATATGTTCAACAATACAACACCGAGAGCTATTCTCCATTAATGATGTGTTGTTGTTTTTCTTTCTTGAAATGAAATGAAAAAAAGTAAGTCTGGTCAGAAAAAAGAAGTGTCCCTGACATTTGATGTGTAACTTTAGGCAAGTCATCCCCACCTCTAGTCTCCGGTCTGTGTTTGTAAATAAAGACATTGGATGAGGCCAAGAGGTGGCCGACTACCGGTCTATGTGCAAATCGGGCCGGCTGCTGGCTCCGTGTGATCTGGAAAATGACTTTTACATTTTTAGGTCATTGATAAAAGACCGAAAGAAGAAAAATATGTTGTGACATGTAAAAACGATAACTTAAAATTTTAGTTCCACAGATAAAGTTTCATCGGAACACAGCCACACCCATGTATTGTCTGTGGCTGCTTTTGCACTGGACTGGCAGTGGAGTAATTATAACAGAGATACAGGGCCCAAAAGCCAGAAGTATTTGCCATCTGGCCCTTTGCACGAAAAGTGTGCTGACCCCTTACACAATTACTAAGGTTGTTGCCAATGTAAATAATTTATAATTTCTTTCCACTAACTTGACCTTAACTCCTTTTCCTCCCCTAATCTTTAGACTTCAAGAATTATGGAAAGAAAATCTGAAATAAGTGAAGTGGTCTCAACAAAGTGAAATGGCAAAACCAGGGATGGAATGCGGGCCTCATCTGAGCTCTCTCCACAGACTTTTGCTTTTATTATCTCCATGAGGACAGCTTTTTGTCTGAACCTCTGCTCCTCCCCTTTGACCTTTCTTGTTTACACTCACCAAGGTCACTTCTGTCTACCTCCCCTACAGTATTGCAATGATGATAGATCTTAGATTTGTATTAACGTGTCAAACAAGATAAGGAAACATTACCTAATTTCATAAATATAACAAACAAAAATGCCAATGGATTGGAGGTAGAACTGAAACCCTAATCTTATGATTCTTGATCTGTGGCCTCTTTTGTGGCCCCTTCCAGCAATTCAAGTGATTATTGTTAACATTTATTGAGCATTTACTCTTAAATGGAGACAGTCTTGAACCTGAAAAGCAGTCATTTTGGATGTTGTCACAGTCACAGCCAGAGAAACTTTCTCTCTTCCATTACTTTCAATCCCTCTGCTGTTTGCTTTATCTAGTTACTGCTGCCTACAAGGCATGCTCTTGTAGCTTGTATAATCAAATACAAACTATTGCCTAGAATCTTCTACTTTCTGTTATACACAAAAATATATAATAATTCTCACATTTGTAGACTTGCACCCTGAAAATAAGATTTCATAAACTATGGAAAGGTTTTAGGGTAAGTTCCTCTAAATATTAACTCCTATTAAGGCTGTGTTAAACACTACTCTTAATCACAGTCTTTGAGAGCATTTCTGAAGTTGTTAATAAACTCAGAAAATGTTAATTTGTGTCTTCTGGGTTCAGAATACTGCCCGTACTATGGAGTGTAGAAAATATAATACACACTGTAGAGGGCAGGGCAATGAGAGACACAGAGTAAAGTCACACCGTAATGTATGACTTTAAGGGGCCCAGTGAACATATGCATGTGGGAGTGTAGAGTTCCATTTTCTGGGTTGTACACTGATAACTTCTTGGAGAAGATGACATATGACCTGAACCTTGAAGACTTAGGAGCATTCCATTGGGAAATATAGGAGATATTCTTGCCCTGGATGGAGATATAAAACCTGAACAGAGGCCAACTGAAATATATTTCAAAAAATTCCTCTAGCAGATATAGTATTTTCTGGGTTTATCACAGAAGAGAAGAGAAGAGAGGAGAGGAGAGGAGAGGAGAGGAGAGGAGAGGAGAGGAGAGGAGAGGAGAGGAGAGGAGAGGAGCAAAAAGATAAAATGTAATTTTAAAGTCAGGAGTTTTCTACTTTGCTCTTTCTCACTTCATATCTTAAAGTTCAAGTGCCCTTTGAAGACACTGCTCTGAAGCCTTTACAACTAATCTGAAAACATTTGTACCTAATTTAGACAGAGATGATAGGTTCTTGTACTACACACATGGTCTGCATATTCTGGACCAGTAAAGCCATTCTGATGACTATTTTTATTGGTTTTATGATGGTGATAAAAAGAAAGTGTGTTGCATTTGCAAAGGTTTTTAAACATTATTTATACCTAGGCTATCAGGTTGCATGCCTTTAAATAATAAAAACAAACGGATTTGTCTAAATGTGTGGCATAATATGGAAGTAATAGAAGAACCTTTGTCTGTCATCATGAGTGCTAGGGCAAGAGAATTAAGGGGGGAAAAATCTTTGAAAATCAGAGTTCTTGTTAGTGCCTCTTAATGGACTAACAATTTAGATCTAATTGATCACAGCTTTAATTGTCCATAATCTCTATATACCAGGGTAGCCTTGTGGGATATTACTAGTCAAATTAAAACTAATTCAAAACAATCTCTAATTACAGAATGTTTTGTGTCTTTTTCAAGCTTGGGGAGTTAGGGGCAATATAGTGTTGATGACAGGCTGAGTCAAGTGCCTTCACCGTTTAAATGGTGTTCAAAGACTCATTTTCATGGAGCTGCACTGTGTAGAGGGCTAATGCAACTGAATTTTTAAAAATATATTTTATTGATTTTTACAGAGAGGAAGGGAGAGGGATAGAGAGTTAGAAACATTGATGAGAGAGGAACATCAATCAGCTGCCTCCTGCACACCCCCTACTGGGTATGTGCCCGCAACCAAGGTACATGCCCTTGACCGGAATCGAACCTGGGACCTTTCAGTCCGCAGGCCGATGCTCTATCCCCTGAGCCAAACCACTTAGGGCGAAACTGAATTTAACAACAAAAAACAAAAAGGTAATTTTAAATACTTTGAATTAAGAAAACTTGATGACATGCTTATGTTTCAGTTCAAATATATGAATTTGCCAAACTTTTCACATCCAGTTTCTGTGGTGACACCTCCTTCATTAACAAAACACAGAGTCAAGGAGAGTGTTACAAGTGAAGGTCTGTGACCCCAAAAGTTCATATGTTGAAACACTACCCCCCCCCCCCACACACACACACAACATAATGGTATTAGGAAGTAGGGTCTTTGAAAGGTACTTAGAATTAGGTGAGGTAATGAGGGTGGAGCCCTGATTAATGGGATTGGTGACTTACTTGCTTCTCTCTGCCATCCACCATGTGAGGAGGAAGTGAGGAGGCAGCCATCTACAAGCCAGGAAGGGGCCCTTCTCCAGAACTCTGATCTGCCAGCACCTTGATTTTGAAGCTCCCAGACCCAAGAACTGTAAGATATAAATGTTGGTTAAGTCACCCAATCTATGGTAATTTGTTATAGTAGTCTGAACTAAGACAGGGAGGGATGAAAATCCTTGTGACCCCTGGTGTAGATATTTTTGCTTCTTGTCACTATTGAATCATGTGATTTCACAGTGTGAGTTATCGACCAAGGAGAAGAGGAGTGGGCTTTCATGACTCTTCTTTGACGGCACAAACCTAAGCCTAAAATCCCTCGGTCACCATCATGAGAAAACACAAGGAAAACAAATCAGCCTTCCCTACCCCTACCCAATGGCCTAGTCCGTCCACAGACCCTCTTTGGGCACAGGGAAAATTCCTCCCTATTAAAAGCACTTTTTAACCAACACGGTGAGGGACATGATTTTACAAATCTCTGTGGTTGCTGAAGGCTGCTAAAAAATGTCAGGAGTGCAAATTTGTGCCACCCATCAGTTAAGACTTCTTCTGGGGCTAGTTGCAATTCTTCTACCTGTTACTGGTTGTTCTGATTCTCCGAGATAGTAATTTTAGAACATCAGTCCCCCAAGGAATCCAAAGCTACCACCAACCTCTTTGTCTTCAGAGAGGCAGATACAGTCTCTGGCCGCTAAAGTTCGAATTTCCTGCTTCTGTCTGTTACTAGGGGCTTGGCATCCTTCACTGATGTCCCCAAACACCTTGTATTTTTCTACTTCTTTACCCTTCATGAGTTGTATTAAATTTGCCTATTTATGTGACCATGTTCCCCACATGACTATAAATTTCTTGAGGACACAATGTCTTAGTCTCACAGTATCTCCAGTATCTAGGCACCGAATAAATGTTAAATGAACTTGTAATGCCTGTGTATATGGCTCATTCTGAGCAATCTCTGTTCTTGCCCTGCACCTGGTTTGAAGCAGCAGTCAGAGCATGAGGGCACTTTAAAGCTCCAACTACATAATATATGGGACAACAGTTTTACCTTCTCATGTTGAGGTGGGAAGAAACCACCACCCAGAGCACAACATTCTTATTCTGATTAGATGTCTCTGTTCTTCCCATCAAATTAGGTTTTCTGCACCAATTTTTCATCTTTTACCACCTATTATCCTCACAGCCTCAAAAAGGTCCCCACCACCCCTCACTGTCCATCACCCATTGTCTCTGCAATTCAGCTCTTCTCTGCTTATGTACCCCATTCAAAACAAGTTGGCAAATTAGCTAAACAAGGATGATCTCTCTTTCCTCAGCAAATTAGAATGTGTTGTGAGAAAGGAAGGAGAACTGGAAGGGGTCTGAGTTGACCACAAGTAATGAATTAATGAATGACCAATAGTATGCTAGAAGATACTTTGAGAACACGTTATATATTCAAGCTACTTGATCTTTTATAAAAAAATAAATAAATAAATGAGTTCCACTTCTTGCCTGTTCTCTGACTTCCTATTGTAAATTTTCCTGATCCTCAGCAAATATCTTGAGATATCTGTTAACATTTCCTCTCGTTGGACACTTCTAACAATTTTAAAGAACTAACTTCTTTGAAATTATTTAAAGTTATTGTTTGGATACATAGCTTCAAAGCTTGGGGACCAGTCTTTTACCAAAACTCTTTTGTTCCTTAATGAAAATGAAAGATATTTTTCTGTAAGAAACCAATAGTAGGCATTCTGGTGGAAGGTCTGGCCTCAGTAATGTACAGGCTTAATACCATCTTCCTCGTAGGTTAACTATGAGGACAAAAAGAAATAGTACAGTTTATAACACATAGTAAATAGATAATTAATTTTTATTAATGATAATATTAAATAATGCAACATTGATTACTGATCATTGTAATCTTGAAAAATTATCTAAAGAATGTTGTCCTTATGAAAATGGTATAGAAATGATCATTATTAATTATTAACATACTACACCAGCAACTCAAATTCATAGCCATTTTAATATAAGTATTAATAACCTTATAGCCTGAGGCATCTTGCCCTAGATCTTCTAAAAATGCTTAATTGTAAAATACATCAAATTGTCAATTCTCTAACAAAAAAATTCAGTTGTTATTTTTCTGTTAAATAGAAAAATCACATGGTTTTCTTCCTTCCTTCCTTCTATGCTATTTTATTGTAGGCTCAAAAGCAAGGATGAGAGTTGTAGAAGGAATGGATGCATCAATAGCTAATCATGTTGCTATGGACATGACTAGCTTTTTGCAAGAAACTTTGGGAAGAAAATTAGATAGAATGTTGAAGAAATGGAGACTTGAGTTCAAGGACAAGATGTTTCGTAGTTAATCCTGCAAAGCTAAGAATGCCTAGATGTAATGGAGATTGCATTTACAGAAAAAAAAATGACCAGTGCAAAGGTAAAGAGAGAGTTTCAATTTTGTGATATTGCATCACGGCAGAGAAGCCCAGGAACATCTGGGAGGTGTTCCCTGGGAAACCCAGGACGAGGAATCCTGAGTTTGTTATTTGAGGCTGAAATTCAGCAGAGAACCTTACAAGATGAGACATCCTACTTCAAGGAAAGAAGGCACTTTAAAATCCCATAAACAGAAGCGTCCCAAAGCTTCTAGGAAATCAAATAGCTCTTACCAAACATTTGATGAATTAAGTGCAAATGATTTAAAAACATGTGTATTAAATTTCCTTTAAAGTGCACATGGGTTTAAAAGTTAAAAGGGAAAAATTTGCTTTGTGGAAGTCACTTTGGGTTTTGTTATGCCCGATAAAAGGAGGCAGACCCGGTTCCTCCATGAATGTATTAAGTACTCCAGTAATAATCAGTTATTGTTCAAATTCTACATTACTTCTTGGGGCATAGATGAGAATGAAATTCTGTATTATGTATAAGGCAAGGCTTAAGGGATATCTAAACTGGCCACAGGCCGATTTGGGTTTCTCTTATATATATCAAGGGATTACAATAAACACAACTTCAGGCAAGTTCTGAAATAGCGTAAAAGCTATATATTCCCCTTTTTAATCTTTTGAAGAGTGATTGTAATGGGAAGAATACAAAATGTACAATTAAAGTCCTAAGTTTAGCCCCGGCCCAGGGGCCCAGTTTGTTGGAATGTCATCAAAAGGTTGTGGGTTTGATTCCCCATACCGTGGTCGGCAAACTGCGGCTCACAAGCCACATGCGGCTCTTTGGCCTCTTGAGTGTGGCTCTTCCTAAGCCTTAGGAGTACCCTAATTAAGTTAATAGCAATGTACCTACCTATATAGTTTAAGTTTAAAAAATTTGGCTCTCAAAAGAAATTTCAATCATTGCACTGTTGATATTTGGTTCTGTTGACTAATGAGTTTGCCGACCACTGCCAGAACACATACCTAGGTTGCATGTTACATACCCAGTATAAGGAAGGCAACAGATCAATGTCTCACATCTCTCTCCCTCTCTCTCTCTCTCTCTCTCTCTCCCTCCCTCCTACCCTCCCTCCCTCCCTCCCTCTCTTTCTCCTCCCCCTCTTTCTTCTCTCTCTAAAATCAGTAAACAGATCCTTGAGTGTGTGTGGGGCGGGGGGTGGGGGGAGAAGGTCCTCAGATTAGTTTCTGGCCTCTCCACTTACAAACTGTAATCTTGGGAAAATAACTGCCCATCTCTGAATCATAATTTAATGATATCTACATAAAAGAGTGTATGAGGATACTACATGATGTGTGTGCAAAGGCACTAGGTAAGCTAACAGTTAAAAATGTATTTTTCCCCTGAGATCTCAGTGATTCATAAAAGAATCGAAATATATACCTAAATCTAAATATATAATTTCTGACCCATTGGAAACATTTAACCTAATGCCAAAGAGGGGTAGTTTTCCTCACAAGTTAATGATCTAATAAAACCTCACAACATTCTCCTTTGAACTGTTCTGTATTTATCATTTTTATCTAAGAACATTTTTATCTAAGAACATTTTCCAAAATTTCTTGAATGTGGTATGGTCTCTAAACGACACTGTGATCAGAGAAGTTTACAAAATACTGTATATTCTTGTAGAGAGTAGATGCTCTGTAGCATTTCAAGGTCACTGAAAGTGAATGCCAAATGGGTGGATCTTGGATTCCTTTTTTTAGCTTCAGACTTATTAATACCATGGAACAGAACTTGACAAATCCTTTAGGAAAATGGGTGTTTAGGTATACATTAATTTGTGTAAATAAGTGTTTCTCTTTATTTTCCTCAAATAATTGCTTCAAGCTCCAAGAAATGATACAATAGGAGAAAGTGTTTCCTATTCAAGGATTTAGTGTGAAAACTGATGTTCACTATGCATATTTTTAGGATTTTATTTTAGCTCAAGGCCTGCATATAACAAGTATTTTCTAAATATTGACATATATTTTTTGGTCTTCTTTCTCCTCTAAATATTTTTTCATTCATGCCTTACACAAAGTTGTTCTATGCTCTTGACAATTCCAATCACCTTCTTCTCAGTCTTCTCCAGCATTTTCTCTCTTCCTCACATAGATAGATCAGAACAGCCCTTGAAATATTACAATTGTGGATGCACTATATGTGAGGTAAGATTTGCTATTCCGCCCTGGATGGGTAGCTCAGTTGGTTACAGCATTGTCCCAATACACCAAGGTTTGGGTTTGCTCTCCAGTCAAGGCACATATAGGAAGCAACCAATGAATGCATAAATAAGTAGAACAACAAATCAATGTTTCTCACTCTTTCTCTCTAAAAATCGTCAATCAATAAATCAATTGGTCAATCAAAAGAATTGCTATTTTGCTTCTGATGATTACCAGCACCTTGTAGACCTTCTTGGTGTAAAATCAGGAGGCAAGTGAATTTCCATATTGGACACTAGTCTGTAATTTACAACTGCTTCCTACTTCTTTTTTATTGAAATATTATATTAAAAATGAGGCATATTGAGCTCCAATATGCTATGATTTAAGAATACTCTGTAAAATTTCTTTTGGGGAAGTTTTTGCTACATATTGCTGTGACTGTAACTTGAAGCAAACTTTTGTAAAAACTTTGACTTTACTGATCTGCCTTCTCAGAGTCCAGCTCATTCCCCCACTGCCTTTTGGCCTTTCCCCACACCTATTTAAAATTCTACTGCCTTGATCAAATTATTCCTCCCTTTTCTTTCATTTCTAGTTTCTATTGTGATTCCAGCATTCCCTTTTACATTTAATTAGACATTATTCACAAAGACAATCCTCAAAAAAAGGTTCCACATTATATAAATTTTGAAATTGCTACAGACTATCTCTCTTTTTTAAGATTCTTATACACATAAGTATATTTAAAGGCTCTGAGAAGTCCTGCAGAACAAGAAACCTGGTGAGCCCAAGGATTAGACCAGTGTTTTCAAACAATTTGATCATTGTACCCTCTTTCTTAATTAATATCCAACTCAAGAGGAGACCAGTGGGAAAGACTCCGTAAGTTTCTGATCTCCTAGTGTACAGCACAGTTCCTGGCACCCAATAAACACATGTGGAGCTTTTCTAAGTACTTCTGGAGTTCAGTGAGGACTTGAAGCAGCAAGCAGAGGACCTGAACCATGCTTTCAGGATGCTATGTAGCAAACAATGGAAACCAACCTTGTCAAATTTAAGCAGCAAAAAATATATTTAAGGATAGTGACTAGCTTCCAGCATCTCTGGGATAAAAGTTTGGAGACAACACAGGCAGGAATGCCCTAGAACAGTGATGGCGAACCTTTTGAGCTCGGCGTGTCAGCATTTTGAAAAACCCTAACTTAACTCTAGTGCCGTGTCACATATAGAAATTTTTTGATATTTGCAACCACAGAAAAACAAAGATTTATATTTTTGATATTTATTTTATATATTTAAATGCCATTTAAGAAAGAAAAATCAACCAAAAAAATGAGTTCGCATGTCACCTCTGACACGCGTGTCATAGGTTCACCATCACTGCCCTAGAATGACAATGCTGCTCTCTAAAGCTGTGATCAAGAGTAGATTTTTATTGTTAACTTTTTTAAAAGGGTAGCGCTACGGTGCTATGGCAGAGAGACCTGGGTTTGAATCCCAGACCTTCCTAAGCCTCTTGACCTGAGAAAGTCAGCCATCCTATCTGGGTTTTATAAAAAAAAAAAATGATAAGAAAACTTACTTTGGAAGGTTCTTATGAGGTTGAAATAAGGAAATACATGTTAGGCTCTTGGTACACATAAATGATTCATAAAAGATAGCTATTTTATAGTCGAAAGAGAAATGGAAATTCAGAAAATAACCCTTTAATCACTAGGGGACCCTGAAAGAAGAGGGGATAGGTTAAAAGGCTTTTGCTGGGCAGCTGCACTTGCCACCCCATCTGCTCTTGACCCAAAGACAGTGCCTTGGAGGCCAAGGTCTCCCCTTTTACCCAAACCTGAAGGAGTCTTCAACCGTCTCTCTCCTTTCATGGAAATGGCTCCATGTTTGGACTGGAACACTGATATTATTTGTATAAATGATTTATTGATTCTAATTTTAAAAATTTAAATGTATAGCAGAAACTAGTTAACTTTAATTTAGGACTGACATTTATATCCTGCCTAAGAAGTGGGTATTCAAGGTGGACAATTCATTTTCATTATGGTGAAAAGCATCATTTAAATGTCAGAAAACTGCATATTTAACATTTGCAGTAATTAAGGGACTTTAATTTAATAATAAATCTCTCTGTCTTTATCTATTTACACACTTTCCTCTGTCCTGGTCTGGCACTTTCCTTAGTGAATCAACTATCTCTAATTACTTCTTTTTGAAGTGTAAATATGTTCTAATTCTTCTTACAGGCCAAGTAGCACGTTTACTATTTAATTGGTAATTACCTTTTCCATGAATTACTTCCTTTTGGGGGCTCCTCTCAGGGGAGCAGAGAATTTTGTTTACACTTTGCCACCATGGAAATCAATCTCTAATTCTAAGGGAGGCAGTTCCATGACATCCATAGCTTGGTGTTATATTTTAGCTCAGGGAGGCCTGCACTCATGTCAACTCCACATGGGGACCATACAGCATCCCATAGGGATACACTGTGGATGAGGATTGAAAGACTATGGAAATACTTTCAGATGTTAATTTGCCTTAGTGTGCTGTGCATACGTGTTTAATATTTTAAAATATTTTGTTGAATTATGGTTGATTTACATGTAATCAGGGTTCAGGTCCTTGAAGTCTCTCCTAAGTTAGATGAACCAAAATGATGGTTTCCATAACCCACTGCTAAGCAACTTCAACTTGAATGAAGTCATGGGAGGAATAGAGCTTGGATGCCATTTGGAGAGACAAGGTTAACCTGCACATTCTGGATACAGCACCCACACGAGATGATAACTTTATACTAAAAACAAATGTATTAAGTATCAAGGTAGTTTATACACATTTTTTTCTGATATTCTGGGATATACAATAAAGGAGGAGCAATATCTTTTAGTCTAGTGTGACCATTACTCTTTAGGCTATTAATTTACATGATTTTTTTCTAATTTGATAATGCATGCATATGACACAAAATTCAAGAGAAGCAGACAAATGTTTTGTGAAATTAATCTCTGGCTGAAGTCCCACAGCCGCCCAGATCCCCTCACCAGAGCTAACAACTGTCCTGTTTTCCTTCTAGGGCTAATCTTGATACATATAAGTATATATGATTGCATATTCTTTTGTTTTCCACAAATGGTAGCGTACTACACACATTGCCTCATGTCTTTTTTCTTTTTCCACTTGACAATGTTTCTCAGCTATAGCATTACATATGGATTATACTCATTGTTCTAAATGGCCGTCCAGAATCACATTGCATGGACTTACCATAATTTATTGAACCTGTGTTAAACTTATTGAACAAGGAGATCATTACACTGAAGGGGCTCTAATGCATGGTGGCCTAGGTACACAATCAACATCTAAGCCTGTAAACGCTTCAAGTTCTCAAAATTGAAATCTAAGGATAAACAGCCAACCAGGCTTTAAGTTTAGTCAATAATTTCCTTACTTTGCATCTGCCTTTTCTCTATAAAAGTCTCTCCCCAGCCCAGCCACGGTTGCTCAGTGATTGAGCATCGACTTATGAACCAGGAGTTCAGGGTTCGATTCCTAGTCAAGTACATGCCCAGGTTGCAGTTTTGATCCCCAGTGTGGGGCATGCAGGAGGCAGCCCATCAATGATTCTCTCTCATCATTGATGTTTCTATCTCTCTCTACCTCTCCCTTCCTCTCTGAAATCAATAAAAAAATATATATATTTAAAAGTCTCGGAAAACCAAGATGGCGGCATAGGTAAACACCGGAGTTTGCTGCCTCGAACAACCACTTCAAAAATACAACTAAAAGACGGAACGGACATCACCCAGAACCACAGGAAGGCTGGCTGAGGAGAGACTCTTCAACTAGAAGGAAAAACAACAGCATTACGAGGCTTTGAGGAGGCGCAGTGTGGAAAATTTGAAGGTGCGGTGGTGCGGCGGTGTGCGCGCGGGGCGGGCTGGTGGCTGAGGGCGCGGTTGTCGTTTTCAATCGGGAGTGAGTCTCAGACTCTGGGCTGCAGATCCGGGCGAGTCTCTGGGGACCCTGGCTCGGACGGGAGAAGCGGGACTGTCTGGCTGCGGTCCCTCCGAGGTTTGCAGCGGTTGCGGGGACAGAGAGGCAGAGCCCCTGGAGACGGACTGAGAGCAGCCATAGCTGCTCCCTCCGCCCGCCCTGTTGAGCTCGCCCCGCCCAAACCCTGCGCAGAGCCATTTGCCGATCGCCTCAGGCAAAGGCTGGACTAGCGCCTCCCCAGAGGACTGAAGTTTTCCACACAGCTGATTCCTAAGCCAGTCTGCCTGGTGGTCAAATCCCTCTAGTGTTAACTACAACAATTAAGGCTTGGCTAAAACAAGACTGCGCACAAAGACCACAAGGGGGTGCACCAAGAAAGCATAAAAGATGCGGAGACAAAAAAACATGACAGAAATGGAGGATATGGAGCTAAGAATCGCAATTTTGAGGGCTTGCTATAAACTTGAGCAGAGCCTCACGAAAACTAATGAGACCCTCGATGCTACGATAAAGAAATTAGAAAGTAAGCATACACGGACTGAAATAAAGAATATTATACCCAATAGCAGACCAGAGGAGCACAAGAATCAAACCAAAGAAGCAAAAAACACCCAACTGGAAAAGCAAAATGAAAAAAGAATCTGAAAGTGTGAAGATAGTGTAAGGAGCCTCTGGGACAGCTACAAGCGTACCAACATCAGAATAATAGGAGTGCCAGAAGATGAGAGACAGCAAGATATTGAAAACCTATTTGAAGAAATAATGGCAGAGAACTTCCCCCACCTGGTGAAAGAAATGGACTTACAGGTCCAAGAAGCACAGAGAACCCCAAACAAAAGGAATTCAAAGAGGACCACACCAAGACATATCATAATTAAAATGCCAAGAGCAAAAGACAAAGAGAGAATCTTAAAAGCAGCAAGAGAAAGAGACTCAATTACCTACAAGGGAATACCCATACGACTGTCAGCTGATTTCTCAACAGAAACTTTGCAGGCCAGAAGGGAATGGCAAGAAATATTCAAAGTGCTGAATACCAAGAACCTACAACCAAGACTACTTTATCCAGCAAAGCTATCATTCAGAATTGAAGGTCAGATAAAGAGCTTCACAGACAAGGAAAAGCTAAAGGAGTTCATCACCACTAAACCAGTATTATACGAAATACTGAAAGGTATCCTTTAAGAAGAGGAAGAAGAAAAAGGTAAAGATACAAATTGTGAACAACAAACATGCATCTATCAACAAGTGAATCTAAGAATCAAGTGAATAAATAATCTGATGTACAGAATGAACTGGTGATTATAATGAATCAGGGACATAGAAAGGGAATGGACTGACTATTCTTGGGGGGGAAAGGGGAATGGGAGATTCGGGAAGAGACTGGACAAAAATCGTGCACCTATGGATGAGAACAGTGGGTGGGGAGTGAGGGCGGAGGGTGGGGTGGGAAATGGAAGGAGGGGAGTTATGGGGGGCGGGGGGAAGAGGAACAAATGTAATCTGAACAATAAAAATTTAATAAAAAAAAATAATAATAAAAGTCTCTCCCCAGCTCCTGTTGGTAAAGCATTCCTAACCACTTCCTGTTCCCCTTCAAATAAACTCTTAAAAATTTTAATATGCCTTCATTTATCTTTTAACAACTATTTTATATCTTGGAAATTCACATTATTCCCAGCCAATTTCTATTTAAAAATACTATAATAAATATTCTTAATTATAAATTAAGTCAACCCTGTGGAAGTGTATCTGCAGAATAAATATCCAGAAGTAGAGTTGCCAGATCACAGGGAATATGCTTTTAAAATTCTGATTGATATTGTTTTATCGCCCTCCATGGAAGTTGTTGGCATTTATATTCTCACTTCTTTTATGCTTCTTTCCCCACAAGGGAGCTTAGCTGTTAGTCATGTGCCAGTCCCATACTGTTTTTTGGGTGTGTGTGTTTTTTCAAGAAAAATTATCTTAAATATAATAATATTACATGCAGTAAACATTAATGTTTCAAGAAAAACAGGATTTTAAGTATAATAATGTCAAAACTGTACTAACAGTATATCACAAAAGTTGTAGGAAATATTAAAAATCTGCAAATAACAGGATTACTTCTATTATATTCTAAAATATTTTTTCCCCTCTGGCTCTATTTTTGTACATCAGTTTATGTTGTTCATTATATTCCACAAATGAGTGCAATCATGTGATATTTATCTTTCTCTGACTGGCTTATTTTGCTTAGCATGATGCTCTCCAGGTCCATCCATGCTGTTGCAAATGGTAGGAGTTCCTGCTTTTTTACAGAAGCATAGTATTCCATTGAATAGGTGTACCAGTTTTCTAATCCACTCATCTACTGATGGGCACTTAGGCTGTTTCCAAATCTTAGCTATTGTAAATTGTGCTGCTATGAACGTAGGGGTGCATATATCCTTTCTGATTGGTGTTTCTAGTTTCTTGGGATATATTCCTAGAAGTGGGATTATTGGGTCAAATGGGAGTTTCATTTTTAGTTTTTGAGGAAACTCCATACTGTTCTTCACAGTGACTGCACCAGTCTGCATTCCCACCAGCAGTGCATGAGGGTTCCTTTTTCTCCGCATCCTCGCCAGCATTTGTTGTTTGTTGATGATAGCCATTCTGACAGGTGTGAGATGGTACCTCATTGTTGTTTTGATTTGTATATCTCAGATGATTAGTGACTTTGAGCATGTTTTCATATATCTCTTGGCTTTTTTTATGTCCTCTATTGAAAAGTGTCTATTTAGGTCCTTTGCCCATTTAATTGGATTGTTTATCTTCCTTTTGTTAAGTTGTATGAGTTCCCTGTAAATTTTGGAGATTAAACCCTTATCTGAAATAGCATTGGCAAATATGTTATTCCATGCAGTGGGCCTTTTTGTTGTTTTGTTGATGGTTTCTTTTTCTGTGCAGAAGCTTTTTATTTTGATGTAGTCCCATTTGTTTATTTTCTCTTTAGTTTCCATTGCCCTAAGAGCTGTATCGGTAAAGATATTGCTATGACATATGTCTGATATTTTTCTGCCTATGGATTCTTCTAAGATTTTTATGGTTTCCCATCTTACATTTAAGTCCTTTATCCATTTTGAGTTTATTTTTCTGTATGGTGTAAGTTGGTGGTCTAGTTTCATTTTTTTGCATGTATCAGTCTAATTTTCCCAACACCATTGATTGAAGAGACTGTCTTGACTCCATTGTATGCTCTTGCCTCATTTTCTCAAATATTAATTGAGCATAATGGCTTGGGTCAATATCTGGGTTCTCTGTTTGGTTCCATTGGTCTATATGTCTGTTATTGTGCCAATACCAGGCAGTTTTGAGAACAGTGGCTTTGTAATATAGCTTGATATCTGGTGTTGTGGTCCCTCCAACTTTGTTCTTCTTTCTCAGGATTGCTGCAGCTATTCGGGGTCTTTTTTTATTCCAGATGAATTTTTGGAGAGTTTGTTCTAGGTCTGTGAAGTATTCCGTTGGTATCTTAATGGGGATTGCATTGAATCTATAGATTGCTTTCGGTGGTATGGACATTTTAATGATGTTGACTCTACCAATCCATGAACATGGTATATTCTCTAGTCTTCCTTAATTACTTTTCTTTTTCCTGCCTATTCATGCCAAATCTTTTCTTTCATATAAACTTTATCACATTATTTGCATATAGCCCATGTTGTACATAACTGGCAATCCTATTTGGGGAAGGGAGTGAGTGCAACAGAATGGTCTTGTCTTCTCATCAAGAGGAAGACACTCAGATAAAGGGTCAGACTTCAAAACTTTTCTTTCAGACTTCAAAACTTTTCACTAATAATTTTTAATAAGAAAATAATCAGACCAAGAAGAGGTATGCCATTAAAGCTGAAGAATGTCTTGCTCAAAGCTAAGCCCAACTGCCATTGCCACAATAATTTACAATTACTTATTGATCATCTTTTCCCCCCATTTAAATTTTGAATTTGGAATAGAATAAAAGATCAGGGGCTACAGAAAAATCAAGATGTATCCAAATTTACCTCAAGAGCAATCCACCATTAGAGCTATTCAGAGATTGTAATAGCTTTATTGTCTCAAAGGAACTTCACCAAAATGATATGATGCTTTGCTGTCAAACCCATTTATTTCTAAAACATGACTGTACTATCTGAGAGATAGAAAACCCTAAATTTTCTCCTGGGTAAAGATCGGACTAATTCCACTACCAGATGGGAGGCCCAACTTATCATACCAGGATAATTAAATCATAATCTCAAAGATATTTCAATAACCCAATGTAAATAAGTACAAGATGGCTACACACTAATTTTCTGGTATGAATTTCATAGTGTGGAAGTTATAATTATGGAGATGATATATTTATTGGGCAATGACTTTTAAAGAGGAGCTCTAAAAAGAGATTTGGCTTCTAGAAATGCTTTCAGGATTCCTATGGAGCATGGGTGGGGCTAAAAACTCAACTGTTGAAAGTCTTAGAGAGATGGAAGAATGGGTTGGATATACCATTGTGTATAAGAGGATGTTTTGAATCTATTCTCAGAGTTGATTAATTCCATCTTTGCTTTCTGCCTATGTAAAATGTTTGTAAGACATAAGCAACATATTTTAGAAATTTTAGCTTTGCAGAAAGTTATTTTATTCATCTTCCAGTACAGTTTTGTGGAACTAAAACTGTTCTGGGACACATATATGACAAGGCATGGTGTTGCATATGACGCTGCTGGCAGATCTGAGTAAATGAGAACTGACTCTACCTACTGGCAGAGTGGCCATAGGCCTGTGAGGCTGTATTTCCTGCCATTGTGCTGAAGAACAGGCTGGCTGACTTACAGTCATTCAGTCAGAAGCACAGGTAACAACCCAGACTTGCAATTGGCATCTGAAATGGAGGCCAGTCTTGTAGAACTAAGGCCTTAACCTGTGCAATCTGATGCTGTCTCTGGGTAGTGTCAGGATTGAGTTGTATTCCAGGACAGCCAGCTAGTGTCAGAGAATTTCTTGGTGGTGTGAAGACCACTCCCCCTCCACTCCCCACCCCCCGCCAGACACACACACCCACATAGGTTGAAATTGGGTGCAGAAGCCTTATTGGCACATGTTATACACATTATATATTGTTTACTCTCTGGAATTATTTCAATGTTTAACTTCTGTGATAGTTTCCAATGGATCCCACCATTCTCTATAGTGGCAACACCTTCTCAGATCTTGTATTTGTGGTACCTAATGCCTTGAAGCAATTCAAAATAGAGTGTTTTTGATTAATGTATATATTTATCACCTGAATCAATAAATACTCTTTCAAAATTGTAACTCGCTTGAGAAAATATATGGAAGAAATCAAATAAACCACCTCAAAATTGTTCACATTACCAAAGAACCTCTAGAGCAGGGGTCCTCTAACTTTTTAAACAGGGGGCCAGTTCACTTTCCCTCAGACCGTTGGAGGGCCGGACTATAGTTTTAAAAAAAACTATGAACAAATTCCTATGCACACTGCACATATCTTATTTTGAAGTAAAAAAACAAAACGGGAACAAATACAATATTTGTATTTGCATGTGGCCCGTGGGCCGTAGTTTGAGGACCCCTGCTCTAGAGCATGTTGTATGTATCATGGATGCCACCAATGAATATGTAATCACCCATTCACTTATTTGTTCACTCAGAAAACAGATATTTGCTACGTAGACACAGTGCTTATGGTAAAGTTCTTATAATGACCCAAATGTTTCTGAATTATTTCCCTTACTAGCCTATCCTGAGTACAATTTTTGAGCAATAGTCAAAGAAAAAGAATGGAAGAAGGAGAAAAAAAGGAAAAGCAATAGGAAGACAGAAGAGGAGAGGAAAGGAGGACAAGGGAGAAGAAGGAAGAGGAGGGTATACAAGAGTCTACGCAAATGTGTCTCTGAAGGTTGCTAGTTGTCTTCAGGAGGACGTATAAGGTGGAAGTGGATCCCTGAACTAGTTTGACCCATGCTTCTCTATCAAACTGGCACATTACTGCATCAGATACATTTAATTGCTAATTATGTAGATTGATTATGGAACCAAGCCACAGTAAACCGATTAGATCATATTTAACTGTCTGTTCATTAAAAATTGCCCTTTATAATGTATGCTTGGTGTCAATAGTCAAAAAGACAAAATCTATTATTATAAAAAACTCAGTACCCAGAGTGGGAATCCAAATAATAGGTGCTGGAAAGGTGAGTATAAGTAAACTATAAACAGTGACACTTCAAATCAGACCATTGGCAGGTGACATTGATTTATTATTAATAGACACATTTGCCTTCTTAAATCATTAATCATTAACCATAAATAGAGTTTATATTATGCATTTGCTTTGAAGTCAGATATTGCCTCTGCAACTTGACATGATGTTATTGTCTTGAGTTATTGATTAATCCTGAGCCTCAGTTTCCCTATCTGTAAAACAGAGGTTATAATATCTATTGTGAATATTTTAGTAAGAAAAAAAGACAAAAGAGTAAGAATGCCAAACTGAATTAATGTGGAAGGACACACCCTAACCTCTCCCTGAATCCACACACACTATCCTACCTAACTCATAGTTAAGGTACTATTTGATTAGCCACAATAAAAATAAATTGTTAAAACATAGCCAAGGGGCTTCTGGTTAAATATAAAATAATGGATATGTGCATTTCGTGTCAATTCTTCCCAAAATTCCATCAAAATGAAGAAATAAAATGATATAAACATTAAAGACAAATTGAACAGGAAAAGGTTCAACAAAGAACAAGAAGTATTAACAAATGTTCGAACATAGACGGTAGGATGGTAAGAGCTGAGAAAATTATAGAGAGACATAAATGCAGGAGTGTGATATCATGCAAAGCAAGCTCATTTGTCAGGTAGAAACCTAGAAGGCATAAAGAAACACAAATACCGATTTTTGGTGGAACATGATAGGAAAGGAATGAGGCAAGGGCTAAAAATAGGAAGATTGGTTAAAAAATATGTATATCCAACAACCTTCTCCCACTTGCCCCAGCCAGACAATGACTCCCTTGACACATTTGGTATGTATTCATGTCTTGGGGGTGGGAGGAGGGAGAGGTTGGAAGGCTTCAGAGACCCAAGGCTCAGTAGAGGGCAGTGAGTCCACAGAATAGTAATATGCCTACCCTATCCCTCCTACCCTTTTCCCAGAACTTTAGCTACCAGGTAGGAGACTAGAGGAGTCTTCTCCCAAGAAGCTAAAAAACCTCAGAGGGAAAGAAAATAAATGTATGCTACCATTTGGTGATCTCCCAAAAGCTATTTTACCCTCCAATTAGATTATAATGAAGCCCACCTTGTAAGTACGAAATTATAGCCAAAGGTCTCCAGAAATTTAAATATGACTAACATGAAAGATAGAACCTAAAACAAACAGGAAAGAGGAACTTGGAGGTAAACAATGAAGGAAGCAGGAGAAAAAATTAGAAAGCTATTATTAATGTTCATTATATGATAAAGACAGTGTATACATGAAATAATAACAGGATTCTGTAGTTCAAAAAGGAAGAGAGAACATGAAGGAGCTTTGAAAATTAAAAATGGGATTGTGAAAACATAAACTACCAATAAAAATGAATAAAATATAAAGTCCCAGAGGTAGAATAAAAGGACATGCACCATGACATTTTATAATACTGATCTCTTCTAAAAAGGTAAAAGAACTAATTGAATACAAAGAATGAGTCAGATAGCGTGAGGTTTTCAGGAACAACACTGGAAGCTAGAAGACAGTGGAGCGATTCAAAATGCAAAGGGACAATGATTTCTATACTCAACCAATCAATCTAACAAGTTAAAATAAAGCCATTTAAAAATATATGAAGTACCAAATAGCTTACTCCTTACATGACTATCTATAAGAAGCTACTGGAAGATACAAGTCAACAAAACAAGGAAATAAATTTAGAAGTAAATGTGACATCCAACAATAAATAAATCTTGAGAACTCCTTTTCTAAAATAAAGAAAATTAAACACAGATGAGAGAAAATAATAGGTGTGTAAAGTAGGGGGGTTACCTGGGGAAAAATTTGGTTGATGATTTGCTGTGTTTAAGAGCTTGAATTAAAATATAAAAAAACAAACAAAAATATGTATGCTGGTTAAATAAAATACTTCTACAATAAAATAACACAAAATTTCAAAATAAGAGATGATTGTTAAAGATATTTCATATAAGTTGAAAGAAAACTGCTCTAAACATACCGATAGCAAAAAAATATAATTATGGCCAAAAAAAAGTACCAAGAAAGGGACATGCTAAAAAATAAAAGGTGAAAAAAATATAAATACATAAAAGGTGCTTTTCATTGATGAGCTGTAAAAATCATGTTTGTGTTCACTTAAAGCCTTAACCTAAAGAATTAAAGCAAAAATGGACAGAATTCTAAGCAGAACGTGATATATCCATGGTAGGACACTTCAGCACATGTCTCTCAGAAACTTTCTTAATCATATCAAAAATGGGTAAGACTATAGAAAATTTAATAACAACACACTAATTCAGGCTAATGTATTTTTGTTTGTTTGTTTTCTTGTTCACTATTAATCCCCATTACCTAGAAGAGTATTTGGCACAAAATGGATACTAAATATTTCATGAATGAATGAATGAATGAATGAATGAATATATAGACCCCTGAACCCAACACATAGAAAACATACATTTTTAAGTACATGCAACATATTTATAAAAATTGACCAGGTACCAGGCACAAAGAAAATCTGAAAAAAATGAGAAATGATGGAATCCGTGTCACATGAGAATGACTGATATACTGATATACAGTTAGTTAGTTGGTGTTTATGGTCATCATCTCATTTCTTTGCAAAGAATGTAAATCAACCCCTTCTGAATTTTTTAAAGACATCTGTATTTGTGGGGAGTGAAATATTATCATAATAGAGAGGAAACATGTTGAAGTTCTTAGTAGTTCCTGCTCTGCTGATAAGTAGAATTATGAGTAGGCCCAAAGGAAGCAAGTCACATAACTCTAAGCTTCAGTGCCCCCTTTTGTGAAATTTGGGAGTGGGATTATGTCTACAATCCATTCCAAGTATAAGACTTACCTGCATATTAGTAAAAAAAGCCCCATACATTTTTCCTTCTCTTCCTCCCTAAATTTGTTAACTAAAGAATGTAATCTGGCTTATTTGTAAGTAACAAAAAGCATCTTGACCCATCCTAACATAGGTTAAAAAGGTACTGTCGGCAAGTTTTCACATTGAGTGTGTACGAAAAGTTGCCCGGTACAGAGTGAAGCCTAAAGGGCAAGGAGCTATCAAGTGGAGGAGAATCCATGTGTGCGTGGAATACAGATGTAAACAAGAACGTAATTTCTGAAATGCCACTCAGTCATTAGAGATGGCCTCGTGTGGTCTGCGATTTCTCCAGAAGGTCAAGAAGCATCCTACCTTGGTCAGGAATAGTCCTGGCACTTGCCCATGCTTCCCCCACAAGTTTAAAGCCTTAATATCCATTCAAACGGTCACAGTCCTCTGATTATCTCTGGTACAAAACACACCACAGTTCAGCACTGTAAGACACTGTGTGGCTTATAAATGACTAAGTTTTGCCCTGACTGATAACATTTTCCCAAAGTCAAAGACTCCGCTTTTGTCTCCCTGCTTTTCTCACTATAGCTGCACTTTATTTCAATACTCTCTTGTAATTGAGCAATTCCATAAAATCAAATAAAATGATTTATAATGGAATGATTACTCCAGGGTAACATTTCAAGTGAAATTAAGATTGAAATCTAATTTAAAAGCTTTAATGTAAATGGGTCATTAGAGGAGGCTCTCTGGGGAATTTGCAATTAAACTAAAGTGACAAGGGTTTTGGAGGGGTGACAGACCTAAAGGTGTTACGACACTGATACATGCTCATTTCGGATGCAGCTAGCCTTATCGCACTGCTCAACAAGATCAGAGTTGCTAAGTGAAAGCTGCACTCAGAATCTAACAAAAACATTCCAATCACGACAAGAATATCTCATGAAAAGTTCTGATTTATATAAGGGCTTTAATGAATTCAGTATGTTTAATTGACATTAATTAATCTAGTTAACTACTGTTAGCCATCTCCATATTATTTTCATATCAATATCCTAATTTTATTAACAACAACTATTCACTGGACAATAACTAAGGTTTCTACTGATGCAATCTTTAGTATATAATTTGCTACTGTGTAATCTCTACACACAAAAAGGGAATTCTCCTTTCCTCCCAGTCTTTTTGAATCTTACACATCTTCTTTCTGAGGTTTCCTTGCCAACTCTGGTCCTGTGACAATTAATCATTTACTTTATTTCTAAATTCCTTGTATTTTCTGTTCTTAGATCTTCTATTGATAGTTAACCTTCCATATGAATAGGTCCCAGTTCTCCCAACAGAAACTGTTGAATTCTTTTCGAGTCCCTACAGTGCCTGGAATACTGCATTGCACATAATAAGAGAAATGACTGTTTGATCTTATTGACAGTAATAATTATACTAATAGTAAACTTGAATTGATCATTTAAAATGAGTAAGGCATTGTTAAGCCCTTTAAATTATCTCATTTAATCTTCACAATCATTCTAGTCAAACAAAATGTTATCATCCCCATTTTAAAGTTCTATAAACTTAAGATTAGAAATGTTTCAGTAAACTGTCCAAAGTCACAGAGCTAATAAGTGGCAGATCCAGAACTTAAAACCACAACTATGTCTCTCCAAGCCCACTGTTGTACTTACAATGCAGTACAACTGAAGGCCGACGTTGGATATGATCAACAGGAGAACCAAGGTTATCGTGGTCTCTTCCTGTTGTGTATATCTATACATCTGACTGATTTTGTATATTGCCAGATTTAATTGGTCCCAGTTCTTCAAAGCTGGACTCATTCAAAAACAATAAAAATAAAATTCCTGAGCCATCCAACAGATGTTTTCAAATGTTTAGATTTATTTTTATGAAGGTTTTATAAAAATCAATTTCAATTCATACGCTTTATTTTTGTGGATGACAGAGATTTGAAGGGCTCTATTGAGAGAGGTGGCTGAAGTTTTACTTATTGGTGTTGAGACTCTCCAATTTTATATATATAACAGCTTTTTCAGAAGAAACAGCAGGAATGGCTCACAAACCACTCTTTTTCGTTCTTTCCTTTTTTTTTTTTTGCTATCACATATAAGACAAGATTCCAGTGATTCGAGAATTTGAGAGGTATTCAGATCATGAACTATATAGCTCCAAAGCAGAAAATTAAGAGATTGCACAAACCACTTATAGAAAGGGAATTTGGAAAGAAAATAAACAGTCTGAGGATATACACATTCTTGCACTTCTTTTATAAGAGATACAATCTTTTCTTCAGACCACGGGAGTAATTATATCATTCATTTTAATGTTGTCATGTTTGGCAACTTGCATAGATTTGACTGAAAGAACAGGCAGGGTGTGATGGTGGTGGTGTTGGTGGTGGTGGTGGTGGCGGTGGCGGTGGTGGTGGAGTGGTGGTGGTGGCGGTGGTGGCGGTGGTGGTGGTGGTGGTGGTGGTGGTGATACATTAGTTTCCAGGGGCAGGGAAAGATCCGGCAACTAACAGATCATCAAGCACTGAGATAGAAATATTGACGACTCCGTTTAGCTTGTTCTGCCAGCACCTCATATGGCCAAGAAGGTACTGTTAGACTCTCTCAGAGATTAGTAGGCTATCTGCTGGCCCTCTCAGAATGAACATGGATTGGTTCTGATGGTCAAAGAAATGTTGTCTGGATATGAGTAGTTGTAGTTTAATACCATTTGTGGAGGGTTATGTTTTATATTGTGAAAGACACAAAGGAAATCTTTCAGGAAGTATATTTCACTTACAACCATGATTTCCAAGCCACATATGATCTGGCCCTTGTCTACATCTTGGACCTCTTTAAACTCTTCCCTAACATCTCCTCTCTGGCCACTTGACTCTATGCTGGCTTCCATAGCCCATCAAATACATCAAACTTCTTCCTGCCTTCCTGCCACAGGGCCTTTGGATGTGCTTCTCATTCTAACTGAAACATGTTTCCAAAGATGTCTTCATGCCTTGATTCTTATCATTACTTACTAGTAAATATAGGTCTCTGCTCCGATGTCACCTCCAGAGAACCTTCCCTGACCATCTTGTGTACACATACAAGCATGCATGCATTCATGCGTGCGTGTGCGCGCGCGCACACACGCACACACACACACACACACACACACACACTGGTTTGATACATATACAGAATTGCCTTTCCTTTTCAAAGTTAGCTGCTAGTGAAAAACAAGTAAAGATGGAGAAACTGTCCCAGATTGGAGACAAGACTACATGCAGTGTCATCTCCCATATTACACCAGGGAAAAGAAAGGAATATTAGTAACAAACCTGGTGAAACACAAATAAAGCCTTTAGTCTAGTCCAAAGTATTTTGACAATGCTCATGTCTTCGTTTTGACCAATGTGCTATGGTTATGTTACCATATTAGCTTTAGAGGGAACTGGGTGGAACGTGTGCAGGAACGCTCTGTCCTCTCTTTGCAACTTTCCTGCAAATCTAAATTATTCCCAAATAAAGGTGTATTAAACACTAACTTCTACAGGTTTGAAATAACTTCTAAAACTTCCTGTGTCACGAAGCATGACATTAATCTAGCCTTCCCGTTGCCTTCATTTTCTTTGCCTTTCCTTGCTTTTACTGTGTCTGGAGCTTGGTTGTCCATCATAAGACTTTCAGGTGAGGACTTACATCCTTGGAGGGATGATGGGAAGCACCGTGAGAAGTTACAGCTCCACCTAATTCCAGGCCCTGCGTCAGTGCCTTCATTCATTTCCAGCGTGTGCTCTCCAGACCCCTCTACACAGATGTGGGAAGACTTCCTTGCTCCCTCTCTCAGATGGCCTACACTGGCCAGGTGTTCCAACCCACTCAGACACTTACTGAAAACTGTAAACATCACATTCCTGGTCATGACTTCTGCTCTATGTGAATGTACACACATTTTTTCATTGGATATTAAGGAAAGTAGGATTTGCTTATAGTGACAATTATGAGCAAGGTACTTGCTTAGCCCTTTGGGGACACAAAGCTGAATCAGACAGAGACAGTACCCCAAAGAGCCTATTAGGGAGCAGACTATATCTAGAGAGGGCCAGCTCTTGAGAAAGAGAAAACTATGTTTATGACACAAAAATCATAGAATGAGTGACTCTTTCAAATAACTTATATTTTAAGTAAAAGCTTTGCAATCCAGACTCTGCAATTTACCAGTTGAATAATGTTGGACAAGTTTCTTGTGTACTCAAGTTTGTTCATCTGTAAAATAAAAATAATGATGAGATAGATCTACATGTGTGGATTTAATGAGTGAACTTTTATAAAGTATCAACAATGGTGTCTGGTATATGCTGAGGCCTCAATAAATGTTAGTTATTATTTTTATGACTTAAATATGTAAATAGCAAATAGCAAATATTGCTAATGGTAAAAATTAGGTTGAAAAACTACCATATATTACTGCTCATCAATAATTTATTGTAAATTATTCTTCTTCCTTATTATATTTGATGGAACCTACAATTAATAATATTGTTTTGTCTGCTGCCTTGCTCAAAGAGTAAGCAGAAAAGTAACATACACATATATATCTTCCCAATAGAATACAATACAGGTTCCTCACTTTGCCCAAAATATGTTTTTCAAAGTAGAGTGCAAAATAATTTTGTAATTTGACAAAAATTCTCATTAATTTACCCTATTCATTTCATATTTGATTAATCTTAAATTGCTCACCATTCTTGAGATGTGAAATTTTGGTATTTCTTGCTCTGCTTAACTTTGATATCAGGTAGCTACTGATATATACAATTTTATAAGGCATTTGTCCACTATCATTTTATTGATTCCAATCTCCTGGGTCAATGAGATGGAGGAGTTGATGATTTGGGTTAATCTCTATGTATTGTTAGGTAAACTTTTATGTTCGAATTGGTAGGTTATTCCTGATGATGTTGATTATAGGATGGAGTGAAGCTAATGACTTCATGTGAGACAGAATCTCTCAACCTCACAGTGCTATTAGAAAGAAAACAAGATCTCTTCAATTGTAACATCCATCTGTCAGTCCTGCCCCCAGCATTACATTCTGCCATCTAACCTCCTATGGGGGCTTAAGGAGGAGAGAACAAAGGAAGAACAAGGAGCAAAAGATTTAGAGGGCTTTCTGTACGGTTTGCCTATGCTCAGAACTGCAAAAGCAGAGAGCAAGTCTCTGGAATATTGTCTTTCATGAACACAATCCTGTACTTTAACTTCATGCTCTAACTTCATGATTCTGGAGAGACTTCCACATTGCAGATGGAAAATTCTCCAACAAAGAAATAATACCAGTTCTCATAATAAGGTATTGGCTCTTAACAATCTTGACAAAACTATCAACATTCCTTTCTTGTTCTTTGCTTGTATTTTTTGCATTCATTGTCTTCTTAACAAGCAGTAGAAAGAACATGAACTATTTCGTCAGAGGAGCTGAGTTCAAATCTTTGGTGGATTACACTTTTGTGACTTTGGGCAAGTTACCTCATCACCTGTAAAACAGGTGGCATTGCATGTATGAATGCCTCGAAGACCCCTAGGTGCCACAGTTAGAGGACATGATGTTTACATAATCCTCACAGCGATTCTGAGAGGACTTCTAAGAGATGAGGACATTGAGGTTGGGGAGGGGAGGGCTTTGCTCCAGCTTGAGCTAGAATTCAAATCTAAGTCTAGTCTGAATTTAATCAATAAACTTAGTGCCGCCAACTGTGCTCCTACACCCAACCAGTACAGTACCTTATATGCATTAACTAATTTAAACATTGCATCAATTCTAGGATACTAATACTATTACTAGCCTTATTTCACAGACTATAAAATCCAATATGCTGTTTTTCATTGTGGACACACTTCTCATCATGTAATCCCCACATTTATATGTATATCCATGACATTTTCATAATTTCTTTGTGACACATTTAAACTCAAAATGCTAATGAAATCCATGCACATGTTTCCCTAAATGTTTTGAGTTGCTCTTCCCTTTCACTGTAACTTCCAATCTAACGTGCCTTCTCCAGGCTCCCTTGTGGCATATGGAGAAGGACATAATTTAGCCTCAATTTAGAGAGCTTGTTTTAGTCTATGTATATGTGGGTTAAAATGCCAACTGCATTTATAATTTATAAGATATCACCATTAATTTAAAGCCCTTTCTAATTCTCTCCTGAAAAAAAAAACACACCCCACAATATTTTATTGTTTCAAAAGCCACCAAAAAGCTACAACTTCAACGAAAAATTAGTGATCAGAATTATTCAGTCAAATTCTGCACCAAGTTGAACCTTAGAGTTTTAAAATGTTCAATCAAATATCACCGTTCTGGTGGGAATTTTTTTTTTTCTTGGCATCATGTAACTTCCCGTTTCTAAGAAAAAAGGATTAAAGTGTCCCATAAAAAAAAAAATCTCCAAAAGCTTCTTGGACATCAAAGAGACCTTACACAACAACATTTTGATGAGTTAAGTGTAAAGGAATCAAAAACACATGGATTAAATTTCCCATAAAACCCACATGTGTTTAAAAATCAAGGGAAAACGTGCTTGGCCAAATGCGTTTGGGGTTTTGTCAAACCCCAAACATTTGAGGAATAGTGTGAGATGTTTAAGGAACCCAAAACACAGCTGGGTCAGCCTATATCATTCCAACAGCATATGCCGGGGGGAGATGATAAAGGAGATAAACCCACGACACTGTAGTTTGGGCCGAAAACCACATCCCTGTTTATTGATAAAAAAAAGTTTGCCTTTCCAAACTTCTTAATTGCCTGCAAACTTAAAAAATTACAATTTCTATAACCTGCTAGAAGTCACATGTTAAAGAGCTCTTGTATTTCTTACAAAAGCAAAAAGGAGTCCTCATTTCCAACCCTGAGATTTTTCAAGTTAGCCAGATGGGATCTTTGCCACAGCTTTCAAACCTTGATCAAATTGCCCATGTTTTTTATTATCCTTGATTTAGCTTTGCTAGACTAAGCACATTATTAATTGGTTCTCCTTTTATTTACAATACGATTGCTTGAAATATATACTAGGGTGTATAATTGAATTTTGGGTTTACTGTAATTAAAAAAGTCAAAGGAGTAATAAACATAAGGGTTCGTAAATAATTGCCTCTGAGAACCGGCATAAATCATCAAGATTAAATGGTTTTATATCATATTTAAACTCCTTAATTTTAATTTATGATTGCCAACCTAGTTCCAGTCATTGTTGACTAGAATTACTTGTCACTGCTTTACATCTTTAGAGGTGATGGCAAGGGACTTCAGAAGATTCCCTTTTTATGGGGTCTACATTATTAGGCTGAAATAATTGACCCCCGGCTTTTCCTTCTTATCACTTTCCTGGTGCACTCTATTTTTAAAATTAGCCCAAGTAGAGGCAAGGGCAATTTGATCGTGGATTTAAGTACTTTTCCAAATCTACTCTCTAATTTAATCAGATTTTGATCTTTTGGAAAGATCTACTTTATAAATATATAAATAAATAGATGTTTCCTGTAGCTAAGCAATACTGCACGTTACTTTTGGGGGTGATAAAAGTAATTTTTGCTAGCACTGTCATGATTTCCAAGAGGGTACAGAGGTTAACGAAGCCATCACTGTGCCTCCTTGACTGCCCAAATACTAATCAGCAATATTGTAAAATCCTTTTTCCTCCTTTCCAACATAGACAACATACAATCTCCTGCAAAAGTACAATGAGATGAAAACATAAATAAACAAAAGTATTTTTCCCTAATGAAAGTGGCAATGATATGGGAATGTTTTTCCACTCTCAGCCTCAAGCACTGCAATATGAATTCGCAGTTTCTGCACTCTCAAATCCAAGCTCTGGTCACCACATGGTAATTTACGAAGCATAGCAAGGTCACATCTCAAAAGCTAACCCTGTACCTTAGTAAAAACAGCAAGAGTAACCAGAATACCATTTATTGGGGCCCATGATTTGCTTAAGTCTGAGTCAGACATTATAGACATTACCCCAAAGTTCACAACAACCTGGACAGGTAGGTTCTGCTGTTTCCATTTTACCACTGAGGCTGTGGAACCTGGAAGAGGTGAAGTCACTTGCCCATGAATGCACAGACAGAATAAGAAGCTGGCACCCTCACCTCCACCCTGTTGCATCATATATGTAAACAAAACAGTGACGGTCTCTCAGGAGACTGAAGAATCAGACCACAGGAGATAGAAGAGTTATATAATCCTGTCTTAAGCAGTTGGCAGGCTCTCACATCGATATGGTTTGTAGTTCTTGAAATCACAGATCCAGTTCTGTTGCCCACCCTAATGGCTCTTCCATGTCCCAACGTGATACATCTTTCACTCCAGACATGACTTGGATTGGTTTGCTGCATTTATACTCTTTTATATTTCCCTTGCACATGCTCAGGGCATCCTTTTGGAGAGCAGTCAATTGCTCGTGGAGCTGATTCCATGATGCATTCAAGGCCGTCACCTGCTTCTCATTATTCCTTTCCTGAGCTTAGCTAACAGACATGACTGTTATACCTTGGGAATGAAAAGTCCGAGGCCAAAAAAACAAAATCACATCCACCATTACGATGCTCTTCCTGTTATAGTTTCATCTCAAGGGTCAGTGTGATGTGTTGGGATGAAGAGAAAACCTGCTAATTGGCAAGCTTTTATATTCACCTCAGCCTACAGATCTTTCCATTAATGCCTGGGGTCAGGAACTAGGTTGATGGGTAACATTAGATTGCTAGTGCAAGGTAAAGTAATCAGGAGGTGATCCCACACTCAAACAGGTGCTGTCCTGTGAATGAGAACTACAGATAGTCTACAGCCGGCCGAGACTATGAAGAATATTGCCAAAACCCAAAATCACTAGATGAGAACAAATCAGCAGAGTAAAGTCATGAAGGAGGTTCAGCTCCTCAAACAGAGACAAGAAAAATGTGCTGTCTTGACAATCAGAATATTTTAAATGAAGGTAAACTAAAATTAGGGGGAAACGGTAGAAGAGAAGATGGAAAAAGCAAATATATTCAACTTATTAAAGACTGAGTATATGCATTTTAGGTGATGTAAAAAAAATTGGAAGCAAACATTTTTTAAAGCCTAATATAAGTAATTAATAGATAAATGAACAAACAGAATAGGTAATTTACAAAAAAGAAACCTTTTTAAAAAATCCATTATCAGAAAAGGTATTCATTACAGTATAATAATCAAAATATAGAAACAACCCCTAATTGTCCTAAAATAGAAGAATGGTACATCACTTCAAGAAAATATTATTGCAAAAGTGATGATTATGAAGACTAGCTAAAGACGTGGGAAATGCTTTTGCTATAATATTAACTGAAGAAGAGCAAGAAAAAATTCTATGATAATAAATATGAACAATGAAATTTTGTATTAGTAAAAAGACTGAAAGGAAATATACTAAAAGAATAGCTGGGATTGTACTAGCATAGTGGGACTCATGCTGATTGTATGTTTTTCTCTATTTGTCATGGCTTCCTCAATGGGATTGCATTACTTTTATTAATATAATTTTAAGGAATTTAGCTAATATTTAAAAATCAACCTTTTAAAAATAAGTTATTGCCAGAACCGGTTTGGCTCAGTGGATAGAGCGTCGGCCTGCGGACTCAAGGGTCCCAGGTTCGATTCTGGTCAAGGGCATGTACCTTGGTTGTGGGCACATCCCCAGTGGGGGGCGTGCAGGAGGCAGCTGATCGATGTTTCTCTCTCATCGATGTTTCTGACTCTCTATCCCTCTCCCTTCCTCTCTGTAAAAAATCAATAAAATATATATAAAAAAAGACAAAGTTTAAAAAAAATAAAAAAATAAAAATAAGTTATTGAAGGGTCAGACCCCCAAACCATGCAAGACTATAAAATAGACAAGTGCAAATACACATGGCATTCATATTTAAGAGAGAGGTGACAGGAAAGCATAGGTTCTACATCTGATGAAGAGATGAACCTCTTTTTTCTAGAAGACAACAATATATTGAAACATTCAAAAAAGAGGAATTTATGCCAAATGAAATGAGTTTCCTTCTAAAACAGGTTGCAGTGTACATAGATAAGGGAGGAAAGAACAGATTTCTATGAGATATCCTGAGCCGGAGAACTATGTTCTTGCCATCTTAGTCTACATGAAGTCAATCAATAATCCTATTTGATATAGTTTCAGAGTGTCTTCCCTGAGGCCAGAGGGCTCTACTATACTTCTGGAATGCTCTTCCAACTCTATAATTCTACAAACTATATTAAATAATAAATAAACAATAAAGTATGCCAGCAAGCTGCTCTGATATTTGATTCCAGTTGGTGAATTTAGTGAGACCCAAACACTCACTAAGGGAAAAAAATCTTTGTTTCTTTCTAAAGTCTGATCACCGCTCATTCAAATAATCTTTCCACAGGTTACTCACTGGCTGCTCAATCAAGAAACAGAGAGACCCTTTTTATTAGCAATTTAAATTTGTTTATTGGTCTTAACTGTTTGTAACTGTAGAACAATGACTACTCAAACAGAAATGACATGGCTACATGGCTGCGAGGAGGCAAGGAAGCCTAGGCTAAGGTAATAGTGATGAACTTGCCACAGATGGTATAAATAGTTTCTCTCTATCTGTAGTTCCCATCTTGAAGAAAAATTAGCAATTTTTGTACTTTCATAGAACAATAGATTAGGATTTAATTTTCACACTTTGTATAGCTCATTTTGTATAGCACCATGTTCCATGTTTTACCATGGCTTTCCCTGAAGGGGTTTTGAGATGTCACACACTGTCATATTGGGTAGGTGGTACTAGTGGCCTAGTGAAGCAGGCGGTAACATCTCTCTCCAGTGCTCTCAGAAATACCTCCCTCCTGTAGTGTAGAGCCCACATCAGGACAACATTCCATCTGGCTCCAGAAATTGGGCACAAAAACACAGGCGTTTTCAATGGAGGTGGAGCAGACAGGAAACAGAATCCGTTTTATGGAGTGTGTGCTCTTTGCAGAGCATGCCATTGTCATAGACAAAGGTCAGTAAGAGTTTAGATATCGCCTATTGTCTTCTGGAGACCTAATGATGTAGATGGGAAGATAAGCATACATGGATAAAGGACAAGAGACTTAATTTCTATATAAAAAAATTGAAGAGCAAATGAGGAGGCAAGAAGCATAATTTAATAAAGACCTTGGTTGGTGTAAAATTTTTCTCTGAAGCATACAGTCTAAGATCTTTGTACAAGGAAAGCACTACAGAAACTTTACAGACAACAGCAAGATTTGCCAGTTGGGAGGTCATTTGCTGCTCTGGTTGCAGGCATTTGTTCATGAAATACACACCCAAATGATAAGGCACTCTTTTATTTTTTTAAGTATATTTTTACAAACATCATAACTCATTAATTTTACATCTCTAATGGTGTTTTGTCAATTACATTGATAAGATTCAATATGCTCTTAAGAAGTTGCATTTCACAGACACTACCTCAGTGCTAGTGTCAATCATTTCTCTTTGGCCGATTATGGACCAAATCAGGGGATAACAGAAACCCTGAGATCCAATGCAGTAAAGTGCAACGCACTTCTCAAATTCACAGGAGGACTCATTAAACTGTGTTGTCCATCCTTCACTGAATGCCACATCATTTAGATCAGGGGTCCTCAAACTTTTTAAACAGGGGGCCAGTTCACTGTCCCTCAGACCGTTGGAGGGCTGGACTATAGTTTAAAAAAAAACTATGAACAAATTCCTATGCACACTGCACATATCATATTTTGAAGTAAAAAAACAAAACGGGAACAAATACAATATTTGTATTTTCATGTGGCCCGCGGGCTGTAGTTTGAGGACCCCTGATTTAGATGGTTGGGTGGGAGAAATGCTGTATAGGAATAAAAGAAGAAAGGTTGACTTATAGGCTATTTCTTTATAAAGCTGGTCTATTTGTTTGCTTTCTTGCTCTTAAATTTCAAAATCTTGCAGTAACTGGAATGTGCTTAACCATGTGCTGACCAGAGGGGATTAAAGCAATAATAAAAGGTGACCGAGACTCAGTCTGAAGAATGTCTGCCTGTGTTGGCATTGCGGATATGTTGTTTTATGAAAAGATATAGGTACAACCCTTGTTGCTTAAAGATGGTGTGTTTTGTTATGAAGGTAAATATGCCACCTTTTCATGTGGGCCTGCTGTGCATTTGCTTAGTGTGTTAGCAGAGAGGACAGAGTTTACTTTCATCCCAAAGATAAAGTCCCAAATTCATGAGACTTTGCAAATGAGAGCTTATGGAAGTCTATTAGAAATATTGTTATTGTCCCTGGAAATAGGAGTAGACAACTCCTCTTCATCTAGACCAGGGGTCCTCAAACTACGGCCCACGGGCCACATGCAAATACAAATATTGTATTTGTTCCCGTTTTTTTACTTCAAAAGAAGATATGTACAGTGTGCATAGGAATTTGTTCATAGTTTTTTTTTAAACTATAGTCCGGCCCTCCAACGGTCTGAGGGACAGTGAACTGGCCCCCTGTTTAAAAAGTTTGAGGACCCCTGATCTAGACTTCCAAAGCATCTATTGTCCCTGAATGACTCTAATGGCCTTGAATTTACAGGGTCTGAAGCTAGTGATTGAATGTGCTGCAGCCACACCTGCAGTTCTAAGTAAGGTGAAAGTAATATTTCCAACAAACAGTAATGGGCTTCAACCATTCACCCTGCCTTCCACTACCAAAGAATCCTCCTCAGACAAGAAAATGTACTATAAGATATATCAATTAACTGAATATATACTAGAATGATAGATCTACGTGTAAACTGGTCACTTACCTTCTACCCAAGCTTGCTTTTGTCCAGAAAATGTCATAAACAATTATAAAACTTGGGCCAGAGTAGGCCCTTCATTTAATCTCTATCAAACATTATTTCTTGAAATCCAAGTGACAGGAACTGGCATTTGCTGGGAACTCTGTGACAGAGACTGTGTCAAATAATTTATATCTATTCTCTCAGTTGATCCTCATGGCCTATCTATAAGATGTGTCATTATCCCTATTGTACAGATGAGAAAACTGATGCAGAGAAAATCTATGTAATATTCTTAAAGTCCTTCCACTGATAAGTGAAGAATCCAATATTGAACCTCAAACTTTATACCATTTACTATATCCTATGCAATAATCATCATGTAAATGTTGGTAGCTTAAAGAATTTATTAACCCATCTTTCCTTTAAGACAAAATTATGAATGTATGAGCACAACAACAGGAATTTTTAGGAGATAAAGAACAAGGATAATGAATAAGGGGAAAGCCAGCAAAAGATTCCTAAAAAGGCAGCGGGCAGGTTTAGTAGGTGTTAGCACAGGATGCAATTAAGACATACATTATGATAAGCACCAACTATTGCATTTTTGAAGCATTTCAGGAAATGATTTACCTAGATTAAGATATTGATAAGAAAATTATCTGTATGAGGCAAGTTATACTGAGATTTCATTTTGAGGCCTTTTAAAAAATATATATATCCTATATAATAAAAGCCTAATATCCTAAGTGTCCAGTCATCCAGTTGACCGGTCGACCGTTCAACCAATCAAAGCGTAATATGCTAATGATATGCTAAGGCTGCTCAACTGCTCACTATGACGTGCACTGACCACCAGGGGGCAGGCAGTCAACAGGTGACCAGTTGCTATGATGTGCACTGACCACCGGGGGCAGACACTCCAACCTGTAGGTTAGCTTGCTGCTGGGGTCCTGTCAATCAGGACTGGGTGAGATGGGGCAGGACATGCCCTGGAGCCCTCCCACGGTCCCTCCTCAGCCCCAATCGTGCACCAGTGGGGTCCCTCGGCCTGGCCTGTGCCCACTCGCAATCTGGGACCCCTTGGGGGATGTCAGAGAGCCAGTTTCAGCCCGATCCCATAGGCCACTCCCCTCAGGAGGGCACCAGATGCAGGGCTCACAGCTGGCAAGTGCTGCTGTGGCAGCGCGAGCCTCTCCTGATCTGGACTGGTTGGGCACGAGCCGGCGGCAGGTGCAGTGGGGCCAGGATGAGCGGGAGCGGCAGGTATGAGCTGCAGGCAGCATTGGACTGCGGGTTTCAGCCCGAACCCCGCAGGCCTCCCCAAGGGACCCCATCAGTGCATGAATTCGTGCACTGGGCCTCTAGTATGTATGTGTGTGTGTGTGTGTGTGTGTGTGTGTGTGTGTGTATATATATATATATATATATATATATATATATTGTAATGGGTTTTATTGAAATGGAATTTTCCTGCCACTGACTGTCTGAGGTCACTGCTTGGGGCCAGAGAACACACTTGATTGATTTTTGATAGAGCAACAGATAGACTGATAGGGCCATCTTGTTGATTTGGGGGCAGGCCCTGACATGCTCGTGCAACCACAGAGAGACATTGCTTTGACTTTGAGATTTGGTGCAAAAATGTATGCTCTGAGAATGGTCCTATTCTGAAAGTAAGAGACATGTTGGGCCTGATGGCCTTGTCTCGGTGTCAAAGTCAGCTTCTCTCTATTTTTCTGAGTTGACTTCTGCCCTGAATCCTCGCCTGGCTTCAAACAAGTGCCCACCTCCTTGGTGAGTGCTGGGTCCCAATACCGCAGTCTACTCCCATCCCCTAGTTCCTCCCCTTTCCCCAAGTTCATGTTTAGACTGTCATGCAGTCCTGACAAGCTAGGCAAGATACACCAAATAGCAGCACACAATCCAATGGCATTTTAGGATATTTCTCTGCCTAGATTATGCAATTCATAGCAAGGTGGGTGTGGAGTTGGGGTGGGGGGGGTAGAATTGGGGAAGCATTCCTATCATTCTCTTTCTACAGCACTCTTTGGAGTTTCTGGGGGTTTTTGCTGTTTTGTTTTTACATTGTTGTGACTGATTATAAATAAGAAAGCGTTCTAAATATTTTAACTTACATTTTCTTACACAGGGACTGTCACAATGTGTTCGCTGACAGGCGGGTTTTTTTCTTTTTCTTTTTTTAACGATCACTTCACCCTTTTCTCTAAATCACAGATAATCATGAGCAGGGTTGGTGGTTTTTCAAATGGTTGCAAATCCCCAGCCCATGCGATAAAAGATGCTGACATTAATATTTTGGTGTGCAGGCTAATGCCGTCAGCCCAGCTGTGAGGCAGAGGCTCAGTGACCAGGGTGAGACTGGCGCAATGTGCAGCGTGTGCAGGGTCCTCCGGAGGGCTGATCTGCTTCTCGCACCTTGTGCAAACTGTGGGAGCTTGACTGTGTCCGTGGTGAGCAGGACTGGCTCTGTTTTCTCGCCACTGCGTTCAATGTACTGGCTGCCTCACAGGCTCAGAACGGGCCCAACGTTTGACTTTTAACTGTTTATATATTTCAGTTTCCAGACTTCATCCATTCTTAAACGCCAGGGCTTTTCAAAGGGAGATGAGAAAACATAATAACATGAAATCTAACAGTACTTAGCTTCCCTGTCTGCAGTGTGTTCATTAAGCAAATCTTCATCTTGCTTCTGGCCCCACTGCGCAGCCTGTGAAAAATAACGCTGGGTTATGGTGCAAAAACTTCTCGAAGAGGAAGTGTACCCCTGCCCACCTTGTTACCTTCAGGATGTGCCAACAATCAGCCCTATCCTTTCTTAGATCACCATCTCGTTCATTCTTACATGGTTTCTTATCTTCCCATATAGATTTTCAGGTCCTTGAGTTTAAAAATTAATGTCTCCTTTGCATCCTTTCCAGCTTCTAAACATACAGTTGGTGAAAGCACAGCCCTTCCTGCATGTGAAGAGCTAAGCACAGTGTCAGACGCACAGTAAATGCTCCATAAATGTTTGTTGTTGAAATTCAAAATCGGAATTATTGAAAAAAGCAACAAGTGCTGACAGGACCAAAGAGATTCGGGGTCATTCTGGCACAGTCCTCATTTTCTTTCCCCCCTCCTGGCCCCCTGCCCTGATGCGGGGATCCAGGGCTGCCCTGGGCTCTGGCTACAGCTAAACAAGGTCCTCCACAAACAGCTCTGCCCGTCAATACCTTCCACCCAATCTTTGTGCCTCCACCTGCCAACAGCACCTTGTGCTCCAGCTGAAACCAACTCTGCAAGTTCCAGCTGCCGGGCATCTGTGCCAGGTCTGCTTCCTGTTTTCATGCTCTCAAGGGAATGTCCTCCCAGCCCATATCTAGAAGATACCTCCAACCACTCCTTGCTGAAGGCTTTCCTGACCTACTCCATAAGTTGATCACTCCTTTTGTATCCTCAGGGTAGTCTGTACTCTCTTTGCATTGTTGATATTGTTTATATAGCTCTCTCCCCTCCCAGATATAAGCCCTCAGAAAACAGGGCTGTGTCTTGTTTATCCTGATAGCTCAGTGCTTGACCTATACAATGTGGTAAATAAATGTTTTTAAATAAAAGCATGAACATCTGTTCCCATGTGTCCATTTCTAGGGTACACATGCTCTACCCCAACTTCTGTCCATCCTCACCTGGTGGCCTGGCCCTGGTCTCCTTGAATGGCATTTTTCCTGACCCCCCTTTTCCAGAAAAAGTCACTTTTTCTGACTTTCTGGATTTACTGTCTAACTCTTGATAGAGATCTGTTCATTATTGTTGTTTTGCACCACCATTCTTTCTTCATTTGAGAGGGAGATGTGTTTCTGAGAGGTGCTGAGGGATAAAATGAAAGTTAATAGCAATCCTGAGATAATGTAGTTCAATCCAACTATCTAATACTGTGTTGTTTCAGATTCACAAGAGGCTGTCCTGCCTAAAGGAGTGTGGAGTCTTAGTAGAAGACAGGGAGGATCTGTGACAGTGAAGAGCCTATGCATAGGACATCACAACTTCTGAAAAGAGTGAGCTGTAAAGTGTGAAAAATAAAAAGCTGCATGTACTGGCAAAGAGAGGAGAAACGAAAAACAAACATCTGATCCCCTAGCTCAGAGATGGTCACCCCGTATATAGGTGGCTAACCCTCCATCAGAAACAAGGTCTCATATTGCCTCCGGAAGACTTGTCCTATCAACCTTTTAGTCTGAAAGAAAATCCTGCACTGCTGAGCTTGACCATTCTTCTGGTTATAGGCATGGTTGTTGGGTTTAGTTCTTAATGACCCCAAGTCTTAACATTGGCCCTTATGGGTGGAGAGCAGAAGACAGAGAAGTTTGTTATTGTTGTTTTGGGGATCTTGTTGTTGTTGTTTGACAACCACGGGCCAAGGAAACAGGATGGCTAAGAAAGAAACTCTGGGGCCACATTGCCTAGATTTGAGTCCTGGCTCAGCCCCCTGTTAGCTGTATGAACTTGGGCATGTTACCAAGCAGCAATTTCCCCATTTGAAACATGTGGATAACAATGATACCTAACTGCTAGATTTGCTGAGAGGATTAAGTAAAATAAGGGCTACGATGCTTTCAGCACAAAAGCTGACATGGAGTAAGTGCTCAGTAAATGTTATCTATTAACAATTGTCACATTTTATTTGATTTCCTAGAAAAGAGATTCCCACATTCAACTGCTCTTTCAGATCTATTGCTATCTCTACTGAATATTTAAGACCACTGTGATTTGCAAGATCCTGCAAAGAAAATATTCTAATGTATCACATTTATTCACGTCCATAAATCTATGCACATACTGCTTTCAACAAAGACATTGATAACTGTACATATAGGTGAACATATACCCTCCTCTAAGGACAATAAAGGATAACTTGCTCTAACAGCCATAGATGAAGTAGGACAAAGGCAAATGAGGCAAAAACAGAAAAAGAAAATACTAATGCCTGTGGAAGTAAGGACAGGTATAATGCGTTAAGAAGGGTCAAGCACAGAACTAACTTGCCTCTTGTTACTGCTCTGTTCATCTAATGTTAGTCCATTGTAGAGGGGCAGCCTCTAAATGTGTGATCTTGGGCTCCTCTCCTTCGGACAAGATAATCATCACTCTTCAGTCAAGACTCTTTGAGAGAAGACACTTCTGGGTTACCATTTGCAACAGCATGGATGGAACTGGAGAGCATTATGCTAAGTGAAATAAGCCAGTCAGAGAAAGATAAATATCACACGATCTCACTCATTTGTGGAATATAATGAACAGCATAAACTGATGAACAAAAATAAATCCAGAGACAGAGAAGCATCGATCAGACTGTCAAACCTCAGAGGGAAGGTAGGGGAGGGTGGGGATAAGGGGGAGAGATCACCAAAGGACTTGTTATGCATCATATAAGCCTAACCAATGGACACAGACACCAGGGGGGTGAGGACTTGAGTGGGGGGTGGGAGGGCAATGGAGGGATAAGGACACATATGTAACACCTTAATCAATAAAAAAAATATGAAAAAAATAACTTCTCATAGCCCTATAGCATACCATGAGCAGAACAGATAAGTAATTCATGTGTCTTATGGACTGATGGAAGGAATGAAGGGAGTAAGTATAAATTCATGAGGGGAAAAAGCCCCCAGGCCAGAATGATAGCAGAAAGAAGAATCCATATGGTAAGTTCCACAAGGATACCAGCCAATCCTGAGGAACTCAGCTATCCATGGAGGCTGATAGATAACCACGGTCAAGTCCAACATAAAATACTCTCAAATTGTATCTCTGGCCCAACTTTACCTGATAAAGTTCCATAAGCAAACTCTTTATTAGTGATCATCCAGACCCTCTGAAGAATGATCACCTTGGTGTTCCATGCCTTTAGACTGCAGGGTTCCGTAAACAAAAACAGGAAATATCTCAGCTCCTCAGAATGGAGTAGCAGCAAACTAGACAAGGAGAAAAACCTAACTGGAGATGACAGTCGGGCTCTTGCAAAGGGCTCATTCTGCTGGGTAAATCAAATGAGATTTGCTTGAAGCAGAATCACTGCAATCTGCAAATCTGTGGAAATGGCACAGCACCACACGTGAAAAAAGTGCTGGCAATATTCTGGTTGCAACTAAAAGATGAGTTTTAATAAGATGTTAACCTGGTATCAGAAGAGCTGATGCTTTCTTATTGGTAGACTAGAGCAAGAGAGATATAAAGCAGAATGGCTTGAGTTATCTCTGTGTAATCTTGGACAATTTATTTTATTTTTTTAATGTTGGATTTTTTCTTTTTTTAAAATATATTTTATTGATTTTTTACAGAGAGGAAGGGAGAGGGATAGAGAGTTAGAAACACCGATGAGAGAAAAATATCTATCAGCTGCCTCCTGCACACCCTCTACTGGGGATGTGCCCACAACCAAGGCACATGCCCTTGACCTGAATCGAACCTGGGACCCTTCAGTTCACAGGCCGACACTCTATCCACTGAGCCAAACCGGGTAGGGCTAATCTTGGACAATTTAATTAACAACTCTGAAACTTTCTCATGCAAACAATGAAGATCATTCCATCTACCTTGTAAGGTTCTCATGGAGAATTAAATACCAAAAAATATGGATTCAATGAATGTTAATTCCCTTCCTTAACCTCATCCTGAGTTTCCTCACTATCAACAGACATTGAGTGGAGATAATCCCATTGTTAAAGGGATTATTAAAATGATGACTTTGCAGATGGCCTGCAAAGTATATGCTGTGGGCACAGTCTAATGTTCCTTAAGAAATTTAATGATACTCTGGTAATATACAACTTTATCAGAATTTTAAGATGCTTTTTTTTATTCAATAATTCAGAGAGGTTTAAATTTTGTCATCTTTTCATCTGAAAAATAATGCTGCATCAATCTAAACCACATGATTTTGAAGCAACACAAATCTGCATAGGTTAGCTGCCGTGGGAATACATCATGTCAACTCATCCTACTTTCACAGACTTCCATACAATGCTTCATCACTAAGTCAGCCAGCTGTCACTGAAAGCCTATTAGGTACCAAGGCCAAAGGGTACAAAGAGGTATTGTAATTTCTCAGAGACTACATGAGCTCATTGGAGAGAAAAATATTACAGGATAGCTAACAACGCCAGGCTATGCAGGATGCATTTAATAATATAGACCACTTGTGCTGTAGGAGGTCAAAAGAGAGCACGGCCCCAGCGTGCAGCACTGCAGGCCCAGGTTACAGCAAGAATGGGAGCTTTACATTAGACCGGAAATGAGAGATGGCATGTAAGGAATGGCAAAGGAGAAGAAAGGGCATTACTAAAAAGCCAGCAGCGTGAGAGTGGGTGTGCATGGGGATGTATAAAGTTTCACGCAGACACTGCGAGAATGCACATCTGCCTGGGCCATGCATTACCCTCAAGCATAAAGAGAGTCGGGTACAGGCTAGGAATCCTTGAATACCTGGAGCAACAGGCCCCAGCTAGAAACTCCTGGGGACAAAAGAATTTGGGATCCAGAGAATGACATGTGTCAAATGTTTTAGGTGACTCTTGATTTATTGCACCACCCCCATTAAATGTACCTTGAATGTTGGCTTAAAAATGACAGCTCCTGTTATGAGCAGATTGCTGAGCACCTATCACAAAACCCGGTGTCGTGGTGACCTGTAATTTCCTGCCGAGCTGCACTGAACAGTAATATGACTAAAACAGCATTCTATAACTTGTCTTGCAGAGCCCTATCAAAGAAGTTTCTAACAGCCGCCATCATTTTACTCCTCTTTCTAGAAATGTGATTTCTTTTCCCTTGGCCAACTTGGGAGACCAAATAGTGGCCTAAGTCATCAGTGAAAAGGACCAGAAAAACATGAAAGTTAATAAATGAAATTTTAATATAAATATCTTCCTCAATCATAGATATAAGAAAATATGTACAAAATGCCGAGAAACAGGGAAGGCACCCTATGAGTAGATTCCTATTCCGCATGTGACCTGAGGCCACTGAGAATCTTCATCACCAGTGTAGGCCCTGCATCCAGGGTCCTGGACCCTTTTGCACTGAATCTCTTTCAATCTGAGCAGACGAATTGACTAAATGTTTACTCTTGAACTTCTCTGAACACTAACTTCTGCTTTTCAGTTTCTTGTGTCAATTTGTCTAAGCACTGAAATGGAAAGCTGAATAGTTATTTCAAAAGTACAGATGGAGCCCCTTGTTTATAGTATAATTCTTTACACCAAATGGAACTGCAGGAGGTTCAAAATTTGTAAAGGTCTTCCAAAAATCCAAACACATTATTCATTTCAACAAATCTGACAATTTTTGAACTACATAAAATTTTGAACAATTTTTTCAGTCCATTCGTGTTAACTGAGGTTAATTTGAAGATACTGCTACTTTCCAAAAGAAGTAGTTGAATTCCAGAAGGCAATTTATGCCAGAACATAATTCAGTTGGACTCCTCTATCTTGGGTGAACAAAGAAATTACCTGTAGGAAGGACATTAACTTTAAAAAAAAACACTAGTCTAACTCATTTTACAGTTAGCAGATAAATGCTTTTAACAAAATGGTAATGGGTTTTAATCCCCTTGCATGAAAGATAAAATACAGACATTAGCTTTTCCAATCTTCCATTCATTCTTATACTGTTGTAATTACATTTGTTATAAGCATTTAGTTTTGTGCTTAAAAAACATTTTTTGAGATGTGGAGAGTGATATTTAATGGGAAAATATAATGATTTTAATTTATTTGAGCAAACTGTATTGGCTAGGGAGATTATGGCTTATACTAGCTGGTGTGTTGACAATTCTCCATTAACAAGGTCTTCCCGTTGTAGGTGATTTTTCAAAGCATGCTTTCAGACAGAGCACTATAATGTAAGTTCTTCTGGTGTATTTTTAAGTCTTGAATGCTAAAATTGCTACCTATAAAGAAAGATGAACAGAGAACAGTGAAAGCTGGAAGTCTGGCCAATTGTTGGGCTTTTAGACTCTCTTTTTTTTTCCAACAGAAAAATACAAATCGCTGCTTGAAATAAAATTAATTTCTATCTTTGGACACTCTCAATAAGATGTTAGTATTCAATTTGACTTAGATAGGGGTGAAATCCTAACCTGAGTTTTCCAAATCACCTTTGCATTTTACTGCTGATTGACACTTTAAGAGAGCTCTGCCCCCAAAAACAGGTTCCCAAAGGAAAAGTAGATGATATGCAAAGTGATCTGCATAATTAGGTAAGCTGGCCATCCAAGCCCCCCTTTCTGATACCACTAGAGATAGGGCAAAGAGGACAAAACCTAAACCCTCTCCTTTAAATAATGACTCTCCTTCAAAACAACAAAAGAGAAATTTGGAATTTCATGAGGATTACTCAGAATCCTCCCAAAATAGTCTTAGCTTTGTCAAATCTGGATTTAAATGTCAGTAATTTAAGGCTAGCTTTATGAATACAATGCCTATCTCCTGCAGCTGGGCCATATTATTTCAGTGACTTTTTTTATGCTGAAGTTGGCTATAAGTTCTATGCTTGATTTATGAAGCAAAACACTCTATTTACTGTACAATGCTATAGTGCTGACATGCGGGGTCACTCCATAATGCATTTGGAGTGGAGCGTGGGAACAGGGTTAAATGAGCAACATGCAATGGTTTATGAATGTAAAATGTGGCTTTTACAAAAAAGAAAGCAAAATTCTAAGGTCCCAAATGAAAATTGTGACAAACAGTAGCAAGCTGTTTGAATTTATTCGTAAGCACAAAGATTACATTTGACTAGGCAACTTTGGGCTGAACTGAAAAATATAAAATGTAAAAAAATAAATAAAAATGGAAGTACAGACTTTCTAGCAAACCTGAAGGCAGTAGGGTTCTATATACCTAGGAACTTCTCAGGTTCACATGGATCCTCCATTACAATGATTGCTGTTTTTTAGGAAATCAGGAATATGGGACATAAACAGGGAAATGTTTACAATACAACTATTTTTAGAATTGATTACAATTGTCAAATTTGGATGGCTCATAACCTGAAAACTCTCAGACAAAGGCACTGATACAACACAGAGGTCATCTCATCATATTCTGAATTTTAATTCTAAAATGAAACCTCAGCATTCATGTAGGTTCTTTCTTATAGAATCAACAAAAGACAAAATAAATGGATGACTGGTAGAGAGGACAAATGATTCCCTCTTCTGGTAGGTTTGCAGGGGCCTGGGGCAGGGGGGTGAGGAGGGGGAAGCAACTTTCCTCATTTTATCAACTGGTCATGAACACCATGTGGAATTCAGGTATAAGATGGAGAATAGAAACTCAGAAAGAGCTAGTCAAATGATGTGCTAGTTCTTTAGTCAATCTGTGATTCCCCCTCCACCCCCCCACCACCCCACCCCGCCAATTTGAATCCTTCTAAAATCACTTTTCTAAGTAGAGACAGCAGAAATTTAGAATGAAACATTGCAAATTTGTACACGCAGGAACTATATAGAATGCTTTCCCTCATGTGTCGCATGTTAGAGAATATACATACCAATAGTGTCTTAACTTGTTTTAAGAATATGCCACGGGAAGATGTGAGTCCCAGATACTCAACAGGGTAAAAAGAAAAACGGGCAAGAATCACGCCAGACCTGAGTGACAAATGGAAAGTAATTGGTGAAAAGGAAAGAGAAAGTGAATGAGAAAGACACATTGGGAGAGAGCAATCATTTTGGAGGCAGATTAGTCTTCGTGTTTCCATTTAAGATTAGGCTGCCACTACTATTTAACACCTGTCGGAGCTGGATACCCTTTAACAGTTAAAACAATAGCCACTTGAAAAAATAAAAGTGACTGCTTTTGAGAAAACATTCAGACAATTTTTTCCAGATTCTCCTCTGACATTAGGGGAGACCTTGCAGGGTAACCATATGACCACAATGATGCCAATCCTGGAAGTGGAACAGCTGTGTAAAATATTAAAGCCACCTTGAACATGTTGGTTCTATGGAAAAAGTGGTCTAAAGGTAATGCCCTAAAGCAACTGAATACTGTAAAGTTATCTTACAGGGAGATCATTCTTAGATACTAAGGGTGAGACCCAAATGCTTCAGTGAAACTTAATTTCCTGCTAGCTAGGGAAAGAATGACAAATATCTAATTTGATTAACTCAGGGTGAGAGCTGGTAGGTCCTGCCACCCTTGTGACTGATAAAATTTCAACTTAATAGCTGCAGTCAGGGTCTATCCCCTGCCTTTATTTGGGGCAACGCTTTTGCTATCAGACCGATGGAGTATTTTATCAGTCTAAGAGAGGAAGGGAAATAAAATTATCTGTGCTCCCAAGAGTCTTGGAAAGCCTCCACATTTTGTCTTGAACTGAGACGGTTTGATTTGGCGGGGTCTGAAGCACCAACAGCTCAGTAGATAACCCAGTATCAATGAGACTGATGCTAACCCAAGCCAAAGGGCCATTACATAACCGTTCTTTCTACTGAAACAAAGTAGGGAGTACAATGACAATGCTGTAATATTAAAATATGGGATTGCTGTCCCTTCCTTGACTCCCTCCCCCCGACATTATGAAAAGCTATTTGGCACTTTGCACGGAGTAAAAAGAAGGTTGAAAGAGTACAAACCCACAAATTAGTACAATTCAGTGCAATGTGAATGTTGACTCTGCTTAACTGTGTATTACCAAGTGTCAGTACAGCAAAGTGCTAAGAGAAGGAGTTCAGTAAAATCCTACCTTCAAGGGGATATTAGGAATTTTAAAATTCAGCTCTTGGTCTTTCTCCCCCAACCACCACTGTTATCTGGCATCAACTCACTTGCCTTTATCAAGGCTTAACCTTGGAGTCCTCTTCGACTTCTAGTTAATCATACTCTCCATGTCATGAACATTTTTAACCACATTGCTCTTGTGTTCCCTCCTTTTTTCCCTACTACCTTTGTTGAGACTCTCATCACTTCTCATGTTGTCTCCTTGTTTCCTGTCTTTTCTATTTTCAGTTCAATTCACGCTATCAACTAGTGCCAGATACACATCTGAGTGTACCATGCTCCTGCTCTGAAATCTGCGGTTACTCCCTTTGCCTAAGAAATGAGACGGCTAACTCCCCATTAGTGCTTTCATGGGTCTGTACACTACAGCTACAGCTTACTTTGGAACCTCCCTCTACTCTAGACTCCCCAGTTCAATAATATTTAACACAGTTCCCTGGACCTAAAGTTTAATGCTTATAATTGTTCAATTTTATTCATTATTAAGATCCATTTCAAACATTCTGTCTTATACAATTCTTCCTATTCATCAGTTAGATGCATATCCCTTCTTTATTCTGTTTTCTTTGTGGCAATTATGTTATGTTACTGGTCCTTAAAGCTACTTGGCACTTACCGCATTGAACCTAAGTTTAAGCTCCTGGAGGGCAGAGAATCTCATGCATTTTTGGCATTCCCTCCGGCACTCTGAATAGTGACTTAGACACAATAGCTACTCTATAAAATGTACTGTTTTGCATAGAAAAAATATAGAATTCAATAAGGAGAAAAATAAAATTTTATGTCATTTCAATTAAAAAACAGGTAGATTTTGAAAGGCAGTATATTCCACAATAGCTTATACAATTTATAGAATATGCAGTACAAAAAAGTAGGTAGAAAAACTCATTTTCAGGAAAAACTTTAACAAATATACATCATTCACATTCTACAATGAGTAGCTCATCCTTCAGAAATGGAAAGTATTACCATTATTCCCAAACACAAATTCATAGAAATTGTTCTTCACCCTGTCAACTCAAGATCTCTATTTACTTCATCCGAATCTTCACCATGGCTGGAAGGAAAACTCAATTTTAGTCTATTCTCCAGTTTTCTCACAAATGGATATTAATTGATTTTTCCGAAGGATGCTAGTTTCATCAACAAGTAATACTTGACTCTGCTTGTGAATAAAATCTTCCCAATATCTTAGAGGTCACTAGTTGCACAGTGGAGGTTGTCACTTTAACTGTGCTTCCCTTGAATGAACTGGTCTGGTTTTCAACCCTATCCTTTCTTTTCTAGAACCTATAGAATAAGAAATCTTCAAAAAAACACCTTGAGATGTTCATCTTTGAGTGGTGAGTTTTATTTACCTCAAGATGTCATCTAGAGAAAAATGTTAAAAACATATTGCTTCATACCTACTGGAATTTTGTGCCAGTGGCAACTGAGAAGTTTTATGCCAGGGCATAAGAAATTGGATGCATCAAGAAACCTGCTAGGGTGACAGACTTCTCGTTTGCTCAGGACATTTTAGTTTTAGTACTGAAAGTCCCATGTCCCAGAAAACCCCTCAGTCCAGGACAAATCCTATGGTGTTGATCTTATTGTTAACAGTAGTGCCTGGGGACAGTTCTTTTCATAGCTTACCCTTCTGTAACTCTGAATATTGTATTGTACATTTAGTACTTATTCAAAAAAGACTTACATATGCCAGGTAATAAAAAAAAATGTTGGTTGATTCCATCTTTGTCCCAAGAGAAAAGGCCTCCCTAGACCGGCACTACTAACCTGGGGATTCCAGGCCCTTCTGGAATTATGGAGTAACCAGAAGGATCCTGCAGATCCATATGTACACCAGACAGTATCTGCAGACAGAATATGACTCACACATATATGTATCATTGCTCTTCAAATATTTGTAAGAACTACTCTCATAAATAAAATAGGAACTCATTTACAATATTTAAAAATTCAGTGCATGCATCTTAGAATTACAGACTTTCAGAGCTGGATGGGACCTTGGAGATTGACTCATCCAACCCCAGTCTTTTACAAAAGTGGAAGCTGAATTGCACAGCTAGTTAATGGAATGTGTGCTCCATGAATGAATCTACCTCATGGTGCTAAGCTAATTACAGTAGGGTTTATATAGCTTTTATAGAATTGTGATTAAGTCCTGTGGGGATATGTGATCACTGATTTGCTATCTATCTTCAATGGCATTAAGCAGTGACTCCCCCACCCTTGAGTTATACAGTGGCAGCATGGACTAAAGTGCAAAGGGACAAAGACCTGAGCCTTAGGCCAAATTCTGTCACCAACTAGTCTAGCGACCTTGGGCAAGTCATTTACCGGCTCTAGGTTTCCAAAGCCTCATGTAGGAAAAAAAAAAGAGAACTGGTCAAGATGATACCTCAGGTCCCTTTTCTCACTAACATTTTATGAGCCTGAAAACTATTAAGAGAACTTCCTTGGTCAAAGCTTAAAGAAAATTGGCTCCTGGAGGTTTAGTGGGAGCCAAGATTACACAATTAGTCAATGGCAGAGTTACAATTAGAATCTAATTCTCTGGACTCCCTGCCTTTTTATCTATTTTGGTCCCCCCCATAGTATACATAATTAAGCTCACAATGACTTCCATCTGCCCCAAGGAAGTGTGGAATCACAGATCAACACAACTATGGAAAAGAGAAGAGTAGGAGATAATGATTAAGTCCAAGCTTAGTAATGAGACTTTCTACTTTGTGGGTTATGTCCAAGCAATGACCATTATTGGTATCCTTCTTGCTGTTGTTATCATTGTTATAATTAATAACTTATACTTGACGGATGCCTTAGAGCTTATAAATCACATTACAAGGATGATGCTATTTAAGTCCACAGCTATACTCTGAAATATTTAGAGTTCGTTTTTATCATTATTTTATAAGCATGATGGTTGATGGTCTAAGATCGACTCTCTAAAAGTTAGCTATTAGCCACATGTGGCTATTTAAATTTAAATGTATTAAAATTAAATGAAATTTTAAAATTTTGGTATTTGATAGCACAGATGTGTAGCATTTCTATTATTGCAGAGCATCCCAGTCAACCCTAAGGAGTTGTGACTTGCCTGGTTCCACATAGCTAGTAAGTGGCAGAGCCAAGGCCTTAGTTTCCTGGCCTCAGGTCTAGTGGCCTCATCTGATTACAGCTTCTTCTTGCCTTCTAGACTACATATGGTTCATTTGCCCTTTAATTAGTTGTGTCCACTAAAAAAGTCCAACCCTTATGGGATGCATAACGGGGAAGCAACATTCTAGTTTACAGAATGCACTACACTCTCAGGTAAAAGAACAGACGAACAAAGTCTGAGCAGAGAGCTAAATCTCAAGCACGTCCATTAATATTTATTGCTCTGTGCCTCTTAAACATCAAAGAATTTACAAATATTATCAGTGTTAAGCCTCTACTTTTCAAAGACCAATTCTGATTCTTGAATCAGACGAAAAGAGACAAAAGCAGGACTGAAATTCCTATTACTTGGAATTCCAGACAGAGTGATTTTACCCACTTTTTCTTTTAAAAAAAGAAAAATCTATTAATAAACATACATTAAAGAAGAAATCTGAACATTACCATACTTTTGCTTGTGTTGGTTCTCACAGTTGTCATAGAAAGACTAATAATTACCTAGTTCCACATCTACACTTAATTCAAAACTGGGAGAATATATTGGAGCTATTACCAGAAGGGCAATGAAACCTAGGGCCTTGTTTTCAAACCCACTTTTTAATAGATCAAGGGCGTATAGCCTACAAAGGAAACAGCATGATATCTGCAAAGTCTGAGCTTTGAGGCCACACTAGGACTTGGTTATATTCTTTGCTGACTCTTTCCTAATTTGTGGCCTCTAGTGAATCCCTTAAATGCTCTGAGATTCAGTTTATCCATCTGGAAATGGATAAAATACTGCCCTCCTTGCTCTCAGGACTGATAATAATGCATGCATAATATCTGGCATAGCACCTGGTGAAATGCAGGTATTTAATAAGGAAGAGGTATTATTATTAATTTCCCTCAGGAAGACACATGAACATACCGCTTGGTATAGCAACTTTCATCATTACTTCAGTTGAAAACAAAAAAATCAAACTACTAATAAGTGAAAATTTTCACCTAAGAAAATTCTAGGTTACCAATCTAAATTGTTACCTAATTGCTATCACTATCCCATCTCACCCTAACTATATTATTTATAATAAACCTCTCATTGAATGGTTAACAAAACAGTGAATCTAGAAAAGCATGGTTTGGGATATCTATTACATATGTGCATGTTTATAGATTTCACCCCAGGGAGAAAATACAAATACTCATCTTGTACCTATGTTTTATAAGAACAAATTCTATGGTAACTTCTAAATTCATTATTAGCAAAGGTTGTATTTAAGATTCCTATGTCTACTGCTTAGTAACACCCAAATTAGTCTCGATGGAATTAGCTGTAATTAAGGACATTGTGAAATATGGTGGGGCAAACAGAATTACACTGTATTACTTTATTAATAATATTCTTTAACTACACTGTAAATTGCTATTAGGCCTGCATATTACTGCCTGGATATGGAAATAGTCTTTTGCTATGCTAATCTAACACAATTTTCTTTTAAATGTAAACAAATTATACTCTATTAATATGCTGTTCTACTTGCATAGATAATTATTGTAACAGTAAGGAATAAAATTGTTCTGCTTTCTCTGTTTCTGATGGAAAAGGGGCTACATAAATAGTTTAATAGGGAACTAATTATGCAAAAAATTTAGATGCCTAAAATGTGTTTGTAATTACATTAAAATGGTCTTCTGTTCAAATATTGGAAAGCCTGCTAATTGGAGGCTAGCTGAAAATTTAAATATTGTGAATCAATGATTTAATACAGTACATGTTTAGTTGTGTTTCTGTTCATATTTGTCTTGAAAATGAAGAGAATATTTAACAGTGTTTAATAAGAAGGGGTCTGAATTTCATACCAATGAAGTTAGTCTGCGGCAGACTGGAATTTTAAACATGTACTTTACAGCATTATCTTTAATTTACTCAAGGGTATGGGCAACTTTTGGCTCAGTAACAAGAACAACAAAAGTTTACTGCTTGGAGGATAAGTTGATATGAGAAGAAAATCTGATATAGACCAAATCAAAGAGTTCTGGAAAATGCCCCACGACAGGCGAACCAGAATTGATACGGTGTAAATTGCTAAATTGTTTTAGATAAATAAACACATGTAGCAGATCACCTGCCTACTCTCCAAGGATTTCCGAGTGCGTCCCCTTATCCAGTGGTAATTAAGGAGTGTTAAAGACGGAGCACCTTGTTCTAAATGATTCTTCCTGGCATCCCAGCTTTTATTTTGATGTGGAACGGAGGTTCTAAATCTGAGACAAATGCAATGCTAAAATAAGCCCACTCTTTTGGAGAGAATTTCAACAACCTGTCCTGAATTTTAAACTATTTTGGAAAAAAAATAAAAAGAAGGGCAAACTGTTCATTATAATTTTTAAGACAATACAAATGAGAGTACTGCATATGTAACCAGGATTAATTGCACAGATAATTGGGAGCCTAGAAATAACCTTATAATTTAAAATTCTTGCTTACTTAACAGAGCAGTTGTAAGGATCAAGAGAAATAATGTATTTGAAAGCGTGTTGAAGGCTTTCAAACTAGAAAGCCCATAAGGAAGGTAGCAAGACAATCGCCATGGTTATTAATAATGATGAAAATAAAATGTAACTTGTCCTATAACATAATCCCCCCTGGATAGTTCCTTCCACTCAGACTCTATAGCTGGCGTACCCTTGTGGTACAAGGCAGTGGTTAAGATCCTGCAATGGAAGTAACAGACCACAGTGCGACTCCTTGGCTCTACCTACTAGGGCCTGATGGACTGAGAGACGATGCTTCATGGACCTGTTTCAAACTCTACTCTAGGAAACAGTCACAACCAGTCAACTCATTTCTCATAAACTACTGCCATGTTCTTTAACCTGAGTGATATCTTTACTGCTTTTGAAAGATTAAAAAAAAGACTCCAAAATCAGTTGTAAACACTTTGAAGACACTCACTGTTTATTAGGCAGAGCCCAAAATCTTAGCCCGGTTCAAGACCGTCTGCCCTTTCAGCACTACCTACCTATCACCTCTGTGAGCTCTCTACTCGGCCTGGGGGATCCTTCCCCTCCCCAATGCCATGCCCCTGTCCACGTCTGGGCCACTATGCCTGCCACTCTCCTTTCTGGAAAGCTTCCTCCTCTTTCCCATTAGTCTTCCTTTCAGGCCAAACTCAAATTCTCTCTCTTCCTCTAACAGCCTTTGTTGGACACTCTAGTACTCGGTGACATCTCCTTCCTTTACAATTCCACTAGCACATGATGTCCGTGCCTTTCCCTTGGTACTTGGCTTGTTATTTATTTTTCTTAGTATTTTCCTCAATTTGATAATATGTTCTTCCAAGTAGTTTATACACCTGCATGTTTCTAAGAGTACACGTGTTAGGCTTTGTACAGATCCTTGCATTTATGTGAGGGCAGAAGCACAAGGCACTCAAAGAATTTGTGGGTATGTTCTCAAATCAGCTTGGCCAGTTCATCACAAATCATCCATTCGAATGTACAAGGTGAGGCTGGTAGTCTGAACATATTGACAGTTCTATCTGCCAAATGATCGGCTGCTGGGTTTGCCTGCAAAGGCTTCTTGGATTATGGTAAAACAGAACAGTTCACAACAAATACTTTGGTGAGGGGGTACCTGGTCTAATTCTAGCCTACCATTAACCACAGTTACCCACCCCTGTCTATGCACAGTACCGACACTGGAGCTAGACAGACGACATACCTGAAAACTCTCAATTCTGTTTCTGCTCTACTAAAACTATTTTGCATGTCTATTTTCAAAATAAAAATGTCAAAGATATAAGATTTCTATTTTCTATAAATGTTTAGTTGGGGTATTAATTATCCTCATAAAAGCCACATGACCATCGCATTCTCTGCTAATGGGGAAGAATAATCACAAACACAGTCCCCATCTCCCGTTGGTTTTTCTGCCATCAGTATCTACCTTTTAAAAAATACCAACAGGACTTTTATACTAGTGGAAAATCATATATTGATTGAGGCAGTCATCGAGTAATGTATTCCCTTTTTCTTCCCATAATTATTAATGAGCAGTGAAATGCCAACATGGTAGAGACAGAAGGGAGAAGAAAGAACAGCAAAGACACTGATCATTCAAAACTAAAGAAGCTGCTCATGAATAATGGAGAGCTATGTGCATGCAAATTGCCAGGGGAAATAATTTCTAATTTTCAATGATATTGCCCTTAGTCCTCTCTACTTCATTCAGAAAGGTTCTATTCCAAAGGCCAAGAGGATACAATGTGTGTATTCTACACAAATACTCATGAGAATGAAAAATGGCTATATTCTCTTTGATAAGTGGAACAGTCAACCTAATAAAGTACTTTCCCTAAATTAAAATTCTCATTACAGAGAGGAGACCATTCTTGTCCACACTTAGTCTTTATTCTTTGCCATCTGCTATGTTCCTAGCTGAAGAAACCTGGAAGAACCTCATTCAATGTATTGCCACAGAGAGAACCCAAAGGTAGGTCTGATGGAAAGTGGGTCACTGGGAAAGCTGGGATCACTAATTTTTCTTTCCTTTTTCAATTGAGATATATATTATGCTTCCTTGATTTTTGCAATTTTTTCCACTGGTTGCATTATATATACCATTAAAGATGACCAGTAAAAATATCATAATCTGTGCCAGACTAGTTCATTGTCACATCTTCTGATCTCCCAGGATATGATTTACAGCCAGAATATTAAAATCCAAGAAGGATTTAGCTCAGTGCACATGTTGTCACTGGTAACCCGCGATAATAAGGTAACCTTGTATATTCACAGTGCCATATGTCACATGCATAAATACTTATGTAGACAGAGAAACTGATTTTTAGAAAACCCATGCCTTCCAATAAAAAAAAATGTATTCCCTGGAGTACTTTGCCAGAGCTTTAGGTTATTGATTCAATTTACTGTCTAACTTTCAGAGCTTTATTTCTGGTTTTACAGGAATTACCAGAAAATCAGGTTATAAAAGTTTTCAGGAAACAAAGAATGAGTATTTACTAAAAAGTCCAAGTGAAATGAAATCTATCAGTAGAAGCCCAAATGTAAGCCACTTAAAGATTTAGATTCAAGACAGATAAAGGTGTGTGTTTTTTTAAAAAAAGGACATTGATTTTCTAGTGTGTGTGTGTGTATGTGTGTGTGTGTGTGTGTCTGCATGCGCACACAATCTCTAACATACATTTTTCTATAAAATAAGGTATCATAACCACTAAAAATGATTATGTAGTTCTGTATTTATTGCCTTGGAAATAATGTCCATGATATTTTGAGTTAAAAAACATATTTACAAAGCCGTATGTAGACTATGATCCTCATTTTTTATTAAAAATGTGCATATGTAAAGGAAACAAAAGGCATGAAAAATATTTGCCTACATGTGATTATCACTAGAGTGAGATTATGGCTAATTTTATGTTAATTTTTATATGTCTTTCATCCTTTCTCCATAAATGGGGAAGTAGACATTAAGGTCAATATTAACCATTGGATGAAATGCATAAAAATCAGGAACAACTTAACCACATGCCGTGAGCATGGTAGGTGCCAAAACCTATCGATTAATTATTTGTTTGATTGATTGAAAAGGTGTCACTAAAGGGAAGTCAGAATAAAGCTTAAGGGATTACAGAGGAAGAGTGGTGTGGCTAAAGGCTACAGTTGGTTTTATTTTGTTGGCAGCTATAGAATGATTCCTAGTCTGCTTTCTATAATTTAAGTTGTGGAGCTCTAAGTGGCTGCCCTCAATTTGCTACAGAGATAGTAATAACAGCACCTTACAGTTTACAAAGCACCTTTTTTTCCTACATCTCATTGGAGACCTACATTTCTCCTGTAGGAATCCAGGGGCTATTAAACTCTTTTCAGATAAGGAAACTAAGCACTGAAGAGTGAACGACATATTAAAAGTCTCCGAATTTGTACACTAGTTAGGGTTATATAGTTCTCAACCTGTGGGTCGCAAACAATGAAAATACATCCTGCATATCAGATATTTACATTACGATTCATAACAGTAGCAACATTACAGTTATGAAGTAGCAACGAAAATAATTTTATGGTTGGGGGTCACCACAACATGTGGAACTATATTAAAGGGTTGCGGCATTAGGAAGGTTGAGAACCACGACTATAACAAAGTCTACTTAGTACAATAAAGAGTTTTTATTTTCTTTGACACCCATCCGGGTGTTCCTGATTGGTGGAGAGTCATGAGATGCTATTTATTCAGAGATCTAGTCACCTTGCATCTGTGACTTCACCTTCCTGTAGTCTTTGAATCATCTATATCCAGTAAGCAGATGGGGAAGGAAGGAGTGGAATTAAACATGTGTATTTAAGCTCCTTGGTTCAGAAGGACATCCATAATTTCTGCTGGTAATCTATAACTAGAACAAGAGACATGGACCCCACTAGGACACAAGAGGTTGATGCTGAGAAATAATCCCAGCCTGGGCAGGTGCTTTGCCGTGCAACTCTCTTCCATGGAAGATGAAGACACTACTACAAGCCTGTAAGTACAGCCTCTATGACTATAAAACAGATATATAACTTTGAATCCAGTGTTCTGGCTACCCCCACACATGGCGTCTGCATCCACAGTTGACTCAGCCTGCATCAGAGCTTCTGAGGGAGTCAGAGGCTGACACCAACACTAGGCAGCACTAGAGAAGGGATTGTCACCGATGGGAAGAATGCTTGAACCATCCATAAGGAGAACCAGGCTGGAGCCCTGGCCCTGCCATATCTGACTGAATGGGCCTGAATAAATCACGAAATCTCTCTACATTTCTTCTTTCAGATGCAAACCTGTATTTCCCAAACTGTCCCACTCAAGCTTCTGGACTCTTCTATTCTTTTTCCCAAAGATGCTCAAACACTTCTATAATGTCATAAGAGTCCATGAGAACCCCTTAAGAATAAGAGGCAGCCAGTAAAACTATGTCATTGACATGTTCCAGGCAAATGTTTTAAAAAAGGCAACATTACTTAGCCTTGGTAGTACTACTTTGAATAACTGTTTCATTTCTATTAGGCTATTAGAAAAACATTTTTTTAATTGCCCACTCCTATTAACTACCTCTGTGGATCAATTGGGAAACGCAGAACTCCATCTCCTGAAGCCCCACACAGTTAATCTGAAAATGTCTTTTGTTTCTGTAATCTTGACAAATGAATTCCAGTCACACACACCCTTCCTATAAAGAGTGTGCGCCTGGAAAGACTGTTTTTTTCCTTCTCCACTTGTCTGATTCCAGAAGTGTATATTGAGCTGGAAGTGGCTGGAGGTGATGGACAGGGAGCGACATTGAAAAGCACACTTGGTGAAGCAGAGCAACAAGTCAATCAGGAGCCTTGATGTCTGTCATACTGTTTCTCAACTCTATTGCTTTCTTCATCATTAATAAATGCATCATCGGCACTCCATCTTGAACAGCTCACTCTTACCCTCTTCTCCATCATCTCCATGAAATATATCAGAGAGAAAAAATATAGAGAATTAACATAAGGAACTCCCATGTACCCCTTCCTTCTACCAACTTTGTCAAATCTTAATACTTTTGTACACTTGTTTCTGGTTCTTTATGAAATAATGTAAATAATCTTTTAAATGGTAAAACCTGACTAAATATTGTTTCTTTATTCCACTACCCTCTTTTCTTAGCCAGAGGTAACCATTATCTGAATGTTACTAACCTCAATATTCCCAATCTAGTGTTTATCATTTCCATGCATAAATTTTCAAAAACTATAGCACTTTCTTTGCATAATGTCAAACTTCATAAACTTTATATATAAATTAGGGGCCCAGTGCACGAATTCCTGCACCTTGAAAGGAACTGTGGGTCCGCAAGGCTGCGGGGGGCACAAAAGTGGGGTTTCAATCTCATTCCTCCGTTCCCTCCGCTCTGTCTCGACTTACCTTTATTTTTTTTTTTTCTTGTTATCTTTCTTCTCTTATTCCAATCTCATGCGCTCTCTGAGATTTTTTTTTTTTTTTT
>NW_005871084.1:924002-1002100 GCF_000147115.1 Myotis lucifugus | reverse complement strand
GGGGCAATTGGGGGCTTGTGGGAGGCGGTGCTCACACCCACTGATGGCGCCAAGCAATTAGAGCCAGCATCAGGTGCTGGCAATGGATGCGAGTGGGGCTGGCGCCAGCAGCAGGTGCAAGTGCTGAGTGGGACTGTGGCACGTGGGAACAAAGAATTTTCAGTAATTATCAGAGGCTCCTCCGATGACATGGACCAGCACCCTGCCTTGGTCTGGCGCCCCCGCTCATCTGCTCCACCAAACCACCACAGCCCGATGCCCACTATGTTCGGCACTCTACCACCTGCTGCTGATGCCCACAATGTTCCGCACACACCCCCTGGTGGTCAGCGCACATCATAGCGACTGGTTGTTCGGTTGTTCCACCATTCAGTCTATTTGCATATTAGGGTTTTATATATATAGATGGTATCTTACAGTATATATTATTCTATACTTCTTTTGTTGTTAAAAGTGTTTTTGAAATTTAATTATTAAGTGTACTGTACTCTAGGACATTCATTTTGAGAGCTAGAAAGCCACCTTTATGTATAAATACACCAAATTTTAAAGCCCATTCTCCCTGTTAAAGATGTAGGTGACAGATAATGTTACATTAACATTCTTGTACGTGTTTTATTGTGGAAAAGTATGAGCGTATTTGTGGTTATATATATGTAGAAATGGGTCAGATATGGCATTCTGGTTTTAAAGAGTCCTAAAAATACCTGTTATTTCACTTAACTTGCCAAGTGCCATTTTAGCTATCTGATTGGTTTTTATTTGTATATCAATAATTCTTGGTGTGATTAGTATGTTCCCATGGCCATTTGGGTTACTTATTCTGTTAATTTACCATTTATGTCTATTTTTACATTATATTGTATCATTTTAATAATTCATAGGACCTTATTATATGTCCTGAGTAATAATTCCTTATTAGTTTGAATTGCAAATATGTTCACCCAAGGCTTGCTTGGTTGTTTGTTGTTGTTGCTGTTTTTACTTTTGGGGGGGGGTTGTTTATAATAATTTTAATTTTTAGTATAGCGAAAGTTATAAATATTTTTCTTTATGATTTATGCTTGTTGCATTTTGTTTAATGATAACATCTGTACTCACAAAGATATTTTCCTATTTTTTTTCTCAAAGTATTTCTTTTCCTTAATCCCCTGGAATTTGCTCTTAAGCATTAGTATGATTAGGCATCTAATATCCTGGAAAACCAATTATTCCAGAATTATTTATTGAACTAGTAGAGCTAGTTCCACTCATATTATTCTTCCAAGTTACGTTAATTTTCTTGGCTCCTTGTATTTTAGTAATAACTTTAGAATCACATGATGAGATTTTTTTATTGAATTTGCATTGAATTCATAGATTAATTGTGGAGATAGAGATTAATATCTTTATAATGATAACTTTTCTCACCCAGGATCTTGGTTTATCTTTTTAGTCTGGCATTCTTTTTTGTCTTCCAGTAATGTTTGTAACGTTCTCCACAAAAATCTTGCTCATTTTTAGTTACATTTGTTTCTAGTATCCATGTAAGAATGTCAAACCTGTAGAGAATTTTTATGAGTTATTTGAGCCAAACTGATGACATGCTGGGAAGTAAGATCTCTTCCAGAAAATGACAGCTTTGCACATCTTTTTATGTATTTGGAATTAAGGAGGGAACTAATGAAGGTGGAGGAAAGCAAGGCAGGTATGTCTCTATGATTTGATTACAGGATCCTTAACAAAATTATGTGCTCACTTGAAGGTGCTGATGCCTCCGGGGGTCTGAAAAAGTGGATTACTCTTGACATTTCAAAGGTGTTTTATGCTAGATGCACAAGAACAAAGGGCTTGCTTTAGGCAGAGACAAACCTATAGGCCTGGGGCATTACTACCATGGCCTGCCCAGTTAGGGATTTAGGATGTGATCACCCTGTGAAGTCACTAAACTTGTTGGATTATGGAACCCCTTTTTTTGTTCACAATAGGTGTCTTACAGAACTTAATATTTGGAACATCTCACTTTTAATATTTTAATTGGTTATTTCATGTGAGGAAAAACACTATTTAATTTTGTATGTTGATGCTTTATCCAACAACCTTTCTTAATTTTCCTGTTAGTTCTAATGATTTGTCTATGGAGTTTCTTAATTTGTCTATGCAAACAATAATAACATCTAAAATAAAAAAACAGGTTTTTCTCTTTATTTCAAATGTGCTTACTTATATTTCTTTTTCTTGTCTTATTGCACTTGCTAGGACTACCAATAAAGAGTACTGAGGAATACACTGATAGTGGACATCCACTCCTGTTTTTTTCCTAATCAAAATGGGATGCGTCTAATTAATGATGTTTGCTCCAAGTTTTTCATGGTTCACTTTTCAGGTTTGGAAAACTTTTTCTATTCTAACTTGCTCTGAGTTTAATATTTTGTTCTTGTTTTTTAATTATCAAGTTTTGCCCAAGTTTGTCTGCATATATTAAGATAATCATATTCTTTTTCTCTGTTCATCAGCTAATGCAAATCATATTAGCATATTTTCTGATGTTAAATTATTCTTACATTCCTGAAATAAACCCATATTTGTTCATGTTTTTAAAAATACACTGGTAGAGATAATTTGATATTATTTTATTTAGGCTGATGCAACTATGTTTGTAAGTATGAGTAATCTATATTTCTTTCTTTAACTATCTTTTAAAATTTTTACCTAGGTTACAGTTTTTCTTCCTTCTCTATGCTCTGAAATAGAGAAAGAAAGATATGATACAACTGTTTTCTAAAGCTTTGGTTGGTACTAAGATATGGGATATTACTCAGTATTATAACCTAAAATATTTCTAAATATTACCACATTTTATTAAGCTCTTAATAGCTATATTTTGATTTCTAAGATCCCTATTTTTATAACTTCCTATCCCTGCTTCAACTCTACCTGCCTGTTTATAAACTTTTTCTTTTCAATTAATATAATATTTTCATTTATCTCTTTAAACATTCTAAATATTGTCACTTTAGTCTTTTCTGACTACACCATTTTGTTTAGAATTAGATTTTTTTCTCTTGTTTTAGATTTTTTTCCTGCAAAATTTTTCTATTCTCTCTACTCCTATCTCCTTTTCTCTTTTATCTACCCTCCTAGGTTTTCCTTTCTCAATCTGTGACATTCGGTCAACATGCAGATCATATAAAAACATCAGTTTTCCTTCTCCATCATAATTTGAGAGATATCACAAATCCAATCATCAGATGGTTGGCTCAGTTCCTTGTTTTGAGGCAGTGTTTTTGTCTGCTTGTCTGCCTGGGCCCACAGAGTCCTATAAAGCTCTGACTTCAGGCAGTGAGTCAGCAATAACTTTTTTTCAAACTCATTTCAGGAGGTGGTGGGCCTACCTCAGTTCCTGGCTTCAAGCTGTAAGCTTGGCTTGATCTGCCCTCTGTCTTGATAGAGCAGACTCCAAGCTGCCCCTGCTTGCTTCCGGGGTTGGAATATGCACTTTCATCTCGGCTCACACTTTATGTTCCTGTTTTAATTGTGATCCACAGATATGTTTACTCATTTCTGTACCTAGCTACATCATTTTTGTTATCTCTTTTTAAAAAATCCCATCTGTAGCTGCCAAGTATTTAAAATAGAGGATTTTGTGAAAGCATAAATTCACTTCGCAATTTTACCAAAAATTGCTGAAAATTCACTTCAAATTTATTTTTTTTACCTTTCCTAATGTTTGGTAAAAATGTATGCACACTATTGACACTCATGTAATCATATTAGGTGAACAAATGAATAAGTAAATGAATGAGGAAGGAGGTCATAAAATAAATAGTGGAAATAATTAAAGGAAAATGAATCCATATAATGCTGACACAAAGATCCTTAAATGATTAAAACAACTGATTCAAAGTTCACGGAGAGAATAGGCTTTAGGCAAGGTCCTACCAGGATGGCAGTTTTATTTCTCTTTGTTTTCCTATTTCAACCTTTCTCTGACCCCAGAGTTGCAGGATACCTACTAACAGTAACCAAGACAGCTTACTTCTCCATATTTAGTAAAATGGTTTTCCACAACTCTCTCAGGAGTAGAAAAACATTGCTGGAGGCTTCCAATAACCTTTAGTTGGGTCTCATTATATAAAACCACCTTACACATTCATTCCCAAAAGACTAACAAAAAAGATGGGATTATTTTATTCCAACCTGGCCCATTCTTTAAGCAGTGGTCAATTTCTCTAACTACACTGCTGCCTCTTACTAAGAAGGTATAGAATGAGTCCTGAAGAGTCAACAATATCCACTGTTAGATAATTAACTTGTCCCCTTTAATGCCAGTGGGTAAATTACTTGATTGAGTACAGAAGAAAACAGAGGTTTAAGTTAAATTTCATTATCCAGAGTAGGATAAGGAAATGTGTTTTTCACAGTTTGGCCTGCTCATAAAGTAGTAAGTACAGATGTAGAATATTCCTTAAAATAATTAAAATCATTTTACCCATTTGGTATATTTTATTTTTTTAAAACAACCCCTTTTTTAAGATCTGATACAATCCTAAAGTAATCCTTTGAAGTAGGCATTATTACCATTATTCTCATTTTACAAGGGAACATTGAGCATATCAAGTAGGAGATGACAACTATTGTGAGAAGAGGGTTAATAGAGAGTGTGGCTAAACAATTATATGATTGTTTGGCAAACATTCACTCTTTCCTTGCACCTCCGTGGGAGGAGCATAATATCCTAGTCCAATGATGCTGGGTGTGGTCATGGGACTTGACTTACCCAGTGAATTATCAGCCAACATGAAATTAACAGAGGCTTGAAGGGTACTTGTGCAGATTGACTTGCTCCTTTGCCCTTCTGCCATCACCGTGAAAATAAGATGCCCACGCTGGCCCACAGGGGCCAGCAGCATGAAAGGCACAAGGAGCAAATGTGGACTAACTTCCAGCTTGGTGCCAACACCAGTTAAGCTTAGCCTTGATCTACTAAACACCTGCAATTTGGACAAAGTCAGGTGCGCGGACAAGAAGTAATGATATAGTGTCACTGAGTTTTGTGGAGGTTTTTACGCAGCACTCATGAGTTGGTATCTAACAAATACAGAGAGAAAGAGAAAATGAAAGGCAAGCTGGCAATATAAAAGAAGAAAATAAACTCAAAAAATATTTTTAAATGTCCAAGGTCACTCAGAAAATGGTAGAGCCAAACGTGAATCTAAGTCCTCTGTCCCTAGATGCTTTGGTTCTCTGAGACATGCCTTGACTCTATATAATAACAGAAATGTGGCAAAGGGGTTTTATGATTTGACTGCAGCCCTGTAGTTGCAATGAGTAATTCAGCCTTGTTATAACACATGGATCATTATTACTCACCTCATTACATAGATTTATTAATGAGGACATATCAGACAGTTATTAAATATAAGAAAAATGGGAAATAACGATCAACCATTTAGAAAGCTTTTGTTCCTATAACATTTCAAACACATATTTACCAGAAAGCTGCTCTGTCCAGTAAGGCAGTCACTAATCTCATGTGACTATTTAAATTAAATAAAATTTAAACTTCAGTTCCTCAGTCACACTAGCTACATTTCAAGCGCTCGATAGCCACAGGTTGCTAATGGTTACCATATTGGACAGCACTAACATAGGATGCTTCCATCAGAAATTTCTATTGGAAAACACTGTTACAGAGAATATGCAAAGTAACACCTTCTTTTCAATTAAGTCCTGTTGACTCATGGATGGAGCTTTGTGATACTTTCAACATGCTGCACTTCACCGGGAATCCCTGGTTAAATAAGTCTCTCTGGAATTAGGACGTGTGGAGTCATACAATCCTGTCAGCAGGGCTGGCTGGAGAAGTTAAAGAAAATGTGTACAGGTAGTCCTGACCTCTGGCCCCTGATCCAGCTGGAGCTTACAGGATAAAAGAGCTTCAGCCTCCATATGACAGCATCTGGTAGCCTGCTCAGCAGTCATGCAGCTGTGCTTACCTCCAACTTGCTGCCAAGCTCAGAAGGGAACAAAATCAATTAAAGGGATAGATCACAGTGTTTACCAAGGAGGAAACCCACCCCCCTCAAATCTATAACAGTGAGAAGAATGAGCTGGTAATAAAAAAAAAAACTGGGCATTGAGAACATTATAGCTCTTGGCCCAAATGGGCCTCTGTCTAGAGAAGTTATTGTCATTCTCTGGATTTTGTATTCCTATCTGTAAGATAAACTGAGCATGAGTTCATACTGCCAAGTGCCATAATGCAGAATTTCCAGGACGGTAAGGCTAAAATAATCCTCCATTTTTACCTCCAATGTCATCAGAGAGCTCTTTTCCATTTACAGGCCAACCGACAATGTCCACCTGCCTTTTGTAGAAACCTGACATCAGACATGTGCTAGAATAACTCCTTGGGGCACTATAAAATTTTACATACAGAGTGAGACTCTATATGTAAAGTGCTTGGGGCTTTTGCATCTTGGGATGGAGCCACCAGCCTATATTCAGAACCTTAGCCTTAGTCACACACACACACACACACACACACACACACACACACACACACACAAAGTAAGTATTTAAAATATTATAGTTGCAATAGCAACTCTTAAAGTGCATGAAATATAAAAAAATGAATAAATGCCTGGTGTGAACAGTGTTTTACAATTTCTCTTCCAAATGAAAGAGACCCCCTGTTTCTTTTCATTTGGTAGCTTGGCTTAAACTTTCATTTTTACAGTCTAGACAACCAGCAAAGTTAAATTCAAGCCTAATTTTGTTCTTTACAAAAGGAGCTTGTTTCAAAATAAAAAGGTTAATAAAAAATAAAGAAAGAAACTTGTTTGACCTTTTCTGAAAAGTAGATTATTGCCATGGGGAATGAGGTCATCACTTATCTGCAGGTATTATACTCCACCTGAGTTCCCAAACTTAAATAAAAGCCCCAACACTAAAGGTATTATTATACTTACCCATACAGAGACTGTTCAATTCTAAACTGTCTTTGATTCCAAAAAAGAATCTAAAGTTTAAATATCAAACTTTTCCCCTCATTAGTCAATCTATTGTATGCAGAAAAAATTGACAGAGATAATTCATTCAAATCTGCCAACCATTCAATGCTTCATCAATTAAACACATTAACTTATGATTCCTAATCAGAATTTTCTGAAGTTATTTATTTATCCTATGAATACAATTCTCATTAAAGTATATTATACATCTGAAGGTGTGATTAAACTTATCATAAGGCAATTAACTGCTGTGTGAAAAGCAGTATGAGAAGACACGATGCAAAGAGATATAAACATAATGGTGATATGGTTTCCATTTTCAAGAAGTACACAGGCAATCTGGTAGGACCAAAAATATAAGCTACTCATCATAGGTCTAGGCACAGTGAAGTAAAGAGGTACCACAAAGATACAAAGAAATGCAATACATTCTAACTGAAAGGATCAGAGAAGGCTTAGCAGAGAACTGAGCAAGGGAGCTGAGCCTAGAACAATAGAAAGAATTTGACAGGCAAAAAAGGGAGGAAGAATACCACTGTCTGTAGCCTTTTTCCGATGGGGTGAAATTTGTCATGAGACTGAGCTCAGGGCATGCGGTGGGAGGTGAGAGAAAAGGGAGCTGAGCAGGTACATTGAGAGCAGATGATTAAGAGCATTGAATGACAGACTAAGGCATTTGAATTTTATGTGTAAACCACCAGGGGTTCACTTTGTGAGTCATCAAAGATTTCTAAGCAGGCAGTTGACATACTCCTATCTACATATTAGGGAGATCAGAGGTCATTGTGACAGCCTATGAAAGATGGGATAAAGCTGGAATCAAAGAGAACAGTTACAAAAAATTTTGCTGTTAAGAGATGGTGCAGGCCTAACATGGGGCCGAAAGGGCAGGGGCAGATATGTATGACATTTCAGATACATTCCTATGGAGGGGACAAGGTTGGCATTTCTAGCCTTGATGACTATGAAGCCTGACCCACTACAGCAAATCAATTTTGCTTTCATTATACTTTTTTCCCCAAAATGTTACCTACTTTTGAATTGGCTAAAATTTCTAAGGATACAGTGTTAAATATATGTTATGTATCTACATTACCAGTTTTCTGTGCCACAGTCTGTTATCTCTTGCTGATCCAAATAGAAAGCATAAATCCCAGTACAGATGTCTTCAGTAGTAGATATTTCTTCATTCATCTATTTCTGTGATCCATACACCTTCATTGAGTACCTCTTTAGTATACAGGGCATGGATAATAGAAAAAAAATTATTTTCAACGTTCATGGGAAAGAACTTGTTTCTATAGGGAAGATCATTTTTTGGAGGTGGTGGTATTTGAACTGAGCCTGGGACAATGGGAAGGATTTGTTTAAAGATAGTTTGTGAGAAAACACAAGAGTGCAGGAAAGTCAGGTGTGTGTGAGAAATGGCTGGGAGTCTCGGTTTGCAGTAGAATTCATAAAGAGCAGCCGTGAAAGCTGCAGTAGGAGAGGTGAGCTGGGAACAGATTTTGGAGCACCTTGAAAATTAGGACTTTATCTAGAAGACAAAAGTCACGACTGAGGATTTTAATCAGGGATTTGACATCTTTAAAATATTATTTGAAATAATGCTGGAATCAAATTCTCACATATGCTAGAAAGTTTGTCTTCATTTTCTGTTTTAAAGCTATCATAAAATATAAGGAAATTTTTCTCTCTCTAATTTGAGTAACTAATTAGCATATGGAGGATTAAAATGTTTGGGGTGTCATCAATCCTAGCTTCCATGTCTGCCACAGAAACATCATCATGCTGTTATGGATAAAGGGCAAATGAAAATAGATTACCAAGGTATTAACTACAGTCTCTACTGCTTCTGTGAAATGGCCAAACTTTATTTAACAAAGGAAACTCTCACAATTATCACCATTAATTTGTTTTCATTCATCCAGAACATTTAAATTCTGTTTATTAATTTAAAAGAAGTAAATACAAATATCTGGTTTGGGAACCAGTCCTAGAATTTCATAAATGATCCTGTCTAAAAATTGTTATGGCTGAGCAATAAATCCCTGGAAAATGATGCTTATATTTGTAATAGAAATGTCACCAGAGCCTTAAATATAGCAGTGCAACCTGTCTCTATTACTGTGCAGCAAAGTCAAATTTGTAATTGATTTTGACTTGCACGTCCTACAATGTGTGTGTGCTGAGTTTTGTGGCACTGGACAGGTTTGTTTTAAAAAGTAAAATCCTAATTATAGTCTAATTAGATTAATCTGCGGATCAGTTTTCCCCATTTATAATTTTTACATTCCCACCTTTCTCTTTTAAGAGCAGGTGAATGTCTTCTTAGAGCATTTTATTAGTAAATAATGGATTCAGTCGTTGTTACAATAGTTATTGGCACTCTTAAGATCTTCCAGCTACATTTCTATGATGAGAGGTAAAAATGAAGAAACCTCCAAGTCAAATTTTCATTTATACAGAACTGTATGTCTGATTGTGAGGGCACTGATGGACATAGTACAGCTGTTATGAAACCATGTGTCAACATTACTTCTCAAAGTGATGTGATGGTAATTGTGGTCTTCATGATGGTATAGAAGCAAGCAAGCCAAACAGACACACATACTTAATGACTTTAGCATCCAGCATTTAAAATCTAGTTATTTGTTGATGGAGACATGTGGAAACAGCAGTGCAGGCTGCCTGTGCAGAGTACCATAATAGCTGTCTTTGGCAGTATGGATTCAAAGTTTAAAAAATTAATTTATAAGTGGTTTCAGAGATTCTACCAGCAGAGAGAACAACAGAGCTATGCTTAACCCTTGATCTGGCAGACTATGGTAGGAACATTGCCAGCTATAAAAAATAATAATCAGAGGCCCATGAACTGCTCTTTTAAAATGGTTACATTAAAACCCAGACACCTGTAGTTTTACTAGTTGCTAAAATGGCTTGTAAGCGCACATGCGTGAAACAGATGTGTAACCAGAGCTGCAGTAACTGGTATCCATTTGACGAACACAGGTGAATGGTAGACGGAAGGAGGGATGGAAAACTAAGATGTGTACACATTAAACTCTAACATTTGTATACATTAAAATCTAACATTGGAGATTGCATGTAAACCACTGTCAGCATTTTTTATTAAATATATAGTGGGCTGTCTCTTCGCCATTTTAAATCATGGATAATATATGTTTCCCAAAATGATCTGTTTAAATTTGGGCAAGATAATGACTGATATCCATTCCCTAAGACCTATTCTTCAAAACATTAGTCTTACTGAAATGATTACCAATGCTATGAGGGAAATTTAACAGACTTGAAATTTTTAGAATTTTTTTCTGGGGTATTTTTTTAAGCAACAATGCTTAAAGATCTTATAAAAATCAACATTAAGGTATGCTTTCAGAATTTTAGTGTCTCAAACCCCCCCACCCCCCAAAAAAAACAACAACAACAACAAAACCATGAAGCAGGGCCTCATTTCTCACATCCTGATGTTTGGTTGTTATAAAATTTACAATACGGTGGGTCAGTGCATTGGGGACTGAGTCACACAGGCCAGGATGCAGTGCTCCGAAAAAGTCCTGTGAACCGTTGCACAAATACATTTTTGTCCGAGTTTGGTTTGAGAGCTGGGACTCAGCTAAACCATAGGGGATTGAATTTTAGTTCAAATGTTCCAAAATTCTGGTTTACAACAACATCTGGGATGTGGAGAGTGGATCACTCGCTTTGGAATTCCTTAGAAAGGAAAAATGAAATGCAGACAATAATAACATTCAGCAAGAACTGTCCTTCCAGAAATCCTCATCACACCTGGGATGGAAACTTTGAGCCAGTGTTTCCTCTCAGATGTCTTAGGGAAAGAAGTGCAAACAGAATGAACAAGTTGGAGCAAACAGGCATCTCTGTGAAAACCTCTCTGAATTGAGAAGGAAAACAGGATATGTGTTCATGCTCCCATAACTCATCAGGAAAACTCATTCCAAGTCATTCCCAGGGATGATCTACTCCCCCAGAAGACCTTATCTTTCCACATTTTTTCCATTCTGAAAACATATTATAAAAAAAAGTCATTCTTGGACTGGGAATGCAGCCTCTTGCAAAATGTGAATGAAAGACATTTTGACCTGAAGGTTGGTACAGTGTTTTTAAAGGGCTATATAGCTGTTCATTCTGCAGCCCCAGCACTTCCCGGGACTCAAATGTTTCTTCAGGGACTTAAGTGCCATTGATGGTGAGGAAAGTGAGGTGTAGAAAGCACCTGCTAAGTCTTCAAAGCAGAGAGTCAACGGGGCAAAGCTGTTTGGACAGATTGCAAGGTCATTTTGGATATTTACTCTCTATCTGTTAAATATTCATTTATATTCTGACAACTATGTTCTTGTTTCAGGGGCTTGCAATTACTGGGCACTCCTAGGAGTGTTATTAATTCTTTGTGACAAATGGTATAGCATGTACTGCATGAGTCTTCCATGGATTGGTGCATCAGAGCACCAAAACAGTTAGCCCTCCCATATTTCAAGGTTGTGCATATAGCTGGTTCTGGAAGCATAGAGGGGAGTAGTTCGGACGTCTGGCTGTGCATTGGAATGACCAGTAGGGCTTTATGAAAATGCAGACATATGGGCTTCATCCCCAGGTATTTTTCTTTCAGTTGGTTTGAGGCCTTTACATCTGAATATTTTCTAAGATGTGAATTCACAGATAACTTTCAATATGTAACCAGGAATAAAACATACTGATGAAGAAGACCTAAGAGTTTAGCAAAAGTCTGTTCATGGGCATTTGCAAAATTAAACTTATGGAACCATGCAAATGCAAAATTATTGAGTTCACTGCAGCTCTATAGGTCCTTACTGGCTGGTATGTTAAGAATGTGCAGGAATTGAGAGCAGAGGACATAGTAGGCCATGTAGGGGTGGCTTCCAAAATTCGTTGTACCGGTGGCTCTTTTCCTGTCTCACAGATAACATGGTGATGGCTAGCAGTCACAAAGATATGATGGCAACCGGGGCTCAGGAATGTTCCTGAGAAGGTTTTCCTTTGACTAACCCCGAAGCTATATTTCTAATAGCAAGGACTGGGAGATCGCATTCAACAAAATCAGAGAATGGGTGCATCGAAAATGGATATAACTATTGCCAAAATAGGTGAATAAGGCTTCAAAAATAATCACAAAGTCAAGGTCATCCTAGTTAAAGCTATTATTTACTTCTGTCAACAAATGTCCATTTTTAAGTCTATATCAAAGGCCAAAAAAAACATGTAGTATCCTACTGACTTCAAGGGTAAAAGTATCACTTATCCTTATAATGCTCTTGCTGCATAAGGTATATGCACTAACTGTTTCATGGAGGATTTTGTTTTGCTTGTGTTACTAGTAATTGATTATGAAGCATTTGTCCCCCCTTTCACAGCTCCTTGGTAGAAATGAAAGAAATCCAGGTTAGATCTATACCAAGATCCAACTTTTCACACAGTAAGGAAAGCATTCAGTTAGGCTTTGGATATCTGGGTTGCAGGCTTTTCTTTCTTTTTTCATTTATTCATCAGATACTCTGACAATTCATAAAAACGTCAATTTTATAACCAGCAAAATCACTTAATCAGGACTTTTTAACCCACATAAAAAGGATTAATGGATTAATAATTATTTATAGAAATAATAGACAGAAAACATCTTGAAAATCAAAGATTCCAATGTTACCCAATTTCAAATTATTTTTTTCCTTTTTGGCCATTAAAGGATGGAAAAGCCCCTCATTTCTACTTTATATTTTTTTATGAATACAAAATGTTTACATCAAAGTCAGATGGTCTCAAAATCTTTTGCTTCTGCGGAAAAAAAGTTACATTTCAAAACTGGAGCTTAATAATATTTAATTATTGTTAATATGGAGGCATAGACTATTAAATTGAAAGCTCTTGTTATAAATTTATTTGCTTATCTTTATGGTATTGAATATTTCTTTTATCTTCTGGTAAAAACAATCTTCTTAAAGCTCTTTGTTGAGGCGCTATGGCGAAGACCATCTTTCTATAAACTTTTGAAATGTAAGGCGGGGGAAAAGAATCTCTGATCACAACATTTGAGAATTATCTGGCCTTGCAATGTGACCCATCCCCATTCCATACGCAGCAACTCTTTCGTTATTGTCTCACCTTGAATTCATTTTAAAACGCCAATTTCTATAATAATTTAAGGCAGCTGTTAAGACATCCTCTTTCCTTTGATCATTGTTATTAATGATGTGCCATAACATGTGCAAGACTGGCAATCCTAACTACTCTTCCTCCTGCAGCCCTCGAGCACCCTCTTTCCAGACCCTGCTCCTCTGCCCCATTCTCCGGGCCACTGCCGGCCTCAGCCCTCACAGCTGAGGGCTCATCTCCTGCAGGAAGTTCATTCCAGAGTTCTTCGTCCCGGACGTAGGAGCTCCGTGGGCAGTTCTGCTGTGGTGGACGCAGTCGGAAAAGAACTTGTTCATCATTGTCCCCAGAGAAGCAGCTGGGCCTCACTGCAGCCTTCCATTTGCTGTTGAATAGTTTATGGCAGAATCTCAATGCTATTTTTTTTTTGGTAACTGTTATTCTCCTCGATGTTTTGAAATCGCTACTCCATAAGTGGGTTTTCCTTCCCCAAATCTAAATATATCCCCAAATCTAAATGTGTCCAAATTGGTGAAATCCTTAAGGTTTTAAAAGGAAAAATACATTAACCATTAGTAATGTAAGATAATTAAGGGTCAGAGATAAAATGCTTGTTATAAGCAACTTGGTAAGAACAAAAAAGTATATAATACCAGAAAATCAGACTTTTACCCTACGGCACAGCCTCCAATAGCTTATTCCTCCCCATACTTTTTGAGTAGATAAAAAGCTTTACAATTCATTATCACTTTTGTGTTATGAATACCTTCTCCAGCAGATAGACGCTCATTCCGGAGGGCTTTATTACCTTTAAAATTTTAGGGATTTTTTTGCTCTTTTTGATTCCAAAAAAAATCTGTTATTTAAACAGATCAGATCATTAATAGGTTAATGTAGAAAATATTTTATCTTTGGGAAGAGAGCTGATGACATTGCAGTTAACACAAAAGTTCACAAACAGGTTTATATGGTTCTCATTTGAAGACGTCTTCCTGACTTTTAGTAAATTATTTGGTTTAGTGCACACAAGTGATCGTTGGAAAGATTTACTATTTGGGAAGTCTTTTTCAATGAAGTGAAAGACTGTATGCTCCACAGTGAATTCTGGTGAGAAATATACTAAAAAATTTCAGGCTCTGAAATAAGAAAGTTCTTGGAATTGTTCTTTCCGGTTAAAGCCGGTCCAAAAATTATGTCATGTTTGAATCGAAAAGCATTTAGATAAACGACATAAGGTAAACGTCTCTGCAGCAGCCAAAACATTATCTTAGTTCTTGATTTACGAAATATTAATGTCATTTTTGTGGCAAGAAACCTTTTTTTTTTTTGCTTTAAGCATCTCTTTAAAAAAAAGAATGTCAGAAAACAGAAGACGTTAACAGTGTTGTAAAAGTGTTTTTTAAAGGAGCATGCCAGCCATGGCTTTGAACTTCTGTTTCTGTAATAAGTCAGCCCGGGCCACGGAGGTGGGTTGGCGAGGTTTCAGAGTCTGTGCAGAAGGTCACTGCTGATCTTGCTACTCATTGGCATTCTTTGTTGACAATGACATTAACACCAAACATACTGCATGAAAATAAATAAGTCCAAGAAGGAAACTAGGGGGAAAGGAAAAGGAAGAAATGAAGCTCCGCTTTTCAGGAGACGGATCATTAGAGGGAGATGGTAATGGCATCGGAACAGAGACCTGCAGTCAGGAAACCTTCTCCTCATTCTTCTTGCTTTGATGTGACCATTTCAACGGGACTCGTTTCCTCAACATGGAGGAGAGGTGTAATGATCAGAGAAAAGAGCGGATGACATTGCAGGTGTTTTCTGGCCTTGACTTCCACATTTTTCTGGTAGGAAATAAGGAAAGGAAACCAATGGATTGTCTCAGAGTACTTTTTGCCAAAAAATAACTTGCCTTATGAATTGCTGATACACAGTTACTAATGAATAAGAGTTATTTTAAAAGATTTTCCCACTAGCAATGAAACATGAATGAGAAACTTTTCAAATACCTTCTAATTCCTTAAAAAGAAGTCGCCGCACTGCATATGCACGGGGCCCGGCACCAACAACGCTTTGCTCTGGGACTGACAACCCAGATGAAGCCAATCGCCCATCCCACACTGAAGACGGGAAAGCATGAACAGGAGCATTTTCCAGTTAGGTTTACGAGGGGCTTCCCAAAATAGAAATAAGCCGCCAGCCCCAAATACATGGCGGCAGGCCACGGCAAAACTCCAGGCCTGCGGTATCAAGATTAATTCTGATATTCCCCTACTTGCCATCCCACTCCTGAGGTTAAATCATCTTTCAAGTCTTGAAATACACACACACACACACACACAGGTGCATGTGCATAGAAATCCGTAGGTATATGTGCATATATATGTCTATGAACACAAACACATAGTGTGCTTAAGGTAGTGTTTTAATGTTACATACACTTCATTTAAATAATAATGCCCCTGGCATAGGGCATTTCCTGGGGTTTGATGACTGGCTAGTAGCAGATGATGGTCTTTGCACCATTAATTCCAAAATTTTGTTAATCTCTAGGACATGCCCTTCCCTGAGATTTTCCCTACCATTATGTTTTTGTAAAGTTTAAAGTACAATATCTTCAAGCCCCAAGGGCACAGATTAGTTTTATGGGAGGTGCAGTTTCAAATGGGACCTCTTCACTCTCCTGATGGCTTTTTCCCCCATTGAAATGGCATGAATTCCCTCTCGGGAGATGAATCAATTTGTAATTATTGTTACTATATATTTTGCTTAAACTGCAATGAATCAATCTAGTCAGCAAGGCCTTCTATATAAAAGTTTTCTCTTCGCCATTTTCTTCCCAGGTTTCAAAAGCAAAGGAATGAGACATGAATGAAAAAAAATTCCATGCTGCAATTTTTTTAAATTGCTATACAGGCAAAACAGGTGCTGAAATGCGAAACCCTTTGGAGGAATTTTCTCTGTATAACAAATCAGAGCTCACGCTAACCTAAAGTGGAGCTGGCTTTAGCGTGGAATGTTCTACAAAAGCAGTGCCTATTGACATAAGATTCATAGACAACTGTCCCAAAAAGACCAAAAAAAAAAAAAAGTATACTGTCACTTTAAGAAAAAATAAACTAAAATATGAACTACCCAAAACCCTGCCATTTCCAGCCTGGGCTTGATTAATGATTTTTCTATCTAATAAAAGGTTCACAAACCATCTGTTTTTCTCCCTAATGCCTTGCCCAAAGGTTTTTCGTTCCTATTTCAGGCTCGGGGCCAACTGACATTCCACTCTTTTTTTTTTCCCCAGCCTTGTAAACAAACCCTTCTCTCTTTTTAATCTTCCAGTGCTGTTTCCTACCCATCGTTATGCATATTCATTGCGAGTAAACATTTTTAGTGTCTACACTTAATCTCTTCCACTGGCAATTACTGTTCTATGCTGTTTTGTAATGCAGAAGGGCCAACGCTTTCCGTTCTAATAACAGCTGGGCCGCAGATGGGGCCTGCAGTCATTGTAGAAAATAAAAATTTACAAGATGCCAGTGGAATTTATTTCAGTTTTATGGAGTCACAGGAGGAACCTTTCTGTTATCCGCCTTCAGTGAAATCTGTAGGCACAAGGCAAGCTTTTGACATTTAATCAAAGGGGGGTTCAGGTAGGGTCTGGAACAACGCAAGGAAGAAAGCAGGTGGATCGTATTAGGCAGTGCCATGGTTAATTTATTTAGAAGTGATTGGCTTAGATGTGTGCAGCCAATATTTGACATCATGTATATATCTTGTTTAGCATCATGCCTCTAAATTGTTACCACTGGAGAGACAGTGAGCTGTCACCGTGGACCGAACCAGGTGTTCGGTCGGGTTGCTACTTAGAGGTGCTGATGGAGATGGCATGGTGCTCACCAAAGATGAAGCATTTGGTGTGGTTTCTAAAAATGGATTCATTTTTACTTTGTAGCACCATCCTCTGAACTTCTTCTTCCACAGGACCCTGGAGTGGAATTTTGAGTACAGGGCTGTGACCTTTAATTGAACAATGTGGCTTACCTGGAATTTTCTGCGCTATGGCTCGAGTATGGGGAAGTGGATTTATTTGGAAGGCCTGAATGTCGGATGTGCGCTGAGACGCTGATGCGGAGTGGGATTCAAAATGAGCCGGGACACACTGAGCAGCCAGCGCTGTGATGAGTGGTTAAGCGCTCACTGCGACTCCAGCAATGAAAAGTACACTGTCACACGCACACTAGAAAACTGCAGCCCAATTCAAACACAGTGCCTTCTCTGTCGTGTGGACTACGGTTCTTGAACCCATCCTCCTCGGTCCCCCATTCTGTGTCCCTTCCTTACTCCCAGCTCTCTCCCCAAAAATGTGAAAAGGGAATCCATAAAAGTCACCCAAAGATATCCCGCATTTAATTAAATAAATGAACATGGGCTTCTACACTCAGTGAAACCTATGCCAAAGGTGCTTATGTTTTTACATTTGGGGCCCTCCTTTGCCACACACCTTCAGCTGGTTGCCTAGCAACCATGAGAGACCCACTGAGCATGCTCACTGAGAAGCCTAATTGCTATCACAATTTACTTTTGTTGTTTTTTTTAAAGCACATTAACCAAAATAGGATGTTTTCCTTTTTGAAGGACAAGTAAGGTCCGCATGAATTTGAAAGGCAAGATAGTAGATTTCGATACCAAAACAATTCATTAAATGCTGATGCCAGGCGTGTATGCAAGGACACATAACAAACATAAAAATTGGAGCAGATTGACATTAAATAAAGTATAAATTCCCATTTATTCAGATTTTATAGACTCATTTCTTTTATTCTCTTTATCTTTTTTGGTTGTGGCTTTTTTTTCTAAGAAAATCATTGCATAAGAGAGGAGAGAAGAGTGAAATTTTATGCCATATAATCAAGCATAATAAACTTTATTAAAGAATTTAAATTTATTTATATACGAGATAACATGTTTCTCCTCCATGCCCTTCCTTCCTTCTTCCTTCCTTCCTCTCATCCTTTTTTTAAAAATCTCCTAATGGTTTCAAGTCTACAGCTAAAATTTAGCTCCTGTAATATTTTCACAAAGGGCAAGAAATCATTTTGTGCACCTCAGAGAGAAAGGCAGTTTTTTCTAACTTCAAGACAAAAAACACATCTCATGTTAGGTTAACCTAATCTGCCCACTTACTGAAATCTCTCCACAGTTGCTTAATTTTTTTCTAACATCTCGATTTGTAGATAAACTATGCTCAGAATTTAAGTACCTATCGAACTAGTTTTATTACCCAACAGAATGCCTTTTTAAATAAAATTTTATAGAGTATAGATTTCTAGGATTCTTTTTTTTCCTTCAACTTTTGTGACTCATTTTGAAAATTTAGCGCACTCTTTTTAACTTTACATCTTTTGTATAAATAATCTCCTACTTGCATGAAACTAGGGATTCTAATGAACGCCATGCTTGACCTATGAGCCTGTCTCAGGCCCAGTTAGTCCTGTGGAGCCATGTGTGACACATTTATTTGTATAACACTGCTTTTAAGCTGGGGAACACTTACAGAATAAAGCTTTCCCACTCCCCTTTAGGGACGGACATCATCAAGCAAAAAAAAGATGAAATAAGCTCATGAGGTGGGAACTGTCTGCTTATATAAGCCTTAGCTATACCACAACTGCCTTCTCCTCCTCACTTTCCACCCCGAGCCCCCACTCTGGGCTGTTTTCCTTCAGTGATCATGGAATGCTGGGTAGAAAGGGTTGCCCTGGTGATGCTTCTGTCAATCCTGGAAGAGTACAGAGCTAACACCCAAAGCAGTAGTACTGTTTCCTTACAGATAAACGTCTTTGTGTATTTTCCCAAACAATGAGACCTTGTTTCTGCAAAAGCCAGGAGTTTCTCCATTTACCATTCCCTCAGAGACAGCCAGCAGAGGGAGCAACATTTAGCACAGCATTATTCTCTGATGCCCTAGCTTTGGTAAGGATTCTGGAAGACATACAGTATAAGAAACTAATAAAATCAAAAGATTTCATTTTGTTATGATTAACCCCCTTATGCAGAGAAGCAGGTGGAGCAGTGTGGGTAATGAAGAGCTAAGCAAGCTAATTGGTGGAGTCAGGTGACTTGGGAGCCAGTGATTATGAATACAATGATATAAGTGGTAAAATGGCACTGATTTGGTTCCTTTTTCTTTCCAAAAACCAACAAAAAAACCATAAAATACGTACACACATACACATGTATATGCAGCATGTGTGTGTGTTTAATTCTGTGGCTGGAAATACTTATGTTCCATTTATATAGTTTCACATATGTTCTTTAATGCGAATATATATGCTCCTTAGGGAAATCTTTCTTCAATTTCATTCATGTTGACAACTTCCTTCTCTCTCCCAGTTTTCTGTTTCATTGATATCTCTCTCTCTCTCTCTCTCTCTCTCTCTCTCTCACACACACACACACACACACACACACACACACACAAGGACATACATAGACACACACACAAACTGAAACAGTTTTAATCCACACTGCTTTGGAGTTACTAAAATGTTGGGAGAAGAGAGTAATTTTTCAATTTCTCTTGTATCCCAAACCTAACAGGTGACTGGCCTACAGAGAACCTGTCCCCATGCCCTGTTTCATGTGGCTAGCTTGCCACAGCTCTAGCTGCTCAGAATTTAAATTGAATATGAACATTTGGGTGTAAAGTAATGAGTGATGAGAGCTTTTATGAACGTAAAGATTTGGAGCAATTGTTTGGTCTTTTTCCCCCTCTCTCTCAAAGTAGAATCAGAATGGATTGTTTCCTCTCGCCTGTAGTCATTATTCTATTTTAGTGCATCAGTGCTATCTGGACCCATGTTGTTTTTTAAGTTTTCTCAACCTTAATCTCTAGAAATCCTGTAGAGTGTGTCAAATTAGAACTCCATTCCGGCAAATACATCTTCACATTTTTGTGCTGTTAATTCAATGTACTCTTTAGAATTCAAGGCTCTTAAGGATTTTTGCTGAAGTGTATAGATTTTCTCCTTGCCCCCTGCTTTCATGTTTTGCTGTATTTTTTTCTTCCCACCCCACTCTCCTGACATACTTCAAAAACTTGTATTTCACATCCCCCCGAATATCCTATTGATTTCAACTTATAAAAATCTCTATAATATAGCTATCTCCTCTTTTTTATAAAACGTGACATTTTAGCTTTGGATGCAGCAAAACTTGTACACCAAACTCATCTGTAGAAATCCCAAATGTAAGAAAACAGTTATTAGAACCTAATGTATAGTATACTCTTTCCTTGGTTAGGAAACTCTTTTCTTTTCCAGTCCTATACAAAATGGCACAAAGATAGCATATAACATTAAATTATCAAATTTCTATGTATGTCCATATGTATCTGACTGCATAATGGCAAACAAAAAATGGAAATTTCCTACTAGGTGCTTTCAAAGTCTTCAAGAATTGTAAAGTAGCTTTCTTTACCAAAGTGCCTTTGAGCCAGTCCTAACACCGTCTAGAACCTGTATTCGTAGAAACCAAAAAACCTCCAAATAATTGGCAAACATTTTTTTTACTAAAAAGGAGGAAGTACACGCATGCCTACTGGTTTATTACAATTGATACTCCTTTCGGAAATGGAGTGCATGTAACTAATGTGCTCGTACAATCGTCAAAAGCCCCAGATAGAAAAATCTCCTACTGACTTGATAGATAACACAAATTTTTATAGATTTGGGTAAAAATTGTACATATATTCCTTCTACAAGAGCAAACATTTATATGCAAATTTCATTAAAATAGACAAAAGAGTGCTTACACTGGGAGAGATGAAGTCAGATGTTTTTTATTATGGGTTTGCATGCTATAGAATTGGTTACTGGATAGGTTTTTATGGGGGGCGGTTAGTATGGAAAAAATCAGGAAAATATTTTAATAATGCATACCTAATGTTTATTTTCTTATTAGCAATTGTTATGAAACCGGAACGCTTTGCCAGCCTATCTGACTGCACCTGTTCCTAGATATTTCCAAGAGACTCACACACCAATTTTGCCCGAGTGCACTGGGTGTATTTCCCGTTGTTTGGACTGTACAGTCAGGGCACAAGCAGTTTGCATTCAGAAAAGAAGGCACATTTTATTCAAAGAGAGGAAGTTTATGTCCTTGGAACTTCAACCTTAATGAAACACTTTTTAAAAGGACACACTGATTGGAGTGGGAAGGGATCCAAAGAGAGGCGTCCAGAGAGAAAAGGGTGAGTGCGTGCTAGAGAAGAAAGGAAAATGGATTAGATCAGCAAACCAAAACGATAGTTTCCCAAGAGACTTCTAAAAAATCTGTATGAAGTCATTACAGGCACACAGCATAATCTTGTGGGGTGGATGCAGGCTCCAGAGTGCCAAAAAAGTTTGCCCTCAAAACCGGGTTTCTGCAGAATTAATTCTAAATATTCCCCATGGTCGCAGGAGTTTTTAGACCCAAATTGCTTAACGATGATTAGTTGAAGTTCCTCTGACTAATTCCGGCAGAAGCAACATTTCTAGCTGGTTGATTTGGGCATCCAAACAAACCTATGTCTTCGGACATCTGTACTATAGAGACACCCTTCTGCTAAAACCTGACTCCAGCACTCCCCTTACAAAAATAGCACGTTTCCGCTCATGCAGAACGGTGATTAGACTTTCCCACCACAACTCAGACTTTTTAAAAGGCACGTCAGAATTTTAAAGTGCATTAAATAAAGGGCATTGGCACATTATTGCAGCTCTCCTTGAGGAAAGATGCCACATAATTTCCGCTGAACCGTTGCACAAACCTTCAATAAAGAAAGTTCTCAACAACAGAAAAGACATACACACATGCACACATTCTTGATGTGGAGAACAGTGTCCTTGGGAATTAAATAACTTGTATGTATATAAAACTAAGCCTTTAAGGTGCTTTGTTTCACATACTGAAGGCAGAGCGTGAGTCCTCAGGGGACTGTTGTTTTGCTAACTTATTTTAAATATCCTCAGTCCCCCGCAGCTGTTGCCAGCATGGTAGGAGTACACAGGATATTCTGCTCGGTGATTTTTAAAATAGGGATGTTACTTTCTCCTACATCTGAACTTGCATTTATGAGAAACAAATGGGTCTCTGTATTAAGGGCTTTCAGGATGACGGTGGTGTTGTAAACAGGCTGGAAGAGTTACAGGAACAGTGTGACAGGTGGATTAGCCCCTCTTAGCTTTGGCTCCTGCCTTCTCCTCTCTGGCAGAGGTGAAGATGTCGTTCATGCCACAGACGATAAGAGCTCTGTGCCTACAGAGCGCTGGCATTTTGTGGAGGACCCCGTCTGCAATTTTATGTCTTGATCTTCACGTCTGTTGAAAGTGACATTGAAAATGCAAAATGGGTGGCACCTGAAACCCAACCACAGATTCCGCAGTTTTTCCAGGCTGGAAGAGACTCCACTGGGAGGCTGCAAAATCAGCCATAGCAGCTGGAGAGTTGTGTTCAGTGCATTTTAATCCGTGGTCAAGCATATTTCGAAGTTTAAATCCTTAACAAAAGGAAATTGAGACAATGGGGGGGGAATTTTTCTTCTGAGGAAAAATAGTGACACAAACACCTTAAGAGTTTTTATAGACCGTTTGGGTTAGAAAAAAAATATCTGTTTCAGTTCTACATCTTTTTTCTATTTCCTAAGTGATGTCAGTTATACTTATTGTCATTTTGGACACGTAGAAAACAAACAAAAAAACTTTGCTATGAGCAACGCTAATAACAGCTTTGGCCTTCTGGACTGTGGACCCGCTCCCAGCAAGAGGATCTGGTAGCTAAGCCTGCCCAGATGATTAAGCTGGAAAAGTTACTGAAGTTCATACTTTGAGTAATGGCTTTCACCTGTAGGCATCCAGCCACAATCAATAATTTTGCCAAGAAAAACCCACAAAGTGCTCAATGGGATGCAAGGAAGCCCCCTTTCTAAATCACAGGTGGTACCATCCTGCCCGGTCCTTCATTGACGTTCTTTTATGCCAGATAATTTCACTGGCTTCTTTCTCTTAAGAGCTGCCATCTCTTGATTCTTCTCTTCTTTTTTCCATGTCATTTGCCTACTTCTAACTGATCCAGATTTCCTACTAAAATTGTAAACTGCCCAAACCTGAACCAACCAAGATAGGGTGAGAGCAGATGAGGTCACCAGAAATATTTACTGGGCACTAATGGTTTCCAGTCCTGGTTGAAGATTTTAAAAAAAAAAAAAAAAGCTCAAAAATTTTTTTCTAGTCCAAATTCAGGCATCAAAGACCAAAACGGTTATATCCGTAGGAGAACAGGTATCTTCCCCATCAGTGAGACACATAACTAAGGCAACATGGAAGAGCTTTTCTTGTCATGAAAACATGGCACTTTATAAGTAAACTGAGGGCTTTCATTCCTCATGTGTTGAGGTGATGCATAGAATTTAGTCAACATTGAATTCACAACATTACAAAAGAAAGTGCTATGGGTATTTTTTTCAGCCTGTTCTAGTGAAATGGAGATATTTAAAAAATAAAACGAAACATAAGCCTCAAACACCACCAGAAAGAGATCCTTTTGAGCCAGCCCTTTGAGATGTCAGAGACCAAGGCTCAATTTCCCTTCCCTGAGAAAATGAATTGCACATTTATCTCAAGGGACAGATTACAGATTTTATAATTCTGATAGAACAACTGTAGCACAGCCTTAGCTTCCCACATGTGTATACATTACCATGGGGGGAGGGAGGGAGGGATGCACCAATCCCATTAATAACAGCAGTTGCATGCTTAATTTCATGTGCACTGCACTGAAGAATTACTTCTTACTATCTAAAATAAGATTCAGGAAAAGCCTGGGAAATCAGGAGCTACCTTCTCAGTCCCTATGTGAACAAGGAGCTGGAGACGAAATCATTCAGCAGACAATGACTGAAGGCAAATTCCTCGGTCAGTGGATACTTTCAGGGTGACTTTGATAAGAACAACTCTGAGATCAAGGTTCTGCTCACAACAAAGGGAGAAGGGTATCAAAACATTGTAAGTCTTTTCACTCCCAAACAAGAGGAACACTGGTTTTACCAAAACTTCTAATTGTGAAATACGCAAGGATGGGGCCTATCAATATGCTGATCTTCAAAATGAACTGTTTTGTTGTCCCTTTCGCCATTCGTTGACACTGCAAATAGGAATGGTTAAGGTCATCTTGGCTGTATTCATAGATTCATAGAATTTTAGAGCTGAAAGGTATTTTTGAAATAATTGCCCTACTTTTAGGTGATTTAAATTTAATAATTAATCTAGGAGTATATTTAAATAAAATGAAAATTATTTTAATTTTATAAAATAAAAGGCAAAACCTGTTCCCTGGAGTGAACAACTCACCCCAGGACTTTTTGTATGTTTGCTTATTGTTTGCTTTTGTTAATCCTCACCTGATGATATTTTTCCATTTATTTTTTTTTTAGAGAGAGTGGAAGGGAGGAGAGGAGACAAAGAGAGAGCAACATCGATGTGAGAGAGACACATAGCATAGTTGTCTCCCACACAGGCCCCAACCAGGGCCAGGAATCCAGCCTGCAACTGAGGTATGTGCCTTGGACTGGAATCAAAGCCGGGACCCTTTAGTCTACAGGCTGACACTCTATCCACTGAGCCAAACTGGCTAGGGTTCACCCCAGGACTTGACTGGGACCTTCCTGGTTTTAGCAGTGAAAGTCCTGCCTTCTAGGGAACCCCTGGTTTGTCCGAGGCAAACCAGGACGGTTGATTACCCTACATTGTCCCCTGGGTTCCCTATATCTACACATGGCACTGCATTATTTCTGGCTCCAAATCTCAAAGTCCTTTTGGCCTCTTGTCTCCCACATCCAAACACTCACGAGTTTTGATCCATTTTATGTTTGAATATGCTCTTTTCTCTACCTTCTCCTTTTCAATCCCACTGTCTGATACCAGTTCAAGCCCCCTGATCTTCATCCAGAATTTCTGGGAGTCCCCTCCCTCTTCCTGCTGGTCCCCTTTGTCATTCAGCACCTGCTCTACCCACAAACCTTTGGAGATGACTTCACTGTACTGAAACCTTGTCATTCTGGAACTCAGTTTAATGACTCTTACCCTGGCACTCAACACCTCACGGGCCCTCCCCAATCTACTTTCTAGCTTTATGATATAGGAAAAATAGGTAGCTGCAGGCAGAAGATAGAAAAAGAGTGTCCCATTCATCACTCTTTATCACTAACTCTGCTAACAAGGCCAAGCCACTCCACCTCTCTTGGCTCTAGTAACCCCAGTTGTTCAATAGTGTTACTTTCTTAAAGGAGACAGCCAGTCTAGTTGATTTCTTGAAGTTCTGATTTTGAAAGCCTTTGATTTTATGACCCCCACTATCAGTGCTTGTAGATTGTGTACTGTTGGGTAGCTTTCTGTTCTAGGAACAAGCCCTGACTGTTCTCAGCTACATGCATGTGGATTTGATGCCAAGTCCGAATGCTGGTTCTACTGCTTCTCGGATGTGTGACCTTGTGTAAGTTGACTTGGCCTCTATCATGCTCAGTTCCTTCAACTTTAAAGTGGGGGAATCCTAGAGATATAGTGAAGATCAAGTAAAAGTGCCTAAGAAGCTTGACTTCCATAAATATTAGCTACTGCTACCTTTTCATTTTTATTTATTTTAAAATATTTTCCTTTGAATGTTTTCCCAAGTTTTAAATCAATATTATAAATGATTTGTATGTTTCAAACTTGCTCATAGAGCAGCACCAGAGAAATCTGACTCTAGCTTGCTGGGTCTCAATTTTTTTTTAATCTCTAAAATAGTGCTTTCAAATGGGAGCAAATTTGTCCTCCCACCCCTCCCCAGGGGACATTTGACAATGTCTTGAGATGCTTTTGATTGTCAGAATTGTCCTCTATCCAGCGATAGAGGCTGGGGTTGCTGCTAATTATCTTAGCATGCACAGGACAACCCCCCACCATGAAGAATTATCCAGCCCCAAATATCAATAGTGCCAAGACTGAGACACTCAGCTCTAAAGTAAGGTGATTGGGCCAGGTGATAGGACGAGGTGATTTTCCTACTCCTTCCAGCTCCACATTTCATAAGTTTCTTATTTCCATCATGTATTGTAAATGCCATGCTCTCAGGCTATTCATTTAATTACTTTGACCACTTTCTGTTTTTTTTTAAGCTATGTGTTTTCCCCCCTGCATGTCAAGACAGTAATTACTTACGAACATCTAAGTTCTCTTAGACTTCAACCCAGTTCTCACGGTTGTACCTCTGGATTGCTTGACCCAAATGTTCCTATGAAAGCTTTTGCTTCACTTTATTAGTTAGGTTACAGGCTTAGCGCATGTGATAGGAACCCAAAATACCAGTGGCTTGAGTAAGATAAAAGATGGTTTTTATTTCACATTTCTTTGTCTCTGTTACCTCTGCGAAGAGGCAGCTACACTCTGGGAGGTCATCAGGACCAGCAGTTGCTCTGGGGCAACATGGAGTTAGAGTCCCAGCCTCCTTCTCTGCTGGTGTTTGGTCGTCCTGAAGGCTTTGCCCTCATCTGCGTCACTCAAGGTGGAGCATTCCTGGGTCGAGAGTTCAGCCTTTGGAATAGAGAGAAGGGAATGGGAGAGCATGCCTTGTCCCTAAGGGCATGACCCAAAAGGTACCCAGAGACCAAAATTTAAATGGTCACATCTAACTTTCAAGAAGAGTGGAAAATATAGTCTCTATTTTTGTATGACAAGCAAAAAACAAAAACTCTTACTGAGTAAAAAGCAGAGAATATAGCTTCTACTATAGTCTCCAAGGTTGAAATGTCAAAATATTGAGATCATGTTCTAGGATAGCAACCTACCATCATTTCAAAATGTAAGGAAGAATGGGATAGGGTATCGGGATGGTGACTGTCTAGAAAAAAGCCACCTGATTTTCCCACTTCACTAGGGTGAACCTAATCTTACTGGAGAATCAAAGCATTTGAAGAAAATAAGATTATTCGGGACTCACATTCAATTTGCAAAAAACCAGGCTGCCAACCACATGCGCAGGTGCTAGAGAGATTATAATAATGCGCAGGTCAGCTTCTACCCTTTCCGTGGACCTCTTTTGTCAAGGATGCCCAGCACCCACCCCTCCTTGTGGAAACAGACACTTCCTTGACACTTTCTTGCTCTGCATGATTTCTTGTGTCTTAAGGACAAGCTTGTGCTCTTTATAACACGGACGTTGGCAATGACCCAGGAGTATGAGGATATCTGTATTTAAAAAAATATGAGAGAGGGAGAAGGGCAAGGGGGTTAAGACTGTTGAAAAGGGAATGGTTTTAATGGTAGATCATGGAACCAAAGTTTGAAGTCAGTCCTAGAATGAGCTCAGATTGGCTTTCTTGAGGCAAATCTCCCCGTCCCGTCCCTGCCTCTGCTCTGGGCACCCAAACTGCATCCAGGTCTGATCATTTCTCCCCTTTTCCTCAGCCTGAGCATAGTAACTAAGCAGTAGGAGTGACGGAGGCCTGCAGCACCTGGAAGCCATCTTTGCCAAAATGTGAAGAGAAACCATCTAAGAAAAATCCAACACAGAATTGAGAGAAGTCCAACGGGGGTGGGGGGGGGGGAGAAGAGAGAGAGAGAGAGAGAGAGAGAGAGAGAGAGAGAGAGAGAGAGAGAGACTAAGTCTGACAGCATTGTTTGCACCCCTAACCCAGAAAAGCTCAGGGATTGCCAGCTCCCTCCTTTATTTGCTCAAGCTGGTTTAAAAATGTGTTTCTGTCACTTCCACCCAGAGCACACCTCACTAATATAACCTTCAAGAAACTCTCATTCTGATGGAGGCAGACAATGCCCAAATTATTAAACTTCAACGAGTTCCACACAGGCTAAGGCCCTCTTTTCCACTACCGAGCTAGAATAAGTAGGTTTTTAGTTGTTCATATGGAAAATAATACAATAGTTAATAGATAATAACACAAGAACAAACTCTGTGTTTTGAGTACTCAACTGTAAACCTACTCTTGTCCCACCCTGTATACAATTCTAGGAAAACGGTAGAATTTATGTTCTTTCAGGAAAGCTAAGCATTCAACTTTGCTTCTCCCAGTTCAGATAGACACTAATATTGGTATAGTGAACACTAATATTGGAATTCATCACTGCATACGCTAACCTAAATATTTTCAAAATGTCTTTGAAATGCCTATTTTTTAATGAAATGCTCAAGGTGACTTTCCTTTTGTTTAAAACACTGATTCAATTTTTACACTGATTCAATTTTTAAAAGAAAATATTTTTCTTGCAGCTAATATTCATGAGAGAAGCTTGTCCATTGCATTCTTGGGTGGCCTTGAATCAGAGGTGGCTACTGAGGGCAGAATTAATGCATCTACAGTTGTTCCGATGCCTCATTGAAGGCTTCTGCTCCAGTGCCAAGGGCAGAATTCCATAGCCTTGGGCCTTTGCTCAAGAATGTCTTCCTTTCAGCGTGAGCCAAGACTAGATTAGGTGTCTGAAGGAGAATCAACTAAAAACAGACAAGATACTTCAGGCTTCGGGTCTGGGACTACTCAAGGCCTAGTTCACACTTAAAAGTGCATTTGGTGCTGAGACTTCAGTTGGTTTGAAAGGGCTTATTAGAGCCAATGAGAGGAGTTTTGGAACTAGTACAAATGCTAAATTTTGGGTCCATGAGCATGGAAGATTGAGTTGGCTGGTGGAAGTCACCAGCCTGCTCTTGCCAATTTGAAAACACTCAAAGGGCGGCACCAGAACCTCTGGGCTGGCGGGAATGTCCCTGGCCGTTCCCTCCGGTTGGCTGCTCCAGAGAAGACAGTGCCATGATGGTAATGTTCAGCTGTAAACCTGCAGGCAGCCTGCTGGGCCGGGCACAAGCTGGAGCCTATGTAAACATTTGCCCTTTCTAAGCCTCCGTATTGTCCTCCCCAGCAGTTGAATGCCCACGCCTCCAAGCTGGGGCCGTGGGGTCTTCTCCAGAGTTCTCCTCCCCTTTTCCCTCTCTGTCCAAGTGATCATCATGCACAGCACCCTCTCCTGCCCTAGCAAAGCTCCTCAGGTTTCATCTCCTTCCCTCTTTCCTCTATCAATTCTCTAGCCACCTGCTGGGACCAAGTGGCAGGTTTCTTTTGCTGTGTTCATTGCCAGGACCAGTTTTATGCATAGATGAAACTGAGAGCTACTCATGAAGCCTGATTTCAAGGATGCATGAACATCTGCAGGGACCCAATACACTGTCATTCCCGCTCAACCATGTCTGACATTTTTGCAACCCTATATAGATAAAAGGCTAATATGCTAAGTGTCCCTCCTACCATCCGACCGGCCGCTATGATGCACACTGACCACCTGGGGGCAGGCGCTCAATGCAGGAGCTGCCAAGCTGCAGTGACTTGGCAGCAGAGGTTCTTGGGTGACGCACCCTGAAACCAGAGAGGAGGGAGCCCAATTCCTCACTGGGCCGTGCGATTCCACCTTAGGCTGTGGGTTATGTTGTTGCTGGGGCACTGTCGGCCCCAAATCTGGTTTACTGCACACTTGCATTTGTGTTCCACACCCTGTATGACAGCAACTTTGCAGAGTGCCCTCTCGCACTCCGGGACCCCTCGGGGGATATCGGAGAGCCGGTTTCAGCCCACTCCCCGCAGGCCAGCCCCACCTGCCGGAGGGACCCCGCTCACTCCACAGACAGCAGGGAGGGTCTGCCCCGTCTAGCCCAGTCCTGCTCCACTGGTCACCTTCTAATTAATTTCCTTTCAATGTGCATGAATCCACGCACTGGGTCACTAGTAATAATAATAATGACTTGCATAGCCATTCGCTAAGTGCTTGGTGCTATGCTAAGAGCTTGTATGCATATTAATGAGATGAGGTTTAAAGTGTTGAAATGTTTGGCAGAGGTTATCCCATCTTAAGTTTATACTAAGGTGTCAATGGCTGACTGCAGAATAATTCCTGTTAAAATCTTCCCTACACGTGCAGAAGATATGAGTTGAGAAAGATGAATGCAAAAGTTTCTCAAGGAGAAGTTGTGTGGGTAAGTGGGGAGAAGAGGCTGAGAAATGGGACACAGCACAGAAACAATAATAAATTGACAGTATCACCTGTTTCATTCAAACCTTTTCTCCCTCATTTACCTCCACTCATTCAAATAAGCCAGACATACTGGTTTTCAGGGTTGTTAGCATTCGCTTTCCACATCCTCTTCTCATACTCCTAAAATGGCTCCCCCATGAACCTGAGAGATAAATGAAACCTTCACAAACTCTCAGCAGCCTCTACTGAATCCCCCTTCACTCGCCAGGACACACCTTCCTGGATATTACAGTATATGTTGTTCATCCCTCCTGCTTGTCAGACCATTCGATACAATAATCAGAACGTGGTTTTGGACAGCAAACTCCATGCCTGATATAGAGTTCACAGAGCACAATATAAATATAATATGTAAGTATAAAATGTAACCTTATATGCAAGACAGATATTAACGTAATATAATTCTGCTGTCTTCAGGATGCTTTAAAGGGATTAATTACATGATGTCTGCAAAGCAGTTTGAGAACCTCCGGAAAAGGTGCTATATAAATACAAGGTATGATTATTTTTAGGAGCTTCTACTGCTGACATTCAGCATAGCATGAAAGAATGAAAAATTATCTCCATGTTCCCCGTCGAGGTAACAACTTCAGCTTAGGGTTTAGAAAAACCCATTTATAGAAAGTGCTAAAATTAAAAAATGCACTCCTTACATGAGCTCATCTATGTAGCTTGATCTATGCAAGAAGAGATCTTTCTAAACAGAAATTTAAACTTTTTTTTAAACATGAGACTCTCTCTAGGCCAAAGGAAGAACTTTAGAAATTAAAAATCTTTTCATTGAGCTACTCAGGCCCATGGCTGCAGTCCAACGCCCTGTCTCCAAGAGAGACTATATGTTTGGATGAGTGTTGACCACCCCATTCCTGGAGTTCCCCAGTGGGGAGAGAGTCCTCAATCAACTTCAGCCACCTGTTTCTGCTTAACAACCATGCTACTGGGAAGTTCTTCCTGGTACCGTACTTAAATCGCTATCCTGGAAATGTACCAGCTTTCCTCCTATTTATCTTCAGTGAGTGACTCAGCACAGCCAGTGAGTGACTTTTCTACATAGTTCATATTTAGTTTTCCTGTTATAATCCTTCATGTTTGTTGAAAATGGCCACCTATTTCAACTTTGGACATAAATCGTTCTGCCCCTGGAATCATTTTCTTTAATTCTATTTCCTCCACATGTATCACTGAGACCTATTGATCTCATAGAATAAAAACTTCATGAAGATAATTTTTTCTGTCTTGTTTACTGCTAGATGCCCTGTATATAGAACAGAGTGCATGCTCATCTATACTAATAAAAGGGTAATATGCTAATTAGACCGGATAGACCACACGTCCTTCTGGACAAAGCCATGGTGGCAGGGGCCGAGGCCGAGGCAGTTAGGGGTGATCAGGCAGGCAGGAAGAGCAGTTAGGGGCGATCAGGCAGGCAGGCAGAGTGATTAGGGGCAGTAGGCAGGCAGGCAGAGTGATTAGGGGTGGTAGGCAGGCAGGCAGAGGAGTTAGGGGTGATCAGGCAGGCAGGCAGAGGGGTTGGAGTGATCAGGCAGGCAGAGGCAGTTAGGGATGATCAGGCAGGCAGGCAGAGGGGTTAGGGGCCATCAGGCAGGCATGCAGGTGAGTGGTTAGGAGCCAGTGGTCCCAGATTGCAAGAGGGATGTCTGACTGCCGGTTTAGGCCCAATCCTAAACCGGCAGTCGGACATCCCCCAAGGGGTCCCAGATTGGAGAGGGTGCAGACCAGGCTGAGGAACCCACCCAACCCCATGCATGAATTTTATGCACCAGGCCTCTAGTTAGTATATATTAACCAAGTGAATTGAGTTGTTACCATGATTAAATGAAGTATTAGAGTGCTTAGCACATTGGCATGGAATAAAAGAAACCTGATGTTAGTCATTTCCATGTCCTTGAACTGTACCACTTATTTCTTGCTATCTGGACTTGGGGATAGTGTAGCAATGATCACACAATGGTGTCTCTTGATCTGGTCCATATACTTAGTTTGCTTTTAGCTCTCACAATTTAAAAAATTTTTAAATAGCTTGTAAAAATTTAAACATTGGAAAATATATCATTTTTTAATATATTGTATTGATTCTTTTACAGGAAGGGAGAGGAATAGAGAGTTAGAAACATTGATGAGATAGAAACATCAATGAGAGAGAAACATCAATCAACTGCCTCCTGCACACTCCCTACTGGGGATGTGCCCGCAACCAAGGTACATGCCCTTGACCGGAATCGAACCTGGGACCCTTCAGTCCACAGGCCGACGCTCTATCCACCGAGCCTAACGGGTTAGAGCGGAAAATATATCTTAAAATGTGCATTTCTATCTTCTCCTGAAAACTCAAAAGACCTGGCAATAAGATGACCAACCCCATTCCCACATAACAGAGGCCGGCGTGAGTAGCAGCTACTCCTTAAACAGGACGTTTTCTGTCTGGTAGCTCCCATCTCCACCAGGTCTGCTGCCACAGAGGCTCCAACCACCTGCCCTTGTGGGTGGATCAGGTGAGAGCACAGCTGAAGATAAAACATTCAAGTGATCAACTGGGGTGTCTGTCCACTTCTCAGTCAGATATGGTACCATTCAGATGCACCCATAATCAGGTCATCTAATCCTCATAACGCCCCAGTAAAATAGGCATCATCATCATCAACAGCAACTACAACATGTGACAGACAATTACCTGCCATGCAGAGGTAAACTGAAGTTCACACAAGCCCAGCAGGGCATCATCCAGTCTTCTAGTTCCCTCTTCAGTGAACAGTTTCCTAGTTCAGGAGTCAGCAAACTAGACTGACCTATTGCCTAAGGTTGCTGCCACAGCTTTTGAACTACAATTATAGAGTTGAGCAGTTGTGCTATAAACCATATGACCTGCAAAGTCTAAAATATTTACTATCTGGGTCCTTACAGACACAGTTTGCTGATCCCTGGCTTCTGCCTTCATGTAACTTGAATACTTGAAAGGGGCCTTAAGAAGCCATTTAGCGTCTATCTCCTCCATCCTAGGCAGGATAAAATATAAAATACTCATCATTACCCAACAAATTCAGAAGCATACTGTCATCAGAAACTTTACCTTGGTGTCAGTGTGACCATGTTGTAATTCTAGGAATTTATAAAAAAAACATACTTAGAATAGTTGCATGACCTTCATCTAAATTGGGATACAGAAAAATAGACAGTGACATAAACATAAATATATATACATAAATATAGTGTATATATATCCCACATTCAAAGGCTGTTAAATCGCATTGTTTGCCCATATCTTCAGAAAAAATCACTTCTACTGTCATGGTAAACAACCTGCTTCCCTGTTTATAATGGTCTGGCCCTTTAGCAACTTCAGCGCGAAATTATAGCTAATTTGCCTACAAACGTCAGGTGGTCATAATAATCTGGCCACTCAGTTTATACACACATAGATAGCATATATGTGTACATTATATGAATACGTAAATTAAACTGAATAAATATAAATGAGCAGAAAATGATTGGCAGAGAAAGACTAGAATTGAGCAAATCCTGCTAAAGGATGGGATGCCTTTTGGCTGTGAGTGAGTGTGTGTGTGTGTGTGTGTGTGTGTGTGTGTGTGTGTAAATAAGTCTATCCTGGAATAGATGTGGGACAGCAAATACATGGTAGATGGGTTGCCACAGACAACTTCCTGTTCACTCCTCATGACAATAACAGGCATTGTGAAACCAATTCCTGCCCTTTTACCTGCTGAGCCTTAACATGACTTCAGAATCCTACTTAACACAGTGCTCCAGAGAGCTAAGTTGTATCAACTGAGCAGAGCTGACACACCAGAGACAAACTTCGACATCTCTTGAGAAAAGAAACTAGTTAACAATGGAAGGCAAGAGAGTTTGTTCTTATCTCAATCTTATTTTTAGAACTAAGTCATTTATACTATTTTTATCCCTTGACAAGGTGTGGGTAAAATGAGAACAAAGGAGTTAATGAGCTCCTGCTAAGTTACACATGCTGAACAATTGTAAAGTATTATTTTTATGGTGGAGGCACTTAATGAACATAAAAATATGAGAAATAAAATAGCAGGAGCTACAAAAGGAAGGCTATTCTGAAATAAATAGTTTAGCAAGACATTTCCCAGAGTGAATGCCTTTTATGGATTTGAACCATTAACATTTTAACATTAACATTTGCTACTTGAAAAAAATAAAAGTGACCACTTGGGTTCAATAAAACGAGATATCTAAGGCACTGAAGGAAGACAATGTTACTGATGTCGAATTTAACCTCTTTAGAGTTCATTTAACAGACATTTATAGAATATCTACCACCAGAGAAGACACAGTGCTTGAGGCTTTTGTAAATACAATGATGTATAAAGAGAAATTAGCAGTTCCCTCAAATCCTTTTTTGTGAGTTTGGAATTGAGGTCAGGTGCTAGTACAGATTACAATACAGTGGATTAAACACACAAAAGTATATTTCTGTCATGTAACTTAAAGTCTGAGTCAACAATTTTGATGTTGGTTCCGCAAATGATTCAGAATGACAGGGCCAAAGACCCTCCGATTTTCTTGGCCTTTCTGTTATGGTCCCAAAACAGCTGCTGAAGCTCCAGCCAATACATTCATATCTTAAGCAAGGGTGAGGGGGGGAAGAAAAGTGGGAATAAAAAAATAGATGCCTGCCACCTGAGTTAGGCCTTTTTAAGGAAGTTTCCCAGAAGCTCTACCCAATGATTTCTACTTTCTATTTAATGACCTCGCCATCTGCAAGGCATGCTGGGAAATATGGTGTGTGTGTTTTTTGCTTTTTTTTTTTTTAAACTGGGCTCATTGTCCCAAACAGTTTTCTTTATTGAGGAGGAAGAAAAGAATGGATATTCAGCAATAATTAGCAATCTCAACCACTTGTATAAATTAACTTAAATAACATACATTGTTAATTGTTGTAAGAGATTAACTTTTCTTTCAAAGAGCTTCATTCTAGTAGGAAAAATAAGATACGCTCACACAACAAAATAAATCAAATAGAAAGCAATTTATCATTTAGATAAACTACAAAGTATCCAAAGGATACAAAACTGTATGATATAGACAACAAAATGTCACCAATGCTTTTAATTAGGTAAAGGGACAGTGGTTAATTTTTATTTCCAAATGTCCCACAATGAATATTTACAGAGGTAGAGAGAGAAGGCATCATAAAGGAGGGATGGCATGATTTTGTTTCCACAGCTATTATTTCATTTTATCGTTATAACTGCAGCACTTAGAAGAATAAGAGGGCATAATTAGGCATAATGAACATTTAAATAATGAATCCATATGAACTCAGGTTTTTGGAAAAAAGGTGAAAGAACTGAATGCCGAAACTGGGTGCGGGACTCAACCATAATGATAATTCTCTGCACTCAAAATATATAGAATCATAGAATGTTATGTGAGCTGTGAAAGTAATGACAATCTGGACTGTCATTTATGCCTGTGAGTGCAATTCATTTCCCATTTTCTAAAGAAAGTCATTAGTGGAAGGATGCCAGAAAATGATTATCAGCAAAATAAGGTGGTGCTCTGGCACAGTGTGCCACCTGAGCTTTGTGGTTCCAAGGATCTGGGCACCGGCACTTTCCCAACACCCCTGGACAAGCGTACGAAATAGTGCTTTTTGTGTAACTTTTAATACCAGAGTCTACCCTGTCCAAATTGCTAATTTGCACTAACTCACACACTAGTCAATTAAGTTTCTCCTGGGCCTACTGGCACTTTAAAAATAGCCGTAAGAACAGAGTGGGGAACAAAAGGAGACTAGGAACCGTGTCCTAAAGCGCCCTAGCTTCCTCCAATTCTTTGGTTATGGCACCAAGTAGCCAAGAAGGATTACTTTTGTGTGGAGATGTAACCCAAAAAGCCATGTTCTAAGGAACTGTTCAAACATGAGCCATTTCTGTTTCTTTTCACGGTGAGGTCATCTTTCTCTGTTGGCATAATAGCTTTGTCCTATCCAGCTAGCAAAGCATGACCAGTGATCTTACAAGAAGAGGGAATTTGAACACAGACATACACGGAGGGAAGACCATGTGAAGATACGGCAAGAAGGCAGCCATCTGCAAGTCAAAGAGCAAGGGCTCAGAATAAACCAACCCTGACAACACACTGGTCTCATATTTCTAACCTCCAGAATTGTAAGAAGGTAAATTTCCGTTGGTTAAGCCACCCCATCTATAGCACTTTGTTATTGCAGTCTCCGCAAAGTAATACATACAGTACATGCTCTTTTTTTTGTCTCGTTTCTTTCACTCAGTATGTGTTGTGGTATGTGTCCATAGTTTAATCTTTTCTATTGCTGAATTCCACCATATGAATATACAGCTTCTTTGCCCATTCACTCCTGATGAATATTTGGATTATAATATATATGCTTTCATTTATTTTTAGCTACTACATAGGAATGGAATGGCTGGATCATATGGTAAATGTATGTTTAACATTATAAGAAGCTACCAAACACTTTTCCAAGGTGGTTGCGCCATTTTACCTTCTTATTAGCAGGGTATAAGAGCTTCATTTCCTCTGCATCCTTGCCAGCACTTGATAGAGTGAATCTTTTTAATTTTACATTCTGATGGTTGTGGTTTTAATTTGAATTTCACAATGACTAATAACATTGAGCAGCTTTTCATGTGCTTATTTGCCATCCATATATCTTCTCCAATGGTGTCTGTTCAAATACGTTATAACGGACTTTTTAGATCATGCTAAAGAGTTGGGGTTTTATTCTATTTGTAGCAGGAAACCATGGATAGATCTGGAGCCGTGGAGTAACATGGTCTCTGATCTAGAAAGATCACCTTCATGGCTGAGGATAACAGAGTGAGAGTGGAGCACACTTTCAGATAGGAGGCTGGGACAAAAGGGTAAGTAGGGAAGATGAGAACTAAGAAAAGTGGAGATAACAGAGCCTGGGCAGCAGGAGGGGCCAATTCCAAAGATGTTTGCAGGCAGAGTCAGGACTTGGCGAAGAACTGACTCGCCAGTTGCTGTGGAGTGAAGGAAAGGAGGGTTCATATGTCTCTGCGGTTGCTGGCTTGGGTAGTCTTATGGGAGTGGGTCATGTCTAGTGAATTTGAAACAGGGATCAATCACATAGTCAGTGCCAACTCCAAGATTCTGACTGAGTCAAAACAGAGGCATGAGAAGGAGACTAAAACGTTGGCATTGGTGGAATGAAGAGTTAAGTCACCTCTTTTTAGCAACAGCTGAACCTACCATCCTCTTCTCATCACTTGCCAATTTCATGAGTCACTGCCTCCCCACTGGCCTGGCTGGGTGGGCTAAAGGCCCCTCCTTTGAGTTGAGGTCTCCCCTGGCAGGCCTCTATCCTTGCAGTTAATACTTTATATCAAAATTATTTATTTCTCACACTAGGCAGCAACCTTCTCAAGGTCAAGAATCAAGTGCTATTTGTGTACTGTCAGTGTCTGGCAGGGTCCCCAACAATGGGCAGGCACTCAATAGCGTCTATCCATGTAAGCTTATAGAAGGGAAGTGTGGTAAGAGAGCCATGGGACTGCAACAAACCTTCTGTTATAACTCATGCTGTGTGGTCAGTGGAGGGCAAAGCGCCTTCTCCTTTGCCCATTGTAGGGGGACAGCTTTGAGGAAATGGGGAAAAGTTGAGAAGATAATGAAGTGCTTTAGCCACCATCACCTCTAGATCTGAGTCACAACCCTGCTCTCCGAGGTCTGGTGTTCCCACAGCCTGCACCCAGCCCTAGGTGGCAGGAGAGGTGTCCTGTGCTTCCCAACACCAGCTGCAACCTAGTTCTGGGCTCCTCTTATCTCTCAGTAGAGTTCTTGGTCTTTTAGCTGTTCATTGAGAGGCAAAGAGGAGATACTGTGGGCCCTTGTATTCCTCCGTAACACGTCTGCTTCCTGGGCTGGGATCCTGCTCTTCGGGAGGTGATCTTTTGTTGGAGAGCTCCCCAGTGTCTGTTGTTATGTTTGAGACTGATTTCTGTTCCAGACTAGTGGGCTGGGGAGACAAGACTGCACTAAGTGACACAACATGAACAGAATGCTTGGAACATTTTCCAAGCTTCCTCCCCGCCCGCCCCCCTCTTCTTCACAGAGCTTCCAGAAAACTCCCTCCTTGGTGTCTTCCCCCTGTCTTCTCATCCATCTATGTAACCTCAGATTCTGCCTTGCTTTTGGAATTGTGTTGTGTAGGGAAGTGTCAACAAAGTGACCACAATCTCCTAAGTTCTCAGCTTTCTTCATCTACCTCCCCCACCTTCCATAGACTCTCCATTTCCTTCCAACCTTTCCTTCTGGACATGACTTAAAAATCATCTCATGTTTTAAAACACAGATTCTATTGTACTCACCCATGTCAGTTTCCTCCCATAGATGTATGGCAGGAATTTTTCAGTTCAGAACACAGGTCTGTTTTTCTCGGAAGAGAAAGTAAAAAACTTACCAGCTTAAATAACATGGATGTTGTTGGTGCATGATTTTCAGTAACTATGGCACCACAGTCCCTAATCCCTAATCCCTAATGAGGCCAACAACTAGTACTCTATTTGGGGCCCTAATTTCTTTCCTTTCTCATGTTGTAAAAAAAAAAAAAGTCCAACAACAGCTCCTTTTGAACTGAAAATTATTGTGCTTTAGTCTCAAGCCAATGAAAATTTTATTTTGGAAAGTTTGAATCAAATTTTCTGAGTTACTCATGAAGGAAAGGTCATGAAAATGCAATATTTCTGACTTAGGTTTTAAAAAAATTCAACCTTTGGAATTCCCTTCATTCAAAAATCACTTTAAAAAGAACAACCCAAACTTTTTATGCCCTTGGATTCCCATAACAAACTAGTCATAAGCTGCACTTGAAAGAATGTTAAAGTACATGAATATAAACTTGTTGGTTGAATACCGGTGAGTTCATAATACTAATTAGCCATCTCTTAGGTCTGCATATTATTAGCTAGGGATACGGATAATATAAATAGTGGGAAATTCCATCGTAATGTTTATTTACTATCTGAGTATCTTACATTCTGGAAATCTATAATTCTTCAAATAAATAACAGAGCCAATTATAAAGTTGAACTCCATGATGCATTTCTTCTTTTTTCAAATTTTCTGTCGAGAATAACTTAATAAATTTTATTTAAAAGTTGACTCAGTGATGTTGTTAAAGCGTCCCTTTGCTCTCCTGTTACCTTTATTAAACTATCCCATTGCATGATGGAAATAAGCAGAAGAGACAAATTCGGAACCAAACATGTGCTTTAGTAATCTAGCTACATTTGTAATTTCACATTCCCTTAGGTTACAGGAACTAATTAAGTGCTTTTGCTTAAAAGGTCACCTGAGGGCTGCATGGAGTTCAGCAGGAAATTGTGAATAGAGCCATCAAATAATATTATTGGACTGTTTAATTCTATCAAAAATAATTTAAAATATGAACCACTGCAGGTAACTCACAATTAGAAAGATCCACTTACAGAAAACCAGGACGAGGTTTACATAGCTCTGTATCTATATAAATCTCCATGTATTAGTCAGTTGCGTTTGGCTTTAAGAGCTGCCTCAGACACCAGGCATGATGTAGCCCAGGTGAAAGCCTCCAAATCAGAACTGCTCATTCCCAGATCCAACACTGCATGAGTGCAGCTCAGAGGCTGCGGAGGAGGAAGGATCTCCTTTGGGGAGATAAGTTCTCCCTCCCCTGTGCACTTCCTCTCAAGGTTTCTCAGCATAAGTGAGCTCTGTGGCTTACTTATTTTCCAGACCCAGTCCTCCAGATCAGGCCAAGTAGTGGACACCAGCTAAGTAGGATATTTCTAGAATTGCTGCATCTGTCCTGAAAGTCTTGGCCAATCACAGCAAACCAAAGTCAATTTGATTGATCCTGAAGTCAGAGCAGACAGCAGTCACCAAGTGCACCAAAGCACAGCAGGACATGGAGGATCACACCCCAAACCATCCCAAGCCAGTTCCAGTGCTATACTAATCTCACACTCACAGCCCTACATTTACAGGAATGCATAATCACATTATGGCAGGTGAGTGGATATACTACTCTCAGCAGAGCTGAAAGCTCAGAAGACCAATGAGGCTGGCCAAGTAACAAAAATTAGAGAAACAAGCCTGTCCTACGGCAATAGGGAGTGGTGGGGACTGGGTAAACTGTAGAACACACGCTCCATCTAAAGAAAGCAGCTGGTCTCAGTTCCTACCAGCAGATACTTTGCAGAAATACAGGCCCAATGCTGCCTGAGTCTTTTTTTCAAGAGAACTAAAAAGGCTGGAATTTTATGTGAGTGCTCCAAATTTTTAAGTGTTGGTAGGTAATAAATTTTTTTTAAATATTGGGTTAACCAAATAAAACACAACTGGGTACCAGATGTGGCTCAAGGACCAACAGATCGCAATGTCCAATTTATGTAATTCGTTGTAATTATATATAGCCTATGTTCCCAAATACATCAAATATTATTTTTAATGTGTTTGTATAAGACAGGACAATTTTTTCTGCCTCAGCTAAATGTTATTTCTGGTTTTGTTCGTGTTGCACTCTCAAGTAGAATTCAATGTCTTAATTGTGAGTTTTGATCTTCCATTCTTGGTTACATTCTCTTAGCAGTTTGGAAGAGTGCTTCTTACTGTTTTACAACACAATCTTCCACTTTTACAACAAAAAAATATGTTTTTCTCCTTCCCTCCGACCCCCAGGATTGAAGGGGGGAAAAATTCCTTCTCATTTCCTTTCCTAACAATGATTAGCATCATCACTGATGTCAATAGAAACATGAGGGAGGAATAGGGGTTACATTAAATTTCTTTTTATGCTTAGTTTTTTCATAAAAAGAGAAGTGAATATTCTGGAAAATGGTTAAACTCATTTAAAAAAAATAAAGAAAGAATGTTGTTGTTGGTTCAACACCAGGCGTTTTGGTGAAGTGATAAGATTTTTAAAAAGCAAAGCTTTTCACCAGGTGTATGACACCATTTCACATAGCCATTTGGGTTTAAATGGAATGAAACTGGGAAAAGAATGCATTTTGCATTTGTAATTCAGTTAAATAGCTGCAACACATGAATTGGTCTGCTGGTAGTTCCCCATATGTTCCTTTAGTCATTTCAACATTTTCTGCAAAACCAGTAAAAATGATCATTTTCCTATGAGACTTAACCTCTTAACAGTTAGGCTTTTTTGTTTTTTGGATCTAACATTACTATTACTAGAGCAATTATAAACAACACTATGAAAATTATTCATCAAGTGATCATCATCAAATAATATTTATGTGCACCTGGGGATGATATATTACTTTTTCATGGCAGTGCCTAAAATCTTAAATATCATGCAAATTCTCATTTAAGAAAGAGAAATACAACTTCCCCTTTCTGAGATAAACTCTGGACTCTAAAATGATAATGTAGTACCTTACTCACATCATCAAACCATGAAGGAAAAATGAGTACATATTATTCTTAGGTAAAATCACTTTTATTCTTTTTACCTCAATTACTTATGGCTTTATTTGAAAAAATTCAACTTTTGATGTTATAGATAAGATGTACAAATTGTTATTTGAATATTATATTTTCAACATATATATATATATATATATACATATAGAGAGAGAGAGAAAGAGATACATATATATATATATATATATATAGAGAGAGAGAGAGAGAGAGAGAGAGAGAGAGAGAGAGACTCACAAATGTGAACATTACTTTTACACATGATTGCCCTCGTACCTGCCTTCTCAATACCTACAAAAACAAAACACTCCATCAGTACATCATCAGCAAGGGTATGTTGCATAGCAAGTATTTGGGCTCCATGCTTCAGGAGCAGACCCAACTCGGAATATAGCATATAAAGTTCTTCTCGTTTTTCCAATCACCAAGTTCAACACCTTGAAGTCAGATTTGAATCTTCACTTTCCTGCTTCCCACATCTAATCAGTGGCCAAGCCTACTACCTCTACTTTCACAGTATTTGATGCATTTATCTCTTGCCCTTCTTCACTGACATTTCCACTACACTAATACAGAATCCTAGGGGCCAATTAAGAATGGAATCCATGGGCATAAGGTCATTTGCCATGTCTGGATAGACATCCCCAAAGCCAGGCTCCAACCTCAAGTCATGACTAAGTGATGGGTAGTAGAGTCATTTTTAAGAAATCTGATCCAAAGGCTCCTCAAGGCACTTTGGAATGGCTGTCAGTTTTAAGGAATGTCGGAATGAGAAATCTCACTTTTTCTAAGACCTACCCTAGATGACCTCATCCTTTAAAAGAATCCATATGGGCTGAGATTGATTGACAGGGTGGGGTGGGGATAATTCCCATCTGAAATCACTGGAGGAAGGGGATGGTACATTAGATAAATTGAAGAGAGTACCAAGGGCAGAGGTTTTTGCCCTCCTTGCTGTTTTAGGTCTACTTATAGTATAGCCACCTCAAAATCAACCTGTGGATCCAGCATGAATGGAGCCCAGAAGTTCCTGAAGCCCTTCTAATGGGGGTTGAAAGCTTAGTGGAGAAGGATGGCATCTCATCTGGCATGATGAGATGGAGAGAGACCTTGCAGTGAACGTTGGGAGTAACCACCCAAATGGAAGCCAAAAGGAAGGCACGACAGCGATGCAATGGGTCTGCAGCACCAGTGAGAACCAAGGAAAGACCATGTCAACCAGTAAGGTCTGTAGATCCCTAGTCGAGCTCAGACCCACAAAGCCACAAATCAAATCAACTGTTAATCCCATTCTGAGACACAAAAGGACATCACCCCAAAGACCAGAAGATCTGGAGGACACTTCTCCTCTCCAGGGGGCTGAGTGAGCCAAACCCTCCCCTCGTGGACTCCAGGGGAGTTGAGGACAGGGCAGAAACAACAATATTAATGAGAGGTAATACCTTTTGAGACCTTACAATGCCAGGTCATATTCTGAGTATTTATGTTAACTCATTTGATTCTCCCAACAACAACCTTTGAGGAATTTTATTATATTTTATTCTGACTTCACATATGTAGAAACTGAGACACAGAGGGAGTGAATAATTTGCCTAAGGTCACACAGCTACTAAGTGGCAGAACTGGGATTCAAAGCAGGCTGACTGGCTCTACAGCCCTCACTCATAGCCATTCTACAATGATGTCTCTATTTAAGAAATGAAGGGGGGGAAAAAAACTCATATACACAGACAATAGCATGATGATTATCAGAGGGAAAGGGGGCATGGGGAAGTAGGAGAGGGTATAGGGAGGATTAATGGTGATAGAAGGAAACTTGACTTTGGGATGGGGGGAGGGGTGAACACACAATACAATATACAGATGGCGTATTCCAGAATTGTACACCTGAAACCTATATAATTTTATTAACCAATGTCACCCCAATATAGTCAATAAAAAATAAATAAGAAGCAATCTTATCACATGGAATCTTACAAGATGGTACAGGAAATGAAGCATTTGTACAAAAGCCAGTAACCAGGAAATGAAGGAACCGGCCCCTTCCCCAGTAGATCCAGCCACCATTTTGAAGAGCACTTGGAAAGGGAGAGAGGGAGAGAGATGATGATAAAAATACTCTAATCTTTTTACATGCCAGGCATTGTTCTAAGCACTTTACATGCATTCACCCATTTACTCCTCAGTATAAGCCTGTGATGTAGACCAGTGCTGCCCGCAGAACCTTATGACAGACATTCTATTCAGGGCTCTCCAATGTGTAGCCACAGGCTGCACGTGACCACTGAATCCTGAAAATGTGGCTACTGCAACTGAGGCAATGAATTGTTACCCTCGTTTCACTTCAGTTACTTGACGTTTCAGTTTAAATAGGCATATGCGGGCCATGGCTATTGAATGGGACAGCGCAGAGGTGGATTTCTTCCCCAGTTAACCTATAAGGACACTGAAGCAGAGAGTGGCTGAGTAATTTTGCCAGAGGGCAGAGAGCTAATCGTTGGCAAAATTGTGGTTTAAACCCAGACAGTCTCTGGAGCACACACTTTTCACGAAAACGTTCTTTCTTCCCTTAGTAGTCGGGGCCAAATCAGTAACTAACAGAATAAATACATTAATTTTCCCTTTAGAGCAGCGGTTCTCAACCTGTGGGTCACGACCCCTTCGGGGGTCGAACAACCCTTTCACAGGGGTCGCCTAGGACCATCGGAATACACATATATAATTACATATTGTTTTTGTGATTAATCACTATGCTTCAATTATGTTCAATTTGTAACAATGAAAATACATCCTGCATCTCAGATATTTACATGACGATTCATAACAGTAGCAAAATTACAGTTATGAAGTAGCAACGAAAATAATTTTATGGTTGGGGGTCACCACAACATGAGGAACTGTATTAAAGGGTCATGGCATTAGGAAGGTTGAGAACCACTGCTTTAGAGGGTCTCACCTGCAATGTCCACTCTCCATTAAATGGGATGTGTTTTAACACGGTGGGTGAGGCTGCCCTGTTTGGCCTGGCTCCTCTTGCATGCCGTGAATCTAGGGGGATGGCCAGTTACTGGTACCCAGAAAGGTCTAAATGGAGAAGCGTACAGCTAGTTTATGGAGCAGTGGAGCCTGTCCATTCAAGGATGCCAGGATGAGCTCATAGCTCACAGGGGCGAGCACCCTGCGGTTAAGCTGAAGGAATGAGGTGGGGGGAGGTCACTCTCAGAAATAATGTCTCAGAAAGTAGAGTGCCCCGAAACTACAAAGCACAGCTCAAAGCCCAGAGAAAGATACAAATGGGGGAGTCAAATTGGAAACATTTTCTTAAACCAGAGGCAAAGCCTGAAATTGGCAGAATGCTCAGGACAGATACACAGACCACAAAATTAAAGGCTGCCTGGCTCCCACCGACAGCTTGGATGACTAAGCAAAAGCTTACCTCTCCACGGTTTAATGTCACCTGTGACCCAGTGACAATAAATATCTGGCCCCTCGGTTCTAAAAGTTAAAGACTTGTTTGTAACCTGCTCTTAGCTAACCGTGAAGGAAAAGAACCAAAATATTCCAAGAAGTGTTTTACTGGGATTAAATATTCTTGTTATAGTGTCTGTGATTCTATTTCATGCATGAAACAGAATTTAATTGTGCCCAGTTTTTCTCTGATGTCAATTCCCTGTGTCTCACTCTGGGTTCTGGACAGTGAAGCTGAGAGGTCAGTTTCTATGGAGCCCATCTTGAAAAATAGTTTTCCCTGAAAATTAAATCAGGGCTTTTTTTTTTTTAAATTTGGGTTGAAATAAAGCTGTTTTCTTTTTGGAATAAAAGATCGCATTACATTTTTGAGAAAGGGAATCCATTAAGAACACCCTGGAAAATAAGGACTTTTTAAGTGCAAGTTTTATCAAAGCAAAAGCAAGTCAGCCCACTATTAACGTGCTCCTGCAGGAATAAATAAAGATGGTTAAAGATTTATAATGAGGAACAAAAACCTGGGGAAAACTGTGTGCCAAGGGGGAGAAATTTGTGATTTAAAATGTGTGTGTGTGCGGGTGTGTGTGACATTTGTGAAATTTCAAAAAATGTTTCCGTTTTGCCAGGCAGCGCTCACAAAGCCAAACCTTGGAGCTCTGCACAGCACCTAGGCCAAAAGCAATCAACAGCCCGAGCCCACACAACAGCACATTAGCAAATATGCCAGCTTCCCTCACATCACGCAGTCAAAGAAATGAAAATTATAATGCTGAATTGCACAACTCCCAGAACACAGGAAAGAAACAAAAATGAAAGAAAAAAATAATTTAAAGGGCAAGTTATTCTTAACAGTTGTGCATGATTGAGAGATAAGCTTCAATTTCTTTCAATATAAAATATAAGTGAACTGAGTTTCCAAATTTATATCAATATAGTCACCAGCTACCCTAAGGAAGTCAATATTTGTTCTTGTTACCTTCCTTTGCCTGTAGAATCACCAACGTGAGCCCTGGTCTTCAATACTGATGAATGTCGTAGAGTAGCAGTCAGCAAACATTTTCTGTAAAGAGCCAGATAATAAATATTTTAGACTGTGTGAGCCATGGAGTCTCTGTTGTAACTACTCAACTCGCTGCTATAGCATGAAAGAAGCCATAGACAACCTGTAAATGAATGAGCAGAGCTGTTCCAATAAAACTTTATTTACAAAAACAGATGGCAGACTTTAGTCCTAGTAAATCTAATAAAGGAAAGAGTACATATTTTAGATACTAGAGCAAAAATAAGATTAATTTATATTTGGGGGAAGATATATTTATTCCTAAATCTATGCACTGCTAATCTACTCTTGATTTCTCTGATCTAATTGTATCTAACATCTATAATAATAAAAGCATAATATGCTAATTAGACCAGACAGCTGAACATCCTTCTGGTCGTCCTTCTGAACAACCTTCCGGACGAAGCCGGGGCTGCAAGGGCTGAGCTGCTTGCACAAATTTTGTGCATTGGGCATCTAGTTTTAGTATAAGAACTAGAATATGGTGTAGATAAAATTGTAAAATCTCTAGCAAATTTCAGCTTTTGTTTCACTATCCAGTTTAAATGTTTCCTCTTCAAAGGAGACTACCCTAAACAAATTCAGTTACTCAATTCCTCTTCCTGCCACAAACATTAATTTGTAGATCAGTTACCTTTTCTGAATTCCTATAGCATATTTGTGCCTAAAATATAAGTAGACAACTAAATAAGTGACTGCACTGTCTTTCACTTGAAAAATAATCAAAATTGGAATCCTAAAATATAGTGGAGAAATACTATCAAAGTTTAGAAGGAAAAAAGATTTGGGATCTCAATTCCTAGGCCCAATTGCTCAATAAAGCAAATTACAGATATTCATGGACTCAGAAAATGTACTGCCTTTTAAAAAAACATATCCAAGAGTTTGTACCAGAAAATTTAAAAATATATCCAACAAGGAGAAAGACATGAGCTTCAAGAAATGATGATAAGGATAGCACAAAACTTATGATCAGATCTAAATAATGACAGTGCTTTTAAACTTAGTCCAATTATTGAGCAATAATTCTTTATAAAATAGGGAAAAAACAAAATAAATCAAACACAAGGTTGAAATGAAATTTCTATCAACACAGAGGAGGAAGTAGAGTGCAAAGTGGGGAGAGGCGGCCTTTCACTGTCTTGTCCTCTTTGAGGAGGTGAGAGACACTATGTTAGTAATTGATAAATGGGAACATATTCATCTATGCTATTAAAAAATGAGCCCTAGATGAATAGTAAAAGTGTGTATAACCTTCAAACAAGTAGACAAAATAATAACAGTAAAGAAAACTCAATCACTCCAGGAAAGGGTAAAAACTAATTTACATAAAAATAGGAAACCAACCAGGATGTCAGAGTGAGACCAAATGTTTCCATTTTCCTAGGAAATGGCAACAGATAAATTTCCCAATTCAAAGACTGAGAATTTTAGATTAGGTTTTTTTGTTAAGCCAAATCTAGGTATATCTGTTTCCAAGAGATACGCCTAGAACAACATGTTTCAGAAAGATCAAATATAAAGAGATGGACAAAGATATAGTAGGCAAATGCTATACCATAAAGCAGAGTGGCAACATTACAGTTAGTCAGGGCAGGAAGCAATAAATAAGACAAAGACAGTATCATCCATAAAGAAGATATAAACTCAGTATATCTAACACTCAACTATCAAACTACATTTTTTAAAAAAAATGTTTGAAATCCAAAAGCAACTGACAAATTTAATATCATAATGGGAAATGTTAATACTTTTCTCTCAGAAATTGATAGAAGCAGCACATCAAAAAAAAATAGAAGATCTGAATAGAACAATTAACATGCTTGATTTAATAAAATATGGAGAACTTTGTAACAAAAGAATAAACATCCTTTTTAAATACCCATGGAACATTTATAACACTAATGATATAGTAGGCCACAAAAAGTATTCTCAAAAAATTTTTAATAGTGGAAATCTGCAAACCATACTCCACAACTAGAATGTACTAAAATAAACATTAACCAAAACATGGTCAAATTAAAATTTATCCACTAGAGAGTTAAAAACATTTTGTAATTAGTCCTAGATTAAAAAGAAATACATAATTTATATTACAGACTACTTATAAAGTAGTAATGCTGAGAGCACTATGCATCAGAATTCAGGGGCACTTTAAATTTCGTGGAAAGCAGGAAAGATTGAAAATAAGTGAACTGAGCCCACATTCTAAAAGTTTGATAACTAACTAGTGTGTCTTCCCACACCCCCCCCCCAAAAAAGATGAATAAAAGGCAGATGCGGGTATATAGAGATAAAGATACAGAAGAGAAAAGAAAATAGTTTACCTGGTCGGTAAATGCTACAGATTGTTACTTGAAGAGCAGTGCAGCAAATAAGATCAGAAAAAAAATGAAAACAACTTTGGAAATGAAAAGAGGGGCTTAGCTATATGTGTAATAAATTTTAAAACCTTAAGAGAAAACTATGTAAGGTTTATATAAATATACTTGAAAATGTGGATGAAATGAATAATATTCCATGACCATACAAACACCTTGAGCTTGCATGAGTCAAGAAAGGTTAAAAAAAGGTACACACACACAAAGAAAAAACAAAAAACTGACCAAATAACTGTAAGAGAAATTAAAAATTCAGTCAAAGATTAATTCCCTTCCTGTTGTGTTTTATTGACCCTTAGTAATTTATATTATTTAACATGTTTCACAGCAAAAATAAATGAAAGTATTAAAACATATTATAAGGTTAGCAAAACACCAATATCAACATCAGAGTATAGGGGGAAAAAACTATGTGTCAGTCTAACTCATGCTTTTTGATGCAAAAAGTCCTAAATTGTATATTATTAAGCTGAATCTACTCAGATATTAAAATACAAAACAAAGTAAATCAGAAGGTCTATACCAAAATCATGAGATTTGTACCAGAATCACAAGAATGATTCAAAATGAAGACAGTAAGAATGCAATTTAGCATCTTAATAAAGAAAAATAGCAATGATTATCTTAATCTATGCTGATACATTATATGATGTTTTGTTGAAAAAAAAACTTCCTTAACTTGATAAAGACTATCAGTTAGCAATCTATAAGCTACCATTAAACTTGAAGGTGAACATTAGATACACTCCCACTCAGGAATAAGACAAGGATGCCTGCCATGACTTACTATCATGGAATGCTTTGTTGGCAAAAAACTCCCCTGAAAGACCAAGAGCTGGGCTATTCACTGGAGCTGTGCCCCTAAGCCTCCCACTGTGTAAGACTCTACCATGGTGCCTCAAAGGGGAAGCTCTCTCTTGCCTGATGATGGGCCCCCAGCTGGCATTTGAAGATGGCGATCTTCAAGCTGATCTCTTGGGCCCTCTTTAACACTTGGTCCTCAACCCTATGTTCACTTCATTGTCACTTTTCCCCCCATAAGTTCTCAACCTCAGCACTACAGCAGTCCCACCTTATCCATGGGGGATAAGTTCCAAGATCCCCAGTGGATGCCTGAAACCTCAGATAGCACTGAACCCTATGCATACTATGTTTTTCCTACCCATACATACCTGTGATAAAGTTTAATTTATAAATTAAGCACAGTAAGAGATTAGCAATAACTAATAAAATCGAACAAATATAATAATATACTGTGATAAAAGTTATGTGACTGTGTTCTCTCTCTCAAAATATATTATTGCACTGTATTCACCTTTTCACTTGAAGGAAGCACTTTACTGGTTCTCTGTGGCATATCTGAATAGGCAGCATCACTACTTGACACTTTGGAGCCACTGTGAAGTAAAATAAGGCTAACTTGAACACAAGCATTATGATGCTGAAACAGTCAATGTGATAACCAAGACGGCTACTAAGAAGGGGGGAGGAGGAGCATCTACAGAGTGGAGACAGAGGACAAAGGGATAAGCCATGTCCCTGAGCCCTTGAGATTTCGCCATGCTAATCAGAACAGCAAGCAAATTAAAATTTAATCTGGAATTTTCCATTTAATATTTTCAGTCCACAGTTGACCTCAGGTAACTGAAACAGTGGAAAGAGAAACTACTAACACAGGAGGACTACTGCTCTGACATTTTAATGAGATAATTCTCTGTTGCAAAGGGCTACCCTATGCATTGCAGGATATTTTGCAGCCTCCTTTGCCTCTACCCACTAGATGCCGGTAGCACCCTCTTCCCAAGTTTTAACAACCAAACCATAGTGCCAAGTGTCCCCTGGGGGGCAAAACTGCCCCAGGTGAGAATCATTGGGCCCAATCACTAGGACCAGAGACCTTGACCAGGTACACTAAAGCTCTGAGTAAATGAGTTTTCACTCAACTACTCAATCTGGCATCTATTGAGTCATAACATACAAAAGTGCTCTAGATTATTTTTGTTCCATCATTTCACATATTTTTAAAAATATTTTTATTGATTTCAGAGAAGAGGGGAGAGGGAGACAGAAATAGAAACATCAATGATGAGAGAGAATCATCAATTGGCTGCCTCCTGCATGTCCCCCACTGGGGATCAAGCCCTCAACCCAAGCACGTGCCCTGACTGGTTCATAGGTTGACACTCAACCACTGAGCCACACCAGCAGGGCCACATCTTATCTTTAGAATAGAACCCCCTTGTCTCTTGGATGCTATCAATCAGCTCCCAGAACACAAGAGCCTGCTGAAAGGAAAACCTTTCTCAGCCTTTGAATCTATTGGAGTTGAAGAAGTAAAATCCTGTTTAGCCTTTGAATCTATTGGAGTTGAAGAAGTAAAATCCTGTGTAGCTAAGAAAGAAAATATATACAAACTAGAGGTTCAATGCATGAAATTCATGAAAGGGGCTTGGCCCCCACAACCACAGCGGCCACCTCTGCCTCGGCCCTTGCAGCCCCGGCTTCATCCAGAAGGTCATCCAGAAGGACATCTGGTCTAATTAGCATATTATGCTTTTATTATTATAGACGACTCAAAACCTAAATCTGGTATTTGTTACGTGCACAGGTTTTATAGATTGCTTCCTTGCCCGAGGACTAACCTTCAGGAATCACAGAAGAATTTAGAAGATGAAGTCCTAGCTATTGTGGCCTGCAACATACACAAACAACATAGAAAAGAGAAACAGTCACACACATTTTTAAAAGGCCCTGAGTACCAGAGTTTCAAAAAGTTTTGTTTTCTTAATCACAAAGCAGAAGGTGGTTTTACCACGACAGTGGCACATGCTCCAGCTTCAGCACCACCTCCCAGCATCTAGGACAAATGGTTTATTTAGTTCTTAAAGCCATCACCATGTATTTGTGAAAAACAGAGTCAAGGGCTATGAACTTTACAAGGTTACAGACCAAAGGTGAGGGTGGGAGGAGGGGTAACATTTTAAAATGGAGAATGGTGATAAGGTTGCTCAGACTTACGGGAAGTCACAAGTTGTTTTTAAGCCCCAAATGGCAGCTGTTTTGGTTTTAAAGGTTTATTGAAAGTGGACATTATTTACACCATGTTCATACAAAAATACAAGCAGTGTTTCCCCAGCACCTGTGGCAGATGTTTAAGGGGGAAAAACTGAGCTCACAGAGTCTCAAGAATCGTAAACACGCCAACCTCTCCCAAAATAAGACCTCCCTTTATGGCAAGTCCAACCTCTCGTTTCATGCCGGATCTCTTATCATGATTTGAACTTCGATGAACTGCCTCCTAACCCACCTTTGGCTATGAAACTGTCAGGTTTTAAAAGCTAAATAGGTTCCACCCTGGTCAATGCCCGAATGGACAAGCTCCAAGGAAAATCCGAGTGTTGTCTTAGAAAGCAGTGACTCAGAAAGAGGTGTGTGTGAGCCTCCGAACTGGTCCAGGACCCCAGTTCCTGGCTACTGGGGGGGGGAATAAATAAACAAAAAGAAACAGATTTGCAGATGACCCTGTCTGGACAGATAACTTACCTCAATGTGAGACTGTTCTCAAAGTGTCTTCCCAAGGCTCCTGAACATTACATGTGAGCTCTTGAAATCTTAGTGTTTATAAGATGCCAGTACCTATATTTTGGCTCCTGGCCTAAAATGATTGATTTGTTACATTTTTCTTCGTTTTCTCATTTAAAACATACTTTTCTTTCCATTTACTTAAATGCATTTGGTCTTGGTCTGATTAGTAGGTTTAGTTTACTTTGCTGTGGTGATTAGGAGTCCAGACTGGGAGAGGGAGTTCCATGAGTTTGTCACTTAGGGTTTGGAGGACAGAAGGGGGTGCAAGGGTGACTTGGCCAAGCGGAAGTGGTCTGCAGAACAATACATTTCTCCAGGGCAATGGAACTCGTGGTTTATGAAACCTCTAGTATTATGTAATGTGACATGACATCATATCACCATGATAATGTCATGATGCATACATTGACTTTTTACAGAATCTTTGGTAGTGCTCAGCCAGTGTATCTCAGTGGTTGAGCACTGACCTGTGAAGCAGGAGGTCATGGTTTGATTCTTGGTCAGGGCACATACCCGGGTTGGGGGCTCTATCCCCAGGGTGGTGTGTGCAGGAGGCAGCCGATCAATGATTCTCTCTCCCATCACTGATGTTTCTCTCTCTCTCCCTCTCCCTTCCTTTCTCTGAAGTCAATAAAAATATATTTTTAAAAAATATCTTTAGTAGTAACTGAAATAGGGCAGGCACTGCAAGGTGCATCAAAACACTCTGAAGAGCCCCTATGTTCCCTGAAGTCCTCAGTTTACCAGTGTGTCATGTTAGCATCAAAGATGGCATATGAGTTGAATGTGGAGGATCCACAGTTAATAACTATTCCTCTTTCTAGCTTCTGTTCTTAGGTAAAATCCCTTCCCTGGACTTCCCTTCTCAGAATCCTTCCTTCCCGACAGGCTCACTTCTAGGTGAGGAGAAATTTTCCTTTGTTCACATTCAAAGAAGCTGATTTCCTTCTACTGGAAACTGGTAGTTCAGGTCTGGCCCATTTCTGATATGTCTCAGACAGCAATTCAGAAGACACTCGGCTTGAACAAGAGGAGATTAACAGGTGTACCAGTTAATAATACAGATTTTGTAATCAAAGAAAACATGATAATTTCAAGAGAAACATCAAAATTGCCTTATTCAAAGTAATGTCCATCTCTAGCTACACATTTCCCCCATCTTTCAGGTAATTTGTGGATACCATCCCAATAGAACTTTTCTTGTTTTGAAGCAGACCATTCAAAGACCCAATTTTCCACTTCTTCGTATGCTTTGAAGTGCTGCTCAGAAAGGACGTGTGCCATCGATCAGAACAAGTGGTAATCTGAAGGAGCAAGGTCTGGTGAATACAACGGGTGGGTTAATACTTCCCAGGCAAGATCTTTTAAGGTGTCATTAACTGGTTTTGAAGTGTGTGATGGTGCGTCATCATGAAGCAAAATTACTTTGCCGTGTCTTCTGGCCCATTCTGGTCATTTCACGATCAAAGTGTGGTTCAAATTGATTATTTGTTGTTGGTAGCGATCAGTATTAACGGTTTCACCTGGTTTTAGAAGCTCATACTACACCACAACTTCCTGATCCCACCAAACGCAGAGCATTATCTTCTTTCCGAAGCGATTTGGCCTTGCAGTTGATGTTGATGGTTGACCTGGATCAACCCATGATTTTGTGTGTTTGGGATTCTCAGAATAAATCCACTTTTCATTGCCAGTCACAATTCGATGCAAAAAAAAGACTTCTTTCATGCCGTTGAAGCAACATTTTACTGATGACTTTTCGGTTTTCCATTTGTCTTTCGTTCAGTTGATGTGGCACTATTTTCCTTCCTTTAAAATCTTTCCCATTGCTTGTAAACGACCGGAAATTGTTTGCTGAGCAACGTTTAATCTTTCTGCAAGTTGTTTTTGAGTTTGACATGCATCTTCATCCAATAATGCTTGTAATTGTTGGTCTTCAAACTTTTCCAGTTGACCTGGACGTTCTTTCTCTTTCACATCGAAATCATTACTTTTAAAGCATTTAAACCAGCGTTCACGAGTATCTTGAGAAGGAGCATGTTCACCATAAGCTTCCCGAAGTATACGATAACTTTTTCTTCAAAATAAAGTAATGACTTAAAACTTCCCGCAAATGCTCTTTTTTTGGCACGAAATTCAACATTTTTAAGCGTAAAAATATCTATGATGTTCGCACCTTCAGTAAATTTGACATATGAAGTTTTGAAGCTTGCTGTCAATACAACAAAATAGCATACATATCAAATCGCATATATATCAACATATGTGTAACTCCACCTATTGAAAAAAATCCGCATTATTAACCAGTACACCTACTAAAGCTGGAAAGGGTTTGAGAATCACTCCTAACCAGCTTTTGCATAAGGAAACTGAAGGGGAAAGGGGCCAAGTTCACTCGCGCATTGGTGTTGGAGCCAAGACTGGAATTCACATCTCCTGGCTCCCAGAGCTTTTGATAACTGCATCTTATCTAGAGGTTGCTCATTGAGGAAACACACTTTTGAGTACCTTTCTTCACCTCAGACACATGAGGCAAACAAGGAAGGGTTTTAGTGCTCTGGGTATAGACGTCTTTCTTCAAAACTATTTCTCCTTCTCTGATTTAAGGAGATTTGTCACACAGTTGAGGCTATTTCCTTCTTGCGCTTAGTGAATCGGTTAACTCTAGCCAATTGTAAAATAATATTTGCTTTGCTGCATTACAAAGAAACTAATAACAAATTAAAGAAAGAAAAAAAGATCCAAGAACCTCCTTATCATTTGATAATCACTAAAAATGGAAATGTGTGTTAGATCCCTAATAACTTAAGTAAAAGTGGGCAAGGAAATTAGCCAAGAATTGTTTGCAAAGGAAGTTGGTAGGTGAGAAAAAGGGACTTTGGCAACTATCATGCTGTATAAAGCCCTCAATATCACTGAGGAAACATTGGATTTTCCCCACATGTTTTTCTCCATGTTTCTTTCCAAGGCCGCCCCAATATTCTTTGGAACATGTTTTTGCTCTAACATAATTTCTAGAAGAGGGGGCACCGTAGAGATGGCCCTGAGCATTAGTTAGTAATGTACAACTAATCCTATACCACAGTATAATGGCCCAAAGTCACCATATTTTTGCCTTTTGTGTGTATGTGTGTCTTGCTTTAACTTCTCACCTAACTACATTTGGTTTGCTGGAGGGAGAAGTCAGAGGCAGAGACTTTTGCCATTGGAGAAAAGGAGCCAATGGGAGCCATTTCAGTTCAACCCTGCTACCTCTCTTCTCTTTCATTGTCTTTGTCAAAAGAGGTGGCAGGTGGCACTGGTGAAGGCCTTTGAGACCATGTAGAGAAGAAGGCACAAGATTCCTTCAGCTCTATCACATACCTTTCCTTCAGGTGAGCTTCTGAGTTAATTTTCCAGTTCATCCCAGAGTTGAATTGCAAACCATATGGAACTGTTACCCGAAGAAAAGGGCAAAACTATATGGGGAGGAAAAAGTTGGTCTGTACACCACATAGGCCAGGAAAAATATTGAGTCCAATTACACCCCGTGAATTATTTACAGTATTTCTCTTTGCTAAATCTAAGCAAACATTCCACTTGCATCAAATCCACTTCAGGAGTTTTAACTGTTTATTGTAAAATCAAGTGCACAATAGCTCTTTCATGAAACATTTAGCTATATCTTTAGCACTAACAAATCGCACATTTGTTATGAATGCTTCCTTATTATAAAGCGAAATACTAAGTGCATGAAACTTTAAGCTCTGTATTCCAAATCATTATGAACAAGATGTTTCCTCTCAGGCAATTTATTCTGGTGATGTGGAATCTTTGAATAAATAGTGACGCTAGTATTTTTAATAGCTGTTTCCCACCACATATTGCAAAGGAAACATTAACAAGGGCTGAATTCATAACTCAGCATTGTACAAGTCCCAGATTTAACAGCGTTTATGGTGAACTATAAATTATTTTACACGCAAATGTTCTGCCACTTGGGTAATTTCACTTGACTATATGTTCTCCACCTTATCATTTTGGACAGAAAAGATATTCTGTCCCTGAAAAATCCTCTATCACTGTGAGAAATTCTAATTGAACCACGTCAGAAGGTATGATGGTGCATGTCTGTCATAATTTAAGCAAGCCTTTTTGTTTTCTTTGATAAATGTGTTTCTGAGATAACAATTAGGCACTAGTAAATACTTATTTCCCCGCCTCTCCCCCTTCCAATCCTTTTGATCAGTCCGGCTTCCAATCTAGCGACAACCCATTCTTGTTTCATGCTCTTCTCCAAATGTTTATTAATATTATGAAGGAGTATTTGTTCTTCTGCTTAAAAGAGTAGCTATCCTCTCCCTTTTCTGATTTCAACAAAGTCCTCCAACAAGGGAGATTATTATATTTTACCATTTTCTCTAAATGATGTTAATAAATTATATTTTATAAATCTCTATGAAGTCCAGAATTGGAAACATAACTGTTTTTTTTTATTAATGCCTGTGATTCATTATTATCCTAACAAAATGTTTGTTACTTTGCTCTTTGTGAAGTATCACTTATACTCATTGCATGTCATATTAGGAAGACGTGGTAGAGGCTATCAAGATGCATTGAGTCTTAAGCGGGGAAAGCTTTTCAAACACACGTGCTAAGCCCCTTGTTCATGAATTCAGGCTTACTATGTTTTTCTGTATAGGATGTATGGGGGGAGGGGGGAATGGGGAAGGTTAGGAATCTATCTTTTCAGCTCCAGTAATTTTTATTTTTTAATCTAGGGCTGAAGAAGGCCTTTATCCGCAAGTCACAAAAGTAAGAAATATAAAGAAAATGTAACATTTGGCTCCACAAAAGTTTACAAACAGAAACATCACAAAGCCAAAAATGATAAACTGGGGGAAATATTTGCAAAAGGTATTTCCCATCAGAGATAAAGAGCTCTGACAAATCAATAAGAAAACAAGTTTTCACCCAAACTTATTCATAAGAGCTGTACACTGAAACAATAACATTGCCACATATCTAACTGTCAAAGATTGAAAGTTTGGTCGTTTGGATTTACCCGGTCTCCGTTGGTGAAGTGTATGTTGATGCTCCCATTTTGGAGGATAATTCCCAACATTTGTAATGGAGAGTATTTCTGTGTAAAAGGCAACCACAGATTAAACATTTCCCTACTCATATCTATATGAGCTATAACAACTCTCAAAACTAAGTTTTAAGAAATATATCAGCAGTGAACAGTCAGAAAGGAGTAACACCTTCATTCCACCATCTTCAAAATGTTGTCACCAATGAAATAAATAAGAGATATTGATGCCACTCTTCATCACTCATCACCATACTTTTACTGCCCAGAAATAAAACTGAGGGCAAAAATACAAAAAGGCAAAATTCATAGAAATCTCATGAATATTCCCCAATTTAGAGAGCAGCATATTGAAGGGGTGGGTAAACAGCCTAGCGAAACGGTAGAAATAAAAACCCATGATACATTCACTCCCCTGCAGTAATGGAAAACGACGGGCACTATCTCTAGTAACAGAGTGAATGGGGCATTTAAATTTAATAAAAGACATTTAAAATTCCATGTGGAAAAAACACAATGAAAAAAGAAGAGAACCTAATACTAACATGAATTAATTTCAATAAGAGCTAGGGGTTGGGGATAATAAAGCATACAAAATAAAAGGTAAGGGAAACTTCTGGAACTGAGGGAAAAGTTGAGAACCAAAAAACAGGATTACAGATTTAATAGAAATATTAGAAACAACAGGAGAAAAATCTCCATGCCTGAAAATCAAATTGCTGCTAGGAAAAACTGCAGGTAAACTGCAGATGAAACAGATTAAAGCATTAGAGAGAAAAAAGTAAACATGAAGGACCAAAAAAAAAAAGATTCAATTAGAAAATTTCTACAAATCAAAGAGAAAAGCATTATAAAATATAAGAAAAACATCCTTTGGAATGAAGGAAGAAATAAATATGAATATCATAAATGTAAACTGTATTCCAAGAGAATATAATGGGAAGAAAAATTCCACTGAGACAGATTCAAATTAAAATTTTAAGTTCTAATATGAAAAAATAAATCTTCAGGCATCTATACAGCAAAAGCAAGTCATTTTAATGGTGGGAAATGGAAGGGAATCAGAAAATTTCATTGTAACTCTCTATTCTACAAGACAGCGATGTCTTGCCTGGCTGGCATGGCTCTGTGGTTGAGCATTAAGCTATGAACCAGGAGGTCACGGTTCGATTCCTGCAGGGCACATGCACAGGTTGTGGTCTCATCCCCAGTGCGGGGCGTGCAGGAGGCAGCCAATCAGTGATTCTCTCTTATCACTGATGTTTCTATCTCTCTTTCTCTCTCCCTTCCTCTCAAATCAATAAAAATATAAAAAATAAAAAACAGTAATGTCAACAGTAATGTCTAAAATATTCTGAAGGGAATATTATATTCAGCCAATGTGTTCCTCGTCTATAAAACAGCTGAATCATGTTCTCACAAGTATTCAAGCACCTACAAAAATAGTAACTTGATTCCTTTTTTAAAAAATAATAATGTTAATTAAATCCAGGTAATTAAGAAATTAATCAAAATAAAGAACTCAAAAATAGAAAAGACATGACTTTAAAAAGATATAACAAGTCTTGAAGCCATTAAATATAGAAACATGACAAAAATCGAGGCAATGATTATTACAGACTAAACTGTAAAATTTATAGATGTTAACAACTTTTTTATAATTAATAAATTCTGAAGTTGGGTGCGTGTGGAGTGGCAAAGTGGAATATTGTGTAAGAGTGGGCTTTTTCATCCTCAATATTTTTGGAATCTTCCTTTTAATTTTAGAGAGAACTTTTAGAAACTAGTAGCTCTTGTGACAATAAAAGATTTATCTAAAATTTAGGAATTTATTCAGTTTTACCTCAGTTTCTTTTTATTCTGTTACGTCCAAATAAAAATTAATGGTAATATAGTTTTTAAACAGCATATGTATAATAGTCCTTTTTAATGAAATTTTATCTATCCAGTTTTCTAATAGGTCTTTTATTCTATTCTCCTAATGTAAAAAATAGTGAGAATAGAAATGGTTGTGAGCGAGGATATTTTTGCTTTCTTTTTTTATTCTTGTTTATTCCTTGAATTTTTATAAATTTGTATATTTTTCCCCAAAGATGTTATTATGTTTTTAAAAATAAATTGTGTATTATCCTAAACTTATTTTAAAAATTAATTTGGATTAGTCATTTCTTTCTAAGAATCTATTCTACATATCTTTTTGCCTGCATATACTTGCACTATTATATATACAAGTATGTTCATTGTGACAACCTTAAATGTCCATCAATAGAAAATTGATTAAATTAATTATGATATATTCATACAAAAATTTATGTAACTATTAAAAATAATGAGGTCAATCTAAACATGGAAAAATCTCCAAGATGTATGCCATTTAATAAAATTCAACTGAACAGTGAGTACAGTATATTCCCATTGGAGTTAAAAAGAAAACAAAAGTTGTATATCACACACATATACCCCCCAACTGGTTGTAGAAGCAAAGAAAATGTTTGTCAACACACACAAAATCTGTTACTAGCATTTGCATCTAAGAAGGACTAGGAGACTGGAATGAGAGAATCTTTTTTATTGAGTTCTTTTTATATCATTTATATATATTTTTTCATTACATGAATATATCACTTTTCCCATTTTGGAGAAAAATGGTTCAAAAAAGGAAACTTCACTGGTGATTTTGTTGTTCAACCACTTTATTTTATGGAGGAGAAAACTGAGACTAGGGGCCAGTTAAGTGGCATGATCAAGTTCACATAGCTAACTGAAGATTTTAATTTATATATACTGCCTCACATTTAGAACAGCGTTGTCACTAAGATAACAACAACCATAAGTATCATCATAATATACAATTTACAGTCTCTCATTGGGATGCTTAGAGTTTTAATAATTCCAAAAGGGGCAAGTTATAACTCAATTAAACAAGACTCCTGGGGCAACCTGGGGCATGTTAGATGAGACTAAATTGCTAGGAGTGGAAATGAATGTGATCTCGTTCTCCATTATTGTCACCCAGAACCCAACACACTGGTAGGTGATATAGTAAAGGCACAGATGGTTTGTACCTAGTTTAATTTCAACAGGCTTTTAAGATCAATTCATCACTGTCTTAAAAAAAAAGGACTTGAGAGCCCATATAGAAAGAAGCAATTCCAATGTGGTTTTGGAATGTTTCCCTTTAAAGTCTATCCTCAAACTTCAGCAAATTCGGAGACATCACGAATTCTAGCATGGAGCATTTTCCAAAAGTGTCATATTCTGATAAGCATTTTAACACATGGACTTCACACACACATACACCACAGATAAAACAATCTTATTTTTTTAAATTATTAGCTTGGTAGCCTCCTGTGAGGTATTTACAAAAACTTTTGCCTGGAAACAACAACAACAACAACAACGTAGTATCATTTACAAAAGAAAAGGAAGGAGGATGGTTTTGTTTGAATTCTGGCTCTGCCATTTCCTAATTAAATGATCTTGGGCATGTTGGTTTCTAGCCATCAGTTTTTCATCTTTAAAATGAGAAAAATCCCAACATCTCCAGACTGTGGAGAGAATTGAATGAGATAATGTGTGTCCAGTGCCAAAAACAGGCTGTGTCAAAAGGAGATACAAAATAAATGTTAATTTCCTTTCCCCCTTCCCTAGATTAAAAACAAGTTTAAAGGAATGCAGACATGTATGCTTCAAGAAAAAAAATCTGTATATTGAATCAAATTGGAAAGAAATCAGCCTGAAATGGAAATGAACTCAACTTATGAATGTGGTCATTCAGAGAATTGAAATGAAATACACTTTTCAATGAAGCCAGTGCTATCAACAGAAAGAAAGGGAAAATGCATGACTATAGTGCTCATGTATTTCTTGTTCTTATATTTGCTTCTTTGCTTACAATTATCAAATACTAATGAGGAAAAGTGATTTGGAGTTGTATAATTAAATTGAAGAAAAGGTAATTTTAGATAAATTATGCAGAAAGTATTTTGATAATGAATTTGAGAGAAGTAAGTATTTTCTAGAGATAATAATTGAATCCTCATAATCTGAAACACTATAACTAAAGTATCTCTGACGGTCAGACATAGGCAATCATATTAGAGCTAATATTCTATTACTTTCTAACATCAAGCAAGTAATAGTCAATAAAATCTCAGTACTGTTTACATAAAATATCTGATATATTGTGCACACATATTGAGCATTACTTAAAGGCATATATTATATATATATAAGTACATATGCATATATTATTTGTCTATTACATCATCAATATGTGCTCAGTAAACCAAAGTGTGTGTGTCTCAGAAAATAGAGTTCTTATCATTATATTACACTAGAGGCCCGGTGCACAAAAATTTGTGCACTCGGGGGGTCCCTCAGCCCGGCCTATGCCCTCTTGCAGTCTGGGACCCCTCAGACGATGTCTACCTGCTGGCTTAGGCCCACTCCCTGGGGGATCAGGCCAAGCTGGCAGTCAGACAGCCCTCTGGCAGCCTGGCAGCCCTCGGGGGATGTCCACTTACCAGCAGGGAGCAGACCTAAGCTGCAGTTGGACATCCTTAGTGCTGCTGAGGAGGCGGGAGATGCTCCCGCCACCACCGCAGTGCTGGCAGCCATCAGCCTGGCTTGTGGCTGAGCAGAGCTCCCCCTGTGGGAGCGCACTGACCACCAGGGGCCAGCTCCTGCATTGAGCATCTGCCCCCTGGTGGTCAGTGTGTGTCATAGTGACCAGTCATTCCCAGTCGTTCTGCTGTTAGGGTCAATTTGTGTAATATCCTTTTATTATATAGGATAGAGGCCTGGTGCATGGGTGGGGGCCGGCTGGTTTGCCCTGAAGGGTGTCCCGGATCAGGGTGGGAGTCCCGCTGGGGTGCCTGGCCAGCCTGGGTGAGGGGCTGATGGGTGTTTGCAGGCTGGTCACACCCCCTTCAGGATGGGAGTCCCCACTGGGTTGCCTGGCCAGCCTGGGTGAGGGACTGATGGCTGTTTGCAGCTGGTCACACCCCCTTCAGGTTGGGGGTCCCCACTGGGTTGCCTGGTCAGCCTGGGTGAGGGGCTGATGGCTGTTTTCATGCTGTCCACACCCCCTTTAGGGTGGGGGGTCCCCACTGGGGTGCCTGGCCAGTCTGCGTGAGGGGCTGAGGGCCGTTTTCAGGCTGGCCAAGCCACCCAGGTGACGGAAGCTCCCAGCCTCTCCTTTTTTTCTTTCTTTTTTTATTCTGGGATTTATTTACCTTCTATAATTGAAACTTTGTAGCCTTGAGAGGAGCTCAGAGCCAGCCAGGGCAGGCGGGAGGGAAGCTTGGCTTCCTCCATTGCCAGGGGCAACCCAAGCCTCCTGCTTGCTCCAGCTCCATGGCCACGGCCGGCTGAAAGCAGGTATCTGGGGTTTATTTACATTGCTATAATTAAAACTTTGTTGCTTTGAGTGGGAGCTAAGAGCCGGCCGCCGCAGGGGAAAAGGTTTGGTTTCCCTCCATTTTTTGGGGAAAACAAACCCGCCTCCTGCTTGCTCCAGCTCTGTGGCTGCCGGCCGCCATCTTAGTTGGGCTAATTTGCATATAGTCACTCTGATTGGCCAGTGGGCATGGCTTAAGGTGTAGCAAAGGTATGGTCAATTTGCATGTTTGTCTTTTATTAGTGTAGATTACCTCTAGTTGCATCGAGCAAGCACTGTACTAATGGGCTGAATAAAGCCTTATTTGTGTAGAGTTAACAATCTAGCAAGAAAGAAACATATGCATCTAAAAATAAAAATATGGGCATAAATAAAAGAAGGAAAAAGAGAGGCACTAAGTATAAATTGAAAATATAATTATTTGTCTTTAATATATCAAGTTAGTAATACGATATATGACATATGATATCAAATGGTAATAATGGTATAACACAAATTATGATACAGAAGAGTTGCTTTTAAATTTTATCCCAGTTAAGGGGTCAAACTTAGACTCTTGTTGGGGAGGGGAGGCAAGGCTGCAGACCTGAAGGAAAGACACCTTTACAATAATTTCTTCAGCAACACTTTTTTAGGCGCCAAGTCAGTGAAAGTCACTGCCCTTATTTGTTATGGGAGATAAAACAGAAAAAGAAATCACAGTACATGTCATCAATACTTGATGTCTACAGTACCTGTTCATAAGTGTGATCTAGGAGCCAGAAAGTCACGGTTTGATTTCTGGTCAGGGCACAGGCCCGGGTGGCTGGCCCAATCCCTAGTGTGGGGCGTGCAGGAGGCAGCCGATCAATGACTCTCTCTCATCATTGATGTTTCTAGTTCTCTCTCCCTCTCCCTTCCTCTCTGAAATCAATAAAAATACATTTTTTAAAAAGTGTTTAATTTCTCTGCTACCAAGATGGAGCCAGTAAAGACTTTAATGAGATTTTAAAACTGCAATTAGAAGAATTTTAGGAAAATCATTCTGGTAATTAGAGTGATGGCTGGATTCAGGGAATGGAGTCTAGAAGTTGGATGACAAAGTAAAAGACTTATGTGATTATTCAGGAGACTGACTGGTCAGTTTGGTCCAAAGGAAGGCCCTGACAATGGGAAGGGGGCAACTGGGGAGAGATTTTGCAGTGATAGAGGACTTGGGAGGGCACGGACACAATATGGATATGGAAGCAAAGATAAGAAGAGAAACCAAAGGTGACACAAGGACTTTACTTCTAGCCATAAGAGAATGCAAGGTCCAGGTTTATCATTCTGCCATGAAAAACAAACAAACAGAAAACTGAATAAGATATGTAAAATAAGTATATTTAGATATCAGACATTTGCAGCATAGGACTGTACTCTCTGAAAAAAAAGAGAGAGAGAAAAAAAATAAGGTGAGTTCTTCAATTGCATGGACATTCTGCCTGGAAGTCACTGGCAAACTTCAAGCCCAGGAAAGCCCTTGGGCTTCATAGCATTCCTAGTTGAACTGGTAGAGATTACAGTTCACAGCCACAGGTGTGGCTAAAATGTGCAAAGTAAGTTATCAGAGAGGAGAAAGCTATAGAGAGAAAGAGCTCCAGAAATTTGAGGAGGGGTCTTCATGAGTCTTTGGCTGAATACAGATCTATATCTATATATATATGGGGTAAAACTCTGCAAGTTTGGGTGAGAACAATTGGGGTGGGGGTGGGGGGACAATACATACCAGGGAGTAGTAAGATAAAATTTCCCAGAGTTCACCTAGGGCCAGGACTAATTTTATTTCCCATTGGTTAACGTGGAAATACGTCACTGAATACATATTTTTGTAGAGACTCAAGAAAGACCAGGCTTTAGAAATGAGCCTAAATTAGACTTAGAGCATAGGCTAATCTGAACTTAATCTAGAAAGAATTTTAAATTCTTGAAATGATCTACAAGAAGCTTAACTTCCCATTAGAATACGGTCTAACTGTCTTTCAAGGAAAACAGCAAAATCCAGTAACCTAAAGTATAAATTAACAATATTTCTCATCAATCAAATATAAGTGAAGAAACAGAAAAATGTGACTCATACCAGAGGAAAAACTATCCAATAGAAACAAACCCAGAAATAATAGATGATAGAACTAACAGATAGGGATATTAAAACAGCTATTATAAATATGTAAATATGCTCAAGGATTTAAAGAAAAACATGTACATAATAATAAATGGAAGATACAAAAAAGAACAAGTATAATTTCTAGAAATAAAAAGCAAAAAATCTGAAGTGAACAATTCACTGAATGAGATTGACAGATTAGACCAGGGGTCCTCAAACTACGGCCCGCGGGCCACATGCAGCCTGCAAAAAACATTTATCCGGCCTGCCGGGTGTTTTTGCCGAGGCTGTGTGCATAGGAATTTGTTCATAGTTTTTTTTTTAGACTATATTCCAGCCCTCCAACGGTCTGAGGGACAGTGAACTGGCCCCCTGTTTAAAAAGTTTGAGGACCCCTGGATTAGACACTATAAAACAAAACAAAAAATGATTGGACTGGATGATATAACAATACTAGAGGCCCGGTGCACAAAAATTTGTACACGGGGGGCGGGGGGGGGGTGCTGTCCCTCAGGTGGGCCTGTGCCCTCTCACAGTCTGGGACCCCTCGGGGGATGACCACCTGCTGGTTTAGGCCCGCTCCCCAGGAGATTGGGCCTAAGCTGGCAATCAGACATCCCTCTGGCAGCCCAGGAGCCCTCGGGGGATGTCCATTTGCCAGTGGAGAGCAGGCCTAAGCTGCAGTCTGACATCCTTAGCACTGCTGAGGAGGCGGGAGAGGCTCCCACCACCACCTCTGTACTGGCAGCCGTCAGCCTGGCTTGTGGCTGAGCAGAGCTTCCCCTGTGGGAGCGCACTGACCACCAGGGGCCAGCTCCTGCAGTGAGCGTCTTCCCCCTGGTGGTCAGTGTGTGTCATAGTGACCAGTCATTCCCAGTCATTCTGCTGTTAGGGTCAGTTTGCATATTACCCTTTTATTATATAGGATAGAGGCCTGGTGCATGGGTGGGGGCTGGCTGGTTTGCCCTTCAGGGTGGGGGTCCCCACTGGGGTGCCTGGCCAGTCTGGGTGAAGGGCTGAGGGCCATTTTCAGGCTGGCCAAGCCTCCCCAGCAACAGAAGCTCCCAGCCTCTCCTTTTTTTCTTTTATTTTTTCTGTGATTTATTTACCTTCCATAATTGAAACTTTGTAGCCTGGAGTGGAGCTCAGAGCCGGCCAGGGCTTGGCTTCCTCCATCGCCAGGGGCAACCCAAGGCTCCAGCTCAGTGACCACGGCCAGCTGAAAGCAGGTATCTGGGGTTTATTTACCTTCTATAATTGAAACTTTGTTGCCTGAGTGGAGCTCAGAGCCGGTCAGGGAGGGTGGGAGGGAAAGCCTCCTGCGCTCCAGCTCCGTGGCCACGGCTGGCTGAAAGCAGGTATCTGGGGTTTGTTTAGCTTCTATAATTGAACCTTGGTTGCTTTGAGTGTAGTTTAGAGCCGGCGCAGCAGGTGGGGAACCTTGGCTTCCTCCATCACTGGAGCAAGCAAGCTTCCTGCTCGTTCCAGCTCTGTGGCTGCTGGCTGCCATCTTTGTTGGCAGTTAATTTGCATATCTCACTGATTAGCCAATGGGAGGCATAGCGAAGGTATGGTCAATTACCATGTTTGTCTATTATTAGGTAAGATAAACTATTCTATGGGAAGGACTAAGAAAAAAACATATCCCCCTCACTGAAAAAAAACAACAACAACTCATTAACCTGAGAGAAAATATCAATTTGTATAACAAGTGTAATTGGAGTTACAGAAGGCAAGTAGAAAGAGATATCAGAAAAATCTATATTTAAAGAAAAAAATGGCTAAAATGTTTCCAAATTTGTCTAAAACTATAAACCCACAGCTCCAAGAAGTTCAAAAATTCTAAGCAGCATAGGCAAGGAAGGGTGAGGAAGCCAAGACATATGACAATCAAATTACTAAAACACAGTGAAAAAGAAAAACATCTTAAAGGCAATGACAGAAGAAAATTTACATTAAAAAAGAACAAAAGAGAACTGTCAGATTTCTTATCAGAAAATATGTAAAGCAGAAACCAGATTATGAGCTGAAAGAAAATACTGTCAACTTAGAATGTCATACACAGCACAATATATTTTACAAATAATGATGAAATAAAGCTTTTAAGAAAAACAAAACTAAGAGAATATTTTACCAGGAGACTTTCACTACAAAAATATTAAAGAAAGTTATTCAGGCAGAAGGTAAATGATACCAGATGGAAACTGACTTTACTAAAAAAGAAGAAGAAGAAGAAGAAGAAGAACAGTGAAAAGTGATAACTTTGTGAAGAAATATAAGGGACTGTTTTTTCTTGTGTTATTTATTTATTTATTTATTTATTTAATAGATAATTGACTGTTTAAAGCAGAAATAACAAATACTCACTACGGGGATTATAAACACACAAACCAATAATATGTTTGTAGCAATAGCACAAAATATATGTGGGATAGAAGTATACTGTTGTAGGGCAGTTGCATTACATGTGAAGTAGTATAATAAGATTTGGAGGTAGACTGTGATAAGTGAAAGATGTATATTATAAGTCCTATAGTACCACTAACTATAGCTAATAAACCAGTCGGGGGAATAAAATAGAACTTTAAAAAAATAAGCCAAAAAAGACAGGTAAAATAGGAAAAAGAAAAACCCGATGGAAAAAATAGAAACAAATAGCAACATGGTAGATTTTAACTTGACCATATTAATAACATTAAAAAATAAATGTTCTAAAATCTCCAATTAAAAAACATATTTTGCTGAAATGAATGAAAAATCAAGACTTAACTATGTATTGTCTATTAATAAACTAACTTTCAGTAAAAATACAGATAATTAAAAGTAACAGGATAAAAAAATATGCTATGAAAATACTAATCATAAGAAAGCTGAAATAGCTAAATTAATATCAGGTAAAATGTACTTCATAATAGTTCTATGGATCAAAAGAGATATTACATAATGATCAGTAAAATGGAAAATTAACAAGTAGTAGAAAAAAAATCAATGAAACCAAAGCTTATAATATGAAAAGATTAATAAAAATGATAAACTACTAACCAGATTATTAGGGGAAAAAAGAATAAATAAATTACTAATATGAGAAATGACAAAGAAAGCATTACTACAGTTATTACAAATAATAAAAAGATAATAATATATTAATCGCTATATGCCAATACATTTGACAACCTAGATAAAATAGTCAAATTCTCCCTTGAGAAAAAAATGGAATAGCTGAAAATTTTATATCAAATAAGAAACTGATTTCATAATTTAAAATCTTCAATAATAAAAATAAAACTCCATCCAGATGGTATTATGGTGAATTATTTAAAGCATTAAATGAAGAAATAACAGCAACATCCCACAATCTCTTTCAGGATATATAAGAGAAGGAAATACTTCCCTACTTATTTTATGAGATGAACATTACCCTGATAACAAATCAAGACATAGACCTTACAGAAAAGAAAACTAGAGAAAAAAAATCCCTCATGAACACAGGTACAAACATTCTTAGCAAAATATTAGCAAATAGAAGCAGCATGATCTAAAAAGTATATTTCACTAGTAGCCCAGTGCACAAAATTCATGCACATTAAAAGGGAATTAATTGCCCTAACTGGTTTGGCTCAGTGATAGAGCATCGGCCTGCGGACTCAAGGGTCCTGGGTTCGATTCTGGTCAAGGGCATGTACGTTGGTTGTGGGCACATCCCCAGTGGGGAGTGTGCAGGAGACAGCTGATCAATGTTTCTCTCTCATCGATGTTTCTAACTCTCTATCCCTCTCCCTTCCTCTCTGTGAAAAATCAATAAGATATATTTTTTAAAAAACGGGGGAATTAATTAGCGGAGATATTTTAATATTGCTATTTGCCCTTTCTCTATAATAGAAGTGTGAGAGATGAAAGGAAATTAGTAAAATGTATATGAAAATAATATATAAATTTATTAATAAATAAACAGTAACAAAAGGATATAACAACAACAGAGGCATGATATAAAAACGACAAAAACATGATATGAAAACAACAAAAACATGATATAAAAACAACAGTGATGCAAACAATGACTGATAAAGTGATTAAACTTATTCTAATATCTCCCTGCAAACCACATTAAGAGTGAACACACTTTCAGAGTGCTTGACTAATTTCCCTTGTGATAAAGTATTTAGAACTTTAACTGTAACGTCACATGCTCTTCAAACTCGAGAGAAAGCAACATATAACTGACCATGTGCAAAACGGGTTCAGGTAGGAACATGCCTACTCTGTCTAGAGTTTGTCCTTGTGATTTATTAATAGTCATCACAAATGCTGGCATCATGGGAAACTGTCGTCGAATCAATTTAAATAGGAGGTCAGTGTCAGATGGGGACAAATTAATTCTTGGAATCAGAACAACCTCTCCCTCTGCAGATCCTATTAATACTTCAGCTTTGATAATGTTAGGTCGTAATCTTTTGATAATAAATCTGGTACCATTACAAAGACCCCATTTACTATTGAGATTTCTCAATAGCATGATGATTACACCCACTTTCAATTTTAATTTATGACACGACATTCCCGAAGGAGTAATACTATTAAGAAATTTGATGGGAAAATTTTCCTTTTCAGCATCATCTGTGGAATCAATGGAATCATCACCCAAATATGTGTGAAAATCTCCATTGAGTATATCCAAAATTTCTTCATTTAATTTTTGAACATGCTCATTTTTTGGACAAAGAATTGCACGTTTATATATATTTTTAATATTATCTATAGATACAGTATTTCCAAAGGTAGTTTAAATAATAGATCCATTACAAATCATTTCACAGGGGATTTCAATAATATCCATTCCTAAATGAAAACTGCTATCAAGTTTGCCATCTCCAAGTTTTACTAACCATCCACTATAAGCAGAATCCTCTGATCTCATATTTGTTGTAAGAGACAACTTTCTGAAACATCCCCAAACATTGCAGTACTTTAAACTCGTTTGTACTATGGCCGATCACATAGCATGTGGTACAATACTGAGACATTGTCGAAAATCCCCTCCAAGAAGGAGAACTTTCCCACCAAATACAACATTCAGACTCATAATTTCTCTTAGTAATCTATCTATGGTGTTTATAGCATGACTGGATGCCATGGTGCATTCATCAATAATGAGAAGTTGGGCCTTTTTAATAGTTTTAGCAACTTCACTCTTTATATGGAATCTAGAAATTGAAGTTTCATTTAATGGAATTGATAATTTATATTGGGGATGAAAGGTGCTTCCACTGAAAAGTAAATTTGCAGCAATTCCTGTAGATGCTGTGGGTAAAACAGTACCACCATGACCTCTAATAGAATGTATTAAAACTTTATACAGATATGCAGGTGAATAGGATTCCTAGCTGGCAGGCCCCTGACAGCAAGCTGGCCACCTGTGCATTCTGTGAGGAATGGGGCACCCTCCTCCCTCTTGTCAGGGTCCGGGGTGCAGGTGAATGGGGTTCCTGGCTGGCAGGCCACTGACAGCAAGCTATCCAACAGCAGATTATGTGAGGAATGGGGCTGCCTCCTCCCTACTGTCAGGGTCTGGTTTGAAGGCCGGACTCAGTACTTCCATGCTCGGCTCCGAGGGTGGGTTCCTGCCTGAAACCTCGCCCTCCAGGAAACAGCTGGGGGAGGGTGCAGCTGTTTCCAAGACGACCCCTACAGGACTGACTTCCTTCTGGTTGGTCGAGCTTTTGGACGTGATGTTACACCCAGGGTTTTTATATAAGTAGATGAGCAAATGTAGTTTATCTCAAGAATGCAAAGTAAGTTTAACATTTAAAATCAATTAACATAATGCACTTTTTAATGGGATAAAAGTGAAAACATGATTATCTCAACAGATGCAGTAGTTTTGTTTTTCTTAAATCCTCACCCAAGGATTTTTTCCATTGATTTTTAGAGAGTGGAAGAGACAGGGAAAGACAGAGAGAAACATCAATGTGAGAGAGACACATCGAACAGAACCCAGGCTGGGGAGAAGCCTGTAACCGAGTTATATGCCCTTGACCAAAACCGAACCCGGGACCCTTTGGTCCACAGGCCAATGCTCTATCCATTAAGCCAAACCAGCTAGGGCTGCAGTAAAGTATTTGACAAAATTTAACAGAAATTCATGATGAAAGCTCTCAAAAACTATGTACAGAAAAAAAAAAAAACTTTATCTGATAAAGGACATCTACAAAAAACCTACAGCCCTGGCCAGTTTGGCTCAGTGGATAGAGCACTGGCCTGAGGACTCAAGGGTCCCAGGTTTGATTCCGGTCAGGGGCATGTACCTTGGTTGCGGGCACATACCCAGTAGGGAGTGTGCAAGAGGCAGCTGATCGATGTTTCTCTCTCATCGATGTTTCTAATTCTCTATCCCTCTCCCTTCCTCTCTGTAAGAAATCAATAAAATACATTTTTAAAAAAAACCTACAGCTATCATCCTAATATAATTAATGCTAAAAGATTAAAGCCTGTCACTGCTTCTAAGTTGGGTTTAACCTAGGGGAGGCACTGGCAGGAAACTAGACAAGAGGGAGAGAGTAAGGTCAGTGCATTCATTTTCCTAATTTCCTTCCTTCTAGAGCATCTTCTCCCAAACACCACAGCTACTACAGGGAAGCTCTCTCCTGAGATAAAATAAACTGGTGACTGTTCCCTCCCTTCACACCTTCAGGACTTGGCCCCTCCTACCCACTTTTGTCCCCAATTAGGTTTCATGTAATTCTGCCCACATCTTTGTAAAGTGTCTTTTTGGAAACGCAGCTCAGTTCCCTTGGTGAAGTGTGTCATCCATCCCCAGTAGGGCCCTGAATACTAATTTAATAGCCACCATCATACATTTACAAAATATACGAACAAACTCTTCCTGAACAGAAAGTTTGTTATTTTCTCCATGATCTTTATTTCCATGTTACTTTTCTCATGGAATTTTATCTTAATGATATACATTTAATCATAGTTCTCTGCAACAAAATTTAGTATATAAATGGAAAGGTTTAATTTGTTTTTATTTCATGAAATAAAAATGAATTATAGACTACTACCAAAAATTTTCTGGATTGGCCCAGCCAGCATGACTCAGTGGTAGAGCATCGACCGACCTATGAACCAAGGGGTCACAGTTCAATTCTCCGTCAGGGCACATGCCCAGGTTGCAGGCTCAAGCCCAGTGAGGTGCATGCAGGAGGCAGCTGATCAATGATTCTCTCTCATCATTGATGTTTCTTATCTCTCTGTCCCTCTCCCTTCCTCTCAGAAATCAATAAAGATATATATATGTATTTAAAATTTAAAATTATTTAAAATTTTAAATATATATATTTAAAATTTATATATATATATATATATTTAAAATTTCTGGATTGAATGAATTATCAGTGCAGTTATTTATCCACCATTGATCAAATAATGTAAATATATCATAAAGTTTATTTTAAAATTATTGAATATAACAAATTTCTTATTGGAAATGCACCTTTTAATGAGAATAGGATTTATTCTCCCAATTGTTTTATATTTCCATATATGAATATAACTTATGGGTAGAATGATAGGGAGTTCAGACTAAATCAACAGGAGAAAGGAAGGACTGGGTCACAGGAAGTTCAGAGCTTACAAAGGTGCATAAATTCTTGTTGTTAAGTCGATTTCTTTTAAGAGTAGAACCTGCAAGACATTTCTGTAATAAGTCCTCAGCAAAAATAAATAAATTAGCAAAAAAGAGGTTAGTAGGGGGCAAGACATTTGTGTTTATGCTAAAAATAAAACAGAAGTTTGTAGTATATAATCATTTGGCAAAAATTAATGAAATTTTTTTCCTGCAACCCTGAATAAATAGTCAAGAAAGTATAAACATTAACAACACTAATATATGGTTTGTCTTCTGGAAAACATAATATTGCTATTTTGGAAGTAAACATGGAATTTTCACCTTCTCCTTGAAATTGTGGGAAAGAGGCAGCTCAGACACAGGCTCGGGTCTCAGCTTTGGTGAGCTTCACAGATCCCAGCAGTCACTTTGTCTGGTGTGCTGGGGGGTCGTTAGGCCCTGCAGCAGCATTTTCTAGTGAGATCCAGGATAAGTAAGAGGTAAGATTTTCTTTTATAAATGGAAGAAGGAGGGATTGAGAAAGGGGAGAAGTGAAAGGAGAACTTAGACACATTCTTAGCACAGTCTAGTTTATTAAAGAGAGTGAATGAGGATCTGAAATGCCCCTTAACACTATGCAGCCCCATTCTGGCACCTCATGCCCAGTGAGAAGCCTTTGCAAGCCCCCAGGGGGAGATCTAAAAGTGTGGCAAGTACTAGCCGGTTTGCTCAGTGGATAGAGCATCAGCCTGTGGACTGAAGGGTCCCGGGTTCGATTCCGGTCAAGGGCACGTACCTCGGTTGCAGGCTCCTCTCTGGCCTGGAGCCTTGGTGGGGCATGTGCAGGAGGCAACCAGTGGATGTATTTCTTTCACATCGATGTTTCTCTCTGTCTTCCCCTCTCTCTTCTACTCTCCCTAAAAATCCCTGGAAAAATAGCCTTGGGTGAAGATTAATAAGAAATAAAAAAATAAAATGAAAGTATGGCAAAATGCAGTACAGTATCACCTAGAGAAAGGACAGGAAAGTCACTACTTGAACAAATCATTCAGACTTACATGATTCTACTTTCCTTAAGACACGTTTTCTTTTACAGAGCTGCTAACACTGAACAGCCGAAGTATGAGACATGGCTGAGAACGTGAAACCGGATCTTTTGTATATTCTAAGGTTGAGTCTACACAATAGCAAAGTGTCAGATGTTTTGTCTCCACAGTGCCAGACATCTGGATTGAATGAAAACTCAACTAAATGGATTTGATGTTCATCTTGTTTCCCTTCTTAAGGCTATCTTTTACCCCTGGCTGTGAAACGCCCTTTGATATCAGTAGCAAATCTGAGCATGAAATCAACTGTCTGCACAGAAGAAAAGAAAGGAAGCCTCGCTCATTCTTCCCATGAATGTGCTTTCTCTCCTTCCCTTTCTCTAAGCCCTCTCGGGGACTTTCAGGTACAGGCCCCCTGCATCCATCGGAAAAGGGCAAATAAGGTGCCTCCCTGCTGTCTGCCACCACAACAGTGGTCTCCAGCCTCCGATTTAGGCCTACACCCCTTTCCTGCTCACTCTCCCTGATCAAGGTAGGGAGCCCTGCTTGGGGCAATTTCTCCAACCCTCTGATCTCTCCCAAAGAAAGAGGGAAGCAGCCCCAGTCTATGTGTGAGCCACACATTCAACAAAGCAACATAATGAGCTGCATTTTGTTGAGGGCTCTCTAGGTCCCCCAAATCTTTCTCAAATGTGATTGTTTATAAAATGTTTGATAAAAATAAATGATGCTTTCAATTTAAACAAAATTTCACACTGTTACTGGTTTTAATAACAGTTTTGACAGATGAGATTTTCATCATCTGTTTTTTCTTTGTGAAGGCTTCTTCAATAAACTAAAAATGCTTTAAACTAACAGATGTGACTATAAAGTAAGGCTTGAGTGTGAGACATCAGGAACTAAGGCTTGTCAAATGCTTCAACATAGAAATTTATTCCTAGCGCAAGCATCTCCTGGGGATCAGGAAAGTCAGCAACCTAATGATTGCTGGCTAACGTGTGAAGCTTGTTTTAGCAGCAAGATGTCATTTATCCCAAACTGGGGGTGTATCTATGCTTGCTCCTCCCATTCGCTCTCTGGATCTAGTGATTTCCGCTTCTCCAGTCATCAGAAACCTATTACAAAGTCAATCCAAATTTGTTTGAGCTGATGTTGACATTTGACAAACTGATGATTCACAATTTTTTCCCCATCACCTAAAAAATTTGAATTTTCAACGATATTCTGTTTATCATAAAGAAGTTTATTTTTGCCTACATATATATATTTGTGTGTATGTGTGTATATATATATATATATATATATTTCAACAGACTTGAGGCTGGGAATTGAGAATGTAGTACTCTAATTTCAAAATAGCTCACTTGCCTTCAAAAATATAACACTTTGAAGGGTTTCCCCCCCCCCTTTTTTGTGACGTCTTTATATATTTTAAACAGTTATTCTGGCACAGAGAAATATAACATTGTGAGGCAAATTGAAAAATTAGTTTAACAACAAAAATAATCCTAAAGTTTAGTTACAAAAATAATCTTAAAGTTTAGTTAAATTAAGGGGTGATATGATATAAAGAATATTTTTCTTAAACCGTGTCTATTCCAAACGAAATATCCTCCCACACCACAGTATGTCAAAATTTATTAACATGATCTGAGAATTAAAGTAAGAGATTGAGAAATACTAACTTCCATTTCTATCTCTTCCACTAACACTTTATGTATTCTATCATCTCATTTAATCCCCAATTTATACTTTTCCTTGAAATGAGCAGAGAGCATTTGGCTTCTGTGTGGTAGGTTAATGAATGAGTTAATATGTCACTTCTTATCTCACTAGTCTTCCTCTGGCCAGCAGGGTGAAATCTGCTAATGGCCCCCATTGTAGGTACAGGCTGCCCTGGGCATTATATGAAGGAAGGAAGAGTTTCAATGAGGAGAGAGGGGAAGACTGGACACAGATACCAAGAACAGGCCTAAATAAGAGTAGTCAGGTAGTTCAAAGCCATTGTGCAAATATTATGACAAGATCAAACTTGGATTAGGCAATAATTGGAACAAAGTGGTATTGGGGTAGAGGCCAGTTGAGAAGACAGGGTTTAGCTATGTTTGCTGGGGAGGAGGCAAGATTCTAAGCTCCTGGGAAGAGCCAAGCAGAGCTGCAGAGCTCCAACCCTTGCTAGAGTCTGGGGTTCTATATAGAGGGTCCAGGCTGAGAGGGTCCAGTCTAGATGAAGCAGAAGGTCATTTCTATGTTTTGGGTTGAGAGGTATCTAGGTGGTTCTCAACCTTCTGGCCCTTTAAATACAGTTCCTCATGTTGTGACCCCAACCATAACATTATTTTCGTTGCTACTTCATAACTGTAATGTTGCTACTGTTATGAATCATAATGTAAATATCTGATATGCAGGATGGTCTTAGGCGACCCCTGTGAAAGGGTCGTTCGACTGCCAAAGGGGTCGCGACCCACAGGTTGAGAACCGCTGTATCAGGTTATGGTAGAAAAGCATCAGAAAACGCTGGCTCAGGCTTTGGTGCTGGTGTAGCACATTGACTAATAAATATGCATTTAGGCGTGTGTCTTCCCTGCTACACTGCTAACCCACATAGCATCTCCACATAACACAGTACATGCCTCTAAATGAGTGAATAAATGAACCAGAGTGAAACACTGGGAAATAAACAAATGTGAAACCACTTGAACGTTTAAGAACACACAATTATATCTGGCTTTTTAAACATACTCTCATAGCAGAATTCTGTTTCCAGGTCATAAAGAGGATAATCTGTTGATGACAGAGAATGATTTTCTAAATATGAATACTGAAAGGAGAAAACTATTACCCTATGACTTTATCTTTTATAGATTTTCATAGCATCTTGATGATTTCCTTCCTGTTGACTCTACTGGACAAGTATTACAATCAGCAATGGAACTATGAAGAAGATAAATTTAGAGCTAACTATGACTATTAAAGAACAAGTTTGTTTTTTTCAGCCCAACATATCGAAGACTCATCATCTATCATCTCATCCTTTTTTCCAGGCTACAAAGAACTTGGATTTATCCTTCACCCTTTCATTCTCCAGTCACCTCTCAGCTAGGCTCAAACAATCATTCTTTCCTCTTTAAATATCTTTCATGTCTTCTTTGTCTTTCTCGTTGGCTTCTTCTGACTTCTACTTCTAAACATTTTCACTTTTATTTATTCATTGATCAGCCATCCACTCACTTGTTCATTCAACAAACATTAATTAAACTCTGTACCAAGCACTATCCCAGGTGTTGAGTATGTAAAAGGAAAAAGAGATGATCCTTTTCCTCAAGGAAATCCTAGTACTATAGTGGGGAAGACAGACTCATAAACAGGTACTTAATGGGATAGCCTACTCCACACTTTCCTTTTCCAGTGGAAGATTTCGACCTAGTTCCATGTATGCCATCTTGGAACTACTTCCTTTTCTTGTTATCACCACTTTGGGCCCCACCACCTAGAGTTATTATAAATTAGATGGGCAGGGTCTTGTAGAATACTAGGTCTATGGCAACATACTGAAGGCTGCCCAAAGATGGCCTTCACCAGTTGGCTACAGGACAACTGGTTACTAAGTGGATTTTCATGTACCTCCCTAGAGTGGGAGACAGAGAGCCTTCCCTGGTAGAGACCTATGGCTTCTTCCTCTCCGGCTCTCCATTTCTCTGGTACCTTTTCCCACTCCTCTACCCTGCCCTTGGGGATCTATAATCAAATCTTTGAATTAGTCTCTGAAGGTAGAAAAACTTGCTCAACAAGTATGCATCCAAATCTTTCTGACTTACCCTAAAACCAGGGATTTTTCAAATATGTTCAGCCTTTGTTTTGGGTGACTCACTGTCTAGGTGTCTAGTCCTGTGGGAGGGTGGGGATAGGGAGGAGTGAGGGTTGTAGACAGCAAGGGGTGTCCTCAGAATACAACTAAAGAAATGTATTTACCCCAGGGCCAGAAAAACATCTATTAATATACTAAATATACTAATATCTATATATATAAAAGGCTAAGTATCCGTCCAACCAGTAGCTATGACACACACTGACCACCAGGGGGCAGACACTCAACGCAGGAGCTACCATGACACGCACTGGCCATTTAAAAATAAGGACACCACGGACCCAGCGCCAACAAACCAATACTCAACTTCCCCCAAGTGGGACATAGGCCCCGCCACCACCCCGGGGTGACACCCCACCAAATAGCAGCCAACGCTGCCGAGACCCCATGGTGCATAATGCAGCCCATAGCCCAACCCAGCCCTGAAACAGTCTCTGTGGGCACCAGGTAATGATGTCACATAGCAATGCCCAGCTTTCTCTCCCTAGCAACTAGCCTCCTTGGAGTTTCTTCAGCCCAGGAACCCAACTGGCTTCACAGCCAGATGCAAACATTTTTTTTCAGTGTTTGGAATTTTTTTTAATTTCTTTATTGATTAGGGTATTACATATGCATCCTTATCTCCCCATTGACCGTAGAAGCACAAAGATAGAGGCACCTTGCCCACCCATTTAGTAGCTGCTGCAGAGAACCCTCGACTGGGGGAAGGGAGGAGGGATGGGTAACGGAGGAAGATGGGGGTAAATAGGGAAAGTAGAAAGA
>NW_005871084.1:824805-922800 GCF_000147115.1 Myotis lucifugus | reverse complement strand
CAAATAGCGATATTAAAATATTTCTTCTAGTTAATTTCCTTTCAATGTGCACAAATCCATGCACTGGGACACTAGTATTAAAATATAACCCTTCCTCCTTTTTAGTATAAATTGCAAAGTAACATATTGTGTTAAATGAGAGAGACAAAAGAATTGGGGCTGGGAGATACAGAAGCTGGGCCCCTGATCTAGTCTTCCAGGAGACAGAGCCTTGATCCTGCCCAAGGCTCTACTTCAATTTTCTTCCATACTTTCACTTCCATATCTCATGCATAGCCAACATTTTCTCCTTATCCATTTTTTAAAAATCCCTGACACCTGCAGAACTGAAGCTGGGCTTTTAAAAGTCACCATTTGCTTTCTACTTGGCAAATCCAGGGGACATTTCTGAGTCCTCAACTTCCTTCATGTCTCCAAAGCTCCAGTCACTGTGTCACCTACAACATTTTATCTCCTACAACATTGGTTTACCTACTAATCAGGAAGATTCGAAGCCACATTACCGTGGGTGGTTTAGCTATGAAAACAACAGGTACTTAGAATCATTTCAATATGTTTTTTCAAACTATACTCGCTTCTTCTAGATCATAATATATCATCCTGGTGGGGACAAAAAGAATAGGGAGCCCTAACCAGTTTGGCTCAGTGGATAAAGCGTTGGCCTGTGGACTGAAGGGTCCCGGGTTCGATTCCGGTCAAGGGCATGTACGTCGGTTGCGGGCGCATCCCCAGTGGGGGTTGTGCAGGAGGCAGCTGATCGATGTTTCCCATCGATGTTTCTAACTCTCTATCCCTCTCCCTTCCTCACTGTTAAAAAATCAATAAAATATATTTTTTTAAAAAAAAAGAATAGGGAAGTTGTCTCCCCTGATGATCACTGGTCCACAGAAAAAACTCTTGCAGCTGAAGACCTGCATCCTAATCCTACCTCTGTTATGTGTTGTCCCTGCAGCCTTGACACATTACCCTGTGGCTTCATTTTTAAGACAGTGACTGTAGTGGTGATGCCCCACTGCCCCACACTGGAGCGTATGGGCTATGAGGAGCCTACAGTACTGTTTCCAGAACGAAGCCACACCAGCCATAGGTGAACCAATATGCAGTACACATGAGGGCCTTAGGAGCTGCTGCAACAAAAAGGCCTCTCAGTACAACTATGCATCCATGGCAAGGGCTGGGAAAGAGAAGAGAAAGAATCCAGAAGTGAAAAGGTGGGCTCTGCATTGCAACAGCCTCGACCTAAACTTCAGTCAATTGTTGCATCTCCTGTTGCCTCTGAGAACAGCCTGGTAGCCACTGATTGGAAGCTCTTACCTGAAATACACAACCTATGGAAACCTCTGCTTACCATACAGAGGCATTCACCTTCAATTCCTTGGTAAACTTGCTCCCACCACTGCAGTAATAAAAACACACCCAAATTTTCCCAACACTTCTCTCCTTAATTAAACATACCCACTCCTCTTACGTGAGGAAAAAAGAACTCCTTTTTAGCTGAAGACAGCTGGCTCACTTAAAGTTTCATTAAGATTCATTTTTATTAGTTAACACATCAGCTCACATACAACAGAATAACTTCACAAAAATCAAAAGCACATACATATTATTATTCAGCAACAATAGTGACCTCTTTTGCCTTTTGTCGCTCACAAACTGATGATTTTTTTTTATTACTGTCCTCTTTCCTTTTGCCTCTTGAGCCATAAATAACAATGGATGTTCCACCTGTAAGGTAACTCTGTGCTGAGAGCTTTCCTGTCTGCTCTCACCAGCAGAGCCCCTGCATGCTCAGGACTAGGCTTCTGACCTGCACACTGACAGCATCCAGTGCTGGTGCTTACTACCAGGTGGTGCTCCAGTCTTGTAGCGCAGGACCTGCAGGATACCCTAGCTTCACCAGCGTCTAGGGATCTTATTCAATTCAATCATGAAGGAGAAAGGAAAGTGAAAGGAGCACCTATGAATGGTCTATCCTGAACTAGAGTCTGTGCTGCTTTATAAATGCTAATCCTTACCACAATCCTTTTAGATACACATTATTATCTGAAGTTACAGAACAATGCCGTTATCAAAGATCCCCACTTAATAATGCACAAACAACTGGTGTGGCCAAGTACTTACTGTGATGTGTCTAACTCTCATGGTCATGAGTTTTTCTACCAAGATACTTCCTTTGGAAGTTGAGCTTACAATCATTTCTTGGTTTCTTTGCATTAAATTCGGTGTTCATGTTTTTTTCGTGTGTTTTCTTTCTGAGTAATAAAAAGGTTTGAAAATTTAATGATTAATATCCAAGAGTAATCTGTTAAATTTAGTGACTATGTTTTAAGAACTTACTCAGTACTGGTAGTTATTATATGCCCTGGCTGGCAGAAACAATCAAGCATATATCTGATCATCAAGGAGATTTTCAGGTTTCTTTTCCTGATTCCAATCTCTCCAACTCCTATTTTGTACCACTTAAATTCCATATTCATACTAAATAAACTTTTCTTAGATACCTACTGGATGCCATGATGTGTGTCCTATATTTGAGCTAACAAAGGCATTAGGACACCTCTAACCTCAAGGAGCCCTTAGTCAAGACTTTCCCTTGTAAAAAACATCCCTTATATCAACTATCTCAAGCCCAACCTTCTCTGAAAAGCACTTACTCCAGTGCTCAATTGTCCTTTTCTACTCTAAACTCATAGACTATGAGAGCTATACTGTTTAGTCATTCTAATTATCTCTTATGTCTTAATTTTATCTCTGCAATGACACTATAATCTACTTAAGAGCAGAATCACTGCTTATAATCATTCTTTTCAGTCACACACAAGACAAGGGATTATTTCTTTGGCTTTAAACCCAAAGAACATTTTCATTTTGTGATGATTTAAAGGACTTTAAAAGACTTTTTGATTGATTTCAAGGATTAAATCCAACACTAGAGAATTTTCCTCCTAGTTAACAATTCTATTTAGTTTTTTAATACAAAAATCATCACTGGGATTTATGATAAAAATTGAGTTTTATAAAAGATGTTTGCGTAGAATAAGGAGAGAAAACATTATTAGTCATATAGCATCTGAAGTTTCATCTTGGTTCTTCTTAATTATCAACTATTATTTTGTTTTTGCTTTCACCCAGTTATATCTGTAATTCTGCCATCAGGCCAAGACTGTGTTCCCATTATTTTGCTATTTCAGAGAAATGTAAGGCCAAATTCTTGTGCAACTTTCTTATAATAACTATACCCTTTCGTCATAGTACTTGACTTTTAAGGATGAAAAAAATAAAACATCTCACTTTAGGCAAAGCTAGAGAGTAAAGGAGTAGCTATCCCTGTCCCATGGCCAACCATGAGCCAATAACTTGCCATGAGACAGAGCCAGCTGAGAAGATTGAGAACTAGAACTTCATCTATCCACTGGGGCAGGTAGCAGCCACTGATAAGTTTCAGTGGCTAAGAAGTTCAATTTGTCCTACAGAATATAGCATCTGATGGGGAGGACAATGGACCTAGCATGGGCAAGAAGAGGTAGTATCTACTTTCTAGCATATGGTCATAGATGAACTGTAGTAATGGAGGGTCTAGGAACAGGTGAAAATAGAATTCCAGAGAGGTAGCTGGCACTGCAGAAGTTGGCCAATTGGATGGATAGGACCTAGTATTTGGACTATTTTGTATAGACTTGGAAGTAAAAGGCACATCCTCCAACCTAAGTGGACCAGTGAGTCACCAGCCTGGCCACCAGATTAGCCCAGCCTGATCAAGGGAAAGAGGTTATAAATTCAATTAAAACAGGGTCTGCACACTGATAGCATCCAGTGCTGGTGCTTAGAAAGAGTAACTTGGGGCTCCAATAATCCCTGGAGAATAAAGTAAGGTTGTCTTATCGGTGAGATTAAGTGGCCTTCAGGGCACCAGAAATTCAGGCACACGTGGACTCCAGCTTCACTCTTGTAATTCTAATTCACCATGCAATAATAATGAGAATGTGTGTATTAATTCAAGACCCCACTCCTATAAGTACATTATATTCTAAGTGGAGCCTTTCAAAGTCTGCAACAAAGATGTTTAGAGTCAAGTACCAAGGTTGGAGGTCATTTCTGAAGCTCTCAGTTCACACTGCTTTTACCTACTCAGAATACTGACAGGGTATGTAGAACTTCCAGTTTCAAAGTCATGTGCATTTGGTGGGCTTTCTTCACCCTCAGGAGGCAGGCAGAATAGGCTAGTGCAGGGGTCAGCAAATTATCACCCACAAGGCAAATCTGGCTTACCACTGTATTTTATTAAATAAAGATTTACTGGAACAGAGCCACACAATTCATTTACATATTACCTATCACACTATTATAGCAGGGTGGAGTCGCTGTGACAGAGACTCTATGGCCTGCTGAGCTTAAAATATTTCCGACCTGGCCCTTTACAAAAAGTGAACAGTGAGGTCGGGCTGTTATAGTTCAGTCCATACCTTCACTATTTACTAAGCAGGTGCTATGCTCTGAAAATTTTGTCCCCCCATAATTCACATAGTGAAACCTACCCCCAATGTGATGGTATTAGGAGGTGGGGTGTTTAGAAGGTAATTAGGTGATGAGGGTGGAGTGCTCACGAATGGGATTAGGGACCTTCGAAAAAGTAGCTGAGAAAGCTCCTTGCCCACTTCACCATGTGAGGTTACAACTAGAAGGTTCTCTCTGTGAATCAGAAGGTGGGCTCACCAGACAATGAATCTGTTGGCATCTTGACCTTGGACTTCCTAGCCTCCAGAACTGTGAGGAATAAATTTCTGTTGTTTATAAGCCACCCAGTTTGTGGTATTTTTTTCTAGCCACCCAACTAAGATAGCAGATACTTTGGGCAAGTCACTAAGTCTGTATGCCCCAAATTTCTCATCCTTAAAAGAGTGATAATAATGTATTTTCCTCCACAAAGTAGCTATGAAAACCAAGTGCAATAATACATGGGATGTGCCTAGTGTAGTTTCTGGTACGGAATAAGCACTCAGTAAATATTACCCATTCTACTGTCCATCAGGTAAGGGCAGCTTCAGAACTGTATTCAAGTAGAATGATTCTAATACACAGCCTGTAAAGTAAATGTGCACCCTTGAGAAAGATACCAATACAGAAACTAGCCCAAACCAGTTCAATCTGAATAAGGCATTTGGTTTGATGCTGTTGATATGAAAATTTTTAAGATCACTAATCACTCTTTATTGCTGTGAATTTCTACAGTATCTTGTAAATTGCTTTAAAGGGGTACTTAAAGTTTTCTGTAGGACCCTGTCAAATGCAAATAAGGATCATGAAGGAAAAATTTACACTTCATTAGTATTAACAATTTATTGAAACGCATAAAAATGTATACTATTGTGCTTTTTTGATGTTTTATATTACCATCCCTGGGACATACTTTGAAAAAAAAATGTTTCGTAGCTTTAATCTTAAAATATCTCAAAATCTCTTTTCAACTCAGAATGCCATCCATTAAATTCCTTCTTCTAAGGAACCATAAATGCAGTAATCTAGACCCTGATAAAGGTTTTAAAGTTGTCCCATAGGACACTTGGGGTGGAGAAAGATGGAACATTAGTGTCAAAGAAGCATATCATTTGATTCTCAATATAATTAATAAACTCTTTCTCTTCCCCACAGGAATCTGCTAAATCTCCAATTCTTAGTTGTATTGAGAGAAAAGATTTAGTTACCTACCTAACAGAAAAGGGAGAGAGAAAAAAGATCTGAAAAAGGCTTTAAGTATTTAGTGGTTTAAACCCTGAATAAATTGAAGATTTGAATTAAAAAATCAGCCCTGGTATTTTTCTATGAAAATGGTGAACAGAAGGAATATATGTGCTCAGAGGAATAGCGTTTTATGCCAAACATCAATCAACCCAGCGTTAGAAGCCTATTTATAATACGGTGGGGGTCCTGGACAGTTGCACTTCACACTGTGAGGACCAATTCATGACATTAGCTACTGAACAATTGAAGTCTTTGCAAATAATTAAAACTCTGTTTGAAAATGGAGATGTTTTCCACAGCTTTCCTGTGTATGCACGATATCATCGATATTCAAGAGTGTAAATATTGACTAGTTATTGCTGGTAGCCAGAAGGAGCAAAATCCCCTTTGAAATAATAATGTGGAGTGTGTGTATATAACATATACATATGTATGCACACACATTTGCATAGAGATGTTAAATATATAGTCATATAGGGAGAGAAAATATAGATTTCACTTTATATGACAGTTGAATAGCTATACTTTAAACAACCCACGTTCACTGCCAGTACAGTTCTAGTGTGAGTGTGTATGCATGTGTGTGTGATATGCAATAAAGACGCAAAAATATTTCTGAAAATTTTTTATCTGTGATTTTTTTTCTTAACATGATAATGAAAGATATTAGAAAGCATGCCTTTTATCTTAAAAAAAACACACACATACACTCTCTCCATTGTTTAAATTGGGATCTGAAATACTACGATTTGAAAGCTTGCAGGGACAGAATTAATAATCTTACCTAGTTTTCATGATATTTTAAGCCTATCTTAAATCCTTTTGAGGTGAAGGCAAAGCACAACTAATACATAAACTAAAATCCTGGAAATGGCCCCTTAATTTGGTAATTTTTCATTTAAGAGACATAGGACTGAAAATTTTTTGAGATTAAAAAAATCCTTCAGGGTTATTATTTCAATTTACTCCTTTATCAGAGAACTCTTAAAGATCTCAGCACACTCAGATAGTGTGAAGATACAGAAGAAACAAGAGCCATTAGCCTTTTTCCATAAGGCTTTCAATTCAGAGCCAGGCGATAACATACACATGTTCTTTCTAAATCAGAGTATGGGCTCTCTATAAAAAGAGCTTATGTGGGGTGCAAAGTGTAAGTGCAAAGAGTTAGAAAAGGAAGCACTTTGTACAGGTGAGAATTGTCAGGAAAGAGATGAGCCTCACCCTAGACATAATAAATCGTAGATACTGTATGGCTGGGGTGGAGAGAACAAAATAGTGCAGACTGAAGGAGCAGCATAGCAAAGAGGTAAAAGGGGGGAGAGCACAGTGTTGGGAGAAATAAAAACCAGAGAGCAGAATGAATCAGAGATTATGAGCTGGATTAATTAAAACTTGCTGTAGTCTTCTGAGTGGGCTTCCATGTTTTGTGAGTCAGCTCCGAGTGAGGGAGTTCATCAGAGACCAGCAGAAGAACTGGGATCTTCAGATCCATTTCTGGTTTTACAACATTCCACTTAAGCAAAATCATACTTACAAAACTCAGTGTCACAAAAGCTCTGTGTTCACTTATGAAATGAAAGAATCATGATAATATTGGCCCATCTATTTTAGTAAACACTGAGGTTTTCCCCTAGCTGATTTGACCTGGTCTCAGCAGGGATTATGTTTCATACATCCGTATACTCCCCACAGTGTGAATCAAGAGCAGGGCTAGGGACATACACATTGGTAAGTTATTGAAGGCCAGTGGAATGAACTTGGTATCTGGTAGACTGCATGGAATGTCTCCCGTAGCCCTTACAGGTGACCAGAGTCCACAGAGGTCTCTGACTCTGAGTGTTAAAGAGGCCATTAAGAATATACGATATTACTGGGATAGGAGATATGGTCTAGAATTAAAGGCCCCACTGGTTGAGCTGGCTCATACTAGAGCCCTGACATCTTTGTGATATCTACATGAACAAAGAGATATGTGTGAAAATGTTCAGCCAAATGAATAACTGTAGACTAGAAAGAGAACAATTCTGGACAAAAAGTAATCCAATTTGATTCCAAGACTAATCCCATCCGAATCTCTGAATCTTACTTTGTAAACACATCCTCTGACAAGGCAGGGATTCCTCTCCAACTCTTGACAGCAGTGACATTAGCTAATAAAGCCAGGTCCGCACTCACAAGGTGACATACAGAATCCAGGCCCAAATCCAGGAGATCCTGACCTGACACGTTCCACCCATCTGCATAGAAATGGACCTTTGAAAAGGAAATGATTCTGATTATTTCCGTTTCCAAAGCTTGCATAGCCAGGTTTCCTTGCAATTCCTCGCAGTCAGTCTGAATACAGGAGAGCACCAGGGGGAGCTCACACATCTTCCTTCTTTTCCTCCCCCTCTCATGGAAGGTTGCCTCTCCTATCCCAGAGAAAGGATGGGTCACAACAACATATATGAAATGATTCACTCATGTAAGCACAGGGAATTCATTCTGTAAAAATATTTGGGATTCATTTTGAAGACTCTGCAAAGCATACCTCCTACCTGGCACACCTAACGTCAGCATGCGGCCAATTCATCTGGCTTTAAGATGTGGCCTCTTAAAACTCCTGGATCAAAAAGACATTATAAGGGCATGTCCCTTCGATTCCCCCATGTCTCCCCAATATAAAAATGGGGGTGGGGTGGGGGGCACCTGCTTCCTGGCCATTGAAATGGCATGCTTCAGCACGCTCCAGTTTCAAGCAGAGGGAAGGTAAATAGAAGGGAATGGGGTCTTTCCATATTGATTAATGGGATTGATTTTTTTCTGTTTTGTATTTTAAAGATGGGAACTGGTTGCTTTTCTCTCTCTGGGATTGAAAACGCAAGGCAAGGAGGAAAAACTCAAAATACATAATTCACTTTGTGTTATCATTAGTGCCGAGCGTCAGTGGCCCAAGGGTCCTGAAGGACTAGATAACCCACATAATATAAACTCCTGGTGACTAGCATTCGGAGCGTGGGGACCTCAAGACTCCCCAGTTGCTGACAGGGAGAGAAAAAAGACCCCCTGCATCCGATACTTGATTCACAGATAATGCCCTTCACTCCTTGCTTTAAAGAAACACTGTATTTCTAACCCTACAGGTCAGATCCAGGGATCACAAAATCATAGAGATCCTAACCCAGGAAGATACATCATGAGGTCCTCTGACCAACTCTCTAGTTAAGGCTGGGGAGATATAATTGTTTCAAATTTTCTTTTAGAGATGAAATAGTTGAGGTTCAGAGAGGAAAATTAAGAGCCTGGGTCACGCAGTGAAATGATTTTTGTTCATAAATTAAAAACCCACTCAATATCCAGTTCCCCGTCCCCAACCGCCCCTCCTTCTAAGACTGTAAATAATCTTTTTTAATATTTCGAGTCTAAACTTTGAACCACCCGCAACCCTAAAGAGGAAAGAGATTTATCATAAGGGAATGTAGAATAATTAAAAACCGAGGTAGCTGAACAGCTGGGGAAATGCTGGGATTGATCAAATAACCCATCAAATGCCGAGGTCTCTTGAGTGGGAGGCCGGGAACCTCAGGGAAGCGCGGGGCCCGCCGAGGAAGACAGCGCCTTTTGGGTCCCCCGTGTCGCGCTGCAGCACGATCAGCGACGAGGCTGGATGCAGCAGCTGCTGATCCGCGCTCCTCCGAGGCACCGCGTGGCGAGGCCCGCGGGACGGCGCCTCGTGGCTGGATCCGGTGGGGCTGCCGGGGGCGCCCGGTTCCCTGTTCCCTCGGACCTAAGACGGGACTGGAGGGCTCTGGGGCGGCGAGTTACGCGCTCGCAGAGTCCCACTTGCAGGAAGACTGTGCCGCACTTGGCAGGAGACAGAGGCAGCTGCGCTCCAGGAGGACTTGCGTGGCATGGAGAGGGGGGTTACCGCGGGCCCAGGGGCTGCGGTCACCACCACCCCCATACACACCTCCGCCTGCGCTGGGACAGGCGGAGACCAGGCCGCCACCGCCGCCGTCAGAGTCCAGACCGTGCGAAATGTTAGCAAAGATGTAGCAAGCGGAGGCTTCTGCAGCGAGGTGCAAATCCGAGCCATCTCGCTGGAGTGAATGCAGGGCCGGCCACAAAGGGACAGAGGGGCTTTAGTCCTGACAATAGCCTGTGCATGGTTCAGACTTCCTTTGCCCACAGCGTTCGATCGCCTCGCCGAGGTTCAAATGCCTGGGACTCGCAGTTTCCCTGCGACTTCGGTGGCTGGGGACCCAGCACCTGTGTGTCGTGCCTCCGATAGGGACAGCTGTGCACATCACTCTGGCGCAGCCAACCGCACCATCTGACCTGCGGGGAACCCAATCTGAGCGACGGAATTTGAACCGCCCCGCGGACGTCCATTCTCTGATAAAACTCCTAGGAGAAGTGTCATTCTCCACTCAGAGATTATTTAAGGAGATGCCCTGGACGGCATAGGTAGACATATGACAGCCCAAGGAAGATATGTGAAACTTTAAATTGTAGACACTTAACTTGCCAGAAGTTGCAGTAAGCACCAACTGTCTGGGGCCCTTGGCAAATTTTTAAAAAAGAAGAAGAAAAAAAAAGTTCATGAGAAACATCACACTTCCAGGGCCCCTGGCGTTTTCTAAATCAGTGGGTGTACTCACAGGAGAGTGTGGGGAAGTTTCCTGAACACAGAATTCATATTCCTTCAGCTCTAAGTCATAAGCACTCCTCCAGCTGTAGGATTTTAGTCCCTAATTCTTTAACCACCGCGAAGAATTCCTTATAATCAAGTGAGCAAAAGCATTTCCATTACCTATCACGGGATGGGAAGTAGTCCATTCCCTCATTTCATTGTATCATATTCACCGTAAACATTCCTGTGATCCTCTTAGGGATTGGCCAGGCTTTCCTGGGGCCGGGGCCAGGTGTTAAAGGGCCAAATAGCACCTTGCCCTTGAGCAGAGAAAGCCCCCCAGGCTGCTGCTGCAGGACAATGAAGAATGGGAAAAGCCTCTTTTATTCCTCCTTACTTTTAAACTACTCTCTTAACAAACATCCTTTCCTTGACCAGTGAAGGAAGATTATTTAATTGATAACTTTTGGGGGCATTGTTTCTCTGTCACTCCGGGTTTGTTGTTGTCATTTGGGGGAGGGTTTGGGGTGTGTATGTAAAGGGTGGGGGGAGAGAGTGCGTGAAAAGGGAGATGGAAAACAGATTGGATACTGGCTTTATCCAAACCCTGTTAGGTCTTGTTTTTAACGCTGCGGGAAGAAGTTGCAATAAGTACATAATTGAAAAACAAGGTCTCTTTGGAAAAGAGTTAAGAAATAAGAATTTAGTGTCCTGGAGGGGGAAAAAAAAGGTCAAGCAAACCCTTAGGAGGACACAGTGACCTTTACATAGAGAAAACACCAATATGCAAAGACAAGGGAGGAGTGGAGTGAAGAAGTACACTTTCCTGAGCCCCAGTATCAAGAACTTTACTTGCATTATCTCATCTAATTCTCCCACAACCGTAGGAGAAGGGTACAATTTTTCATCAACTCCTCCTTTCACAGATGAGAAATCTGTAATTTAACTGCCTGAAGTAAACTGCCTGGAGGCATATAGCTAGTTAAAAGCAGGATCAGAATTGGTTAAGGGGTAAAGCAGAATTCCTTGAGAATTAGTATTTTAAAATCTGTTACAGAGGGAAGCTGGGAAATTAATTACCTTCTGAAGGATCTTTAGATTCGTGGGGAAATGATGTTAAGCTCACAGAAAGACATGCCTGTGAATTTTCTTGTTATCTATTACGTGGTTTCAGAAAAGGTGTGACAATTTGAGAAAACGGAATGGTGCCCAAATTCATTTAGTAATAACATTCTTTTTCAGCTGATAGACCCAGTAGATATAATTAGGCACATGTCCTTATTCTTCAGGAAATTCTTTGAGGAGAAAACAGAAAAGCTTTAGACTCTTTCAAATTTAAGAATAGTTTGACATTTTAGTTGGGAAATAGGCAATCCGTATGATTGCGTTGACAAGGCACAGAAAGGGTCCTAATGGTCCAACGCCCGACCCCACCCACTGGGAAGAAGTAAGAAATGCTTTCGAATCAGACAGCTCTGGCTGTGAATGTGAACCATGCCAGCAGCGGCTCGCTGTGTGACCACAGGCAACTTTCTTAACCTCTCCGGGCTTCAGCAGCCCATCTGTAAAATGAGGCAGATAAACCTGTGCACGGTTATTGTGAGGATAAAATGGAATCGTAAGGGTGAAAGTCCTTAACTGAGTGCCTGGTGTACAGTAGATGCTCAAAAGTGTTATGTCGCCTGGCCTAGTGTGAGCAGAGCCTGGGAGAGCAGATTTTGAGAGGGTGGGAAGGCACCAGACGCAGGGGCTGGAGGAAGGAAGCCATTAGCTTCAGCTCTTCCACAGTTTTGCCTGGGGCTGGCTCTGGGGGGAAAGACAAGGGTTCTCACTAGTGTGCGGATCTACGTGAGAGGACAGACAGCTACAAACGCAAGCCATGGAGGTCCGAGAAGGTGGAGGAGAATGACCATGGGAAGCCTGGAGCAGGTGATCCCATCATAAATCTTCTGGATCTTGAGATCAAACGACGATAATACTTTCAGAAACTGCAAGAAATGAGGCTGAAGCGAAACACCCCCTGCCTGAAGTAGTTTTTAAACTAGTTAGTGATAACATAAGACAAAAATGTTTGTGTTCTTCCTTAAACCTTGAGCTAAGGGAATTTTACTCTTCGGTGTTTTTTAATTGAGACATTTTAATCATTGTTTATAAAAAAAACTAAATATACACAATTTTTGCCTCATTATTTACCACTGCTCTGCCAAAAAGAAAAAAAAATAGTTATTACTTTGGGGTTTGTGTTTGAATAGAACTGTGAAATTTCTGTTTTAGGAAGTATTGCAAAACAATTCATCAAAATGTTTTCCTCTGGTGTTTTCTGTCATGGAAAAGCTAGATTAATTCTAGAGATTTGCTTTTAAGTTAATGTGTTTTTTCTGATTATGAAAGTAATACATATTCATTGTAGACAACTCAGTATAAGTAATACAAAGAATAAACTATAAAGAAAACAAGAAACCCTTTATTCTTACCAGATTACAGATAATATATTTCCTTCCAATCCCCCCCCCCCTTTTTAACCTTTGGTGGAACTATTTTTCCCCATGTCACTAAAAATTATTTGTTACTTCGTTTTTAATGACTACCTGATTTTACATATTAACAATATAATGTAATTCTCTCTTGTTGAATGTTTGTGGATTTGGGTTTTCACTATTGTAAATTATGCTAAAATGAAAATCTGTGTACATAAGTCTTTGAGTTTAAGATTCTTTTGTAAGCTAGACTTCTATGATTTTGTAGGATAGATAACTAGATCCATATACATAAATTTTTAAGGCTCTTGAAATATAGGGTCAAGTTGATTTTTAGGAGTAGTCGTAGCAATTTTCAGTTTTAGCAGCAATATATAAAGACTGCTGTTCTCTCTTAATGTCCCTAGTAATGACTAATATCATTGCCAAAAAAATCTTTTCTAATTTGATAGGTTAAAAAAAGGTTTTGTTGTCTTATTTGGATTTATTAGGGACCACTGTCATCAAACAGCTTTTTCAGATGTTCATTAGCCCTTTCCTCTTTTGTGAATTACCTATTAATGTCTTTTGACTATTTTTCTATTGAGGCCTTAATGCTTTTTTAATCTATTTATATAACCCTTTATATGGGGCCTTCTTTGTAATTGTGGCAAATGTTTTTCTCCCATTTTATTCTTTTCCTTTTAGTTTTGTTCATGATTTTATGTATATACAATTTTACATTTTTTACTTAAATAAATGTATCAAGCATTTCTTGCTAGTTGTTTCCTTTGTTTTCTGTTGCTTTCCAGAAAACCAGATCTTTACCTACATTTTTCTACTTGTATTTTTATAATGGATTATTATTTTTTTTACATATACCTTTGTATTACTTCTGTAATTTATTTGGCATCAAGGTGAGGATCTGATTTTTTTCCTCAAATAGCTAGACAGGTTTTTCAATACCAGCAATTCAACATCCATCCCTTCCCCACTGATTCACTGTGCCTCCACCTCAGTGACCTCTTTGCGATAACAGATGCAGTTATCAAAAAGTATATCCCAGCCAAGGACCAGCTTTGCAAATATGACCTAAGAAGTTCTCACAGAAAAAAAAAAAAGAGGTTCCCTTTCAAAGAAAGTTCTGTTTAATTAAATTTAGCATGTTTAAGAGGGGACTTTCCTGTAAATTCCATTTGGAGCATTTGGAATTTAAAGTAACCCCACTGTGATCATTTGACAAATATTTGTTAAACCTCTACTATGAGAAGGAACTATTTTAGGATCTCTCTCTCTCTCTCTAATATTGTCAACAAGTGCTACTGAGTAAGTAGTAGTATCAATTTCCTATTTTTTTGGGCCAGACTTTTCTCCCTCCATTGAACTAACCTTCACTGTTCTCTGAGATCCGCTCCTGGTCAGCTCCCCTCTTCTAATATGACACAAATCACATCTGCCAGCAATTCAGTTAGCTTATCTGAAAAGTTGATAAACTTGTAAGCCTTCAGTTTGCCCATCTGTTCCTATAGTTTGTCTGTTCTTAAGAACTTGTTATTTGCCACTTTTGAGGTGGCTTCATGTATTTCTGGATTTTCTTTTTCATGATAACCATACCAGAAAGATGCCCCAGTTGTACATTCTATCTTTCTTTTTGCTTTAAAGTTATTTAAATGACTTTGAGAGATTAATGATGAAATTTTTATTTCTATCAAACTCTTTGCACAATTATGTTACTACTAGGGGCCCAGTGCACGAATTTGTGCACCTTGAAAGGAACTGTGGGCTTCAAGGCTGTGGTGGGCACAGGGGCAGGTCTCAGCCCATCCTCCACACCCCCACCCAGCCCTTCCCACCACAGCCCCCAGTCCTGTCTGTCTGCAGCCCCACTCCCGCCACCCCTGCATCGGTCCCGCTCACACCTGCTGATGGCGCAGAGTGATTGGGGCCGGTGCCAGCAGCGGGTGCAAGTGGGGCTGGGGCTGGTGCTGGCAGTGGGTGAGAGCAGTGGCTTCAGCGTCTGCAGCGGGTGCAAGTGGGGCCATTGCCAGGAGTGGGTGTGACAGGCGGCTGCTGGCCCCAATCGCCCCTCAGGAACTGGGGGAGGTGGAGAAGCCCTGAGGGGCGATAAGGGCTGGCAGTGGGTGTGAGTGCCAGGTGGGACCATGGCGCATGGGAGCAAAGAATTTTCAGTAACCACCAGAGGCTCACCCTGATGACAGTGACCGGCTCCCCACCTTGGTCTGGCACCCTCACTCACCTGCTCCACCATCCCGCCTCGGCCAACGCCCACCATGTTCCACACTCTGCCGTCTGCTGCCAATGCCCACCATATTCCACATGCACCCCCTGGTAGTCAGCACACATCATAGTGACTGGTTGTTCAGTTGTTCGATTGTTCGGATGTTCGGTCTATTTGCATGTTAGGGTTTTATATATATAGACTAGAGGCCTGGTGCATGAAATTTGTGCACGGTGGGGGGGGGAGGGTCCCTCAGCCCAGCCTGCACCCTCTCCAATCCAGGACCCCTCGTGGGATGTCTGACTGCCAGTTTATCCCCCATCCTGCAATCCGGGACCGCTGGCCCCTAACTGTTTGCCTGCCTGCTGGCCTGATCATTGCCTAACTGTTCCCCTGCCGGCCTGATGGACCCCAACTGCCCTCCCTGCCAGCCTGATCGCCCCTAACTGCCTCTGTCTCAGCCCCCACCACCATGGCTTTGTCCGGAAAGAAGTCAGATGTACAGAAGATGTCTGGTCACCGGTCTAATTAGCATGTTACCCTTTTATTAGTATAGATACTTTCTGAAATCAAGGGAGGGAATCAGATTTTGTGTTGTTGCCCAGTCTAATAGAATATCAGCACTGTTCTTGTATAAGAACAAGTCAGCAATTGGATATGTGTTGCTGTAAAGGAGGCCTTGAGAACTTAGGAGAGCCCACCCAGGGCAGACAGGGGAGTGAGGGAATCAGGACTCAGTTAGGATCTGATATATGGTATGACGTGCTTTCTCAAGGATTTGCCCAAGGGTCTGGCTTTGGGTGGATGGCCAGAGGAGAGTATCTGCTTGGGTGGAACAAGGGGTGAGGAATTCAAGGGGCAATTATGACTCCTGATCCTGGCAAATGAGTGCCAACCACAAGGCCGCTAACAGGGCAAGACTCTATCCCAGAGAGAATGCCTGGACAACCAGCTAGGTCCTCACCATGGTGCCTAGAGGAGAAACAGAGCCCCAACGTGTCTGAGCATAGACCTGGAGTGGGTAAAAAATAATTAATCAGTGAGCAAGTAAACAAAGGTGGATCAGATTAAGTTTTCTGCCACTAGGTAGAATAGAAAGTCTAGATAAAATTTTAGTTTAGTAGAAAAATACAGACATTTCACACGTCTTGCTATCCTAGTGGTGACAATGACACTAGGATGGGTCCTGGGCATGGGCATTTTTGTGGCATGTAAACCTTGCCGTGTTCCATGTTGTGACTCCTGCCATTCCCCGAAAACTTAACCTGCTCTTGCCTGGGATTGAGCCCTCTCCCAATGCCCGTTCCAAAATAGCATGTCAGCAACAATCACAGTGCCATCGCTTGCCCATGAAAGTCTAAATACCCCATTTCCCAGATTGCATTCCATTGGAATTCAATGCTGGCCTTGATTCAACTTGAGTGTACCATTCCTCCTTCAACACTGTGGCTCAGACTTCTAGGTACTTCCCCTCTCAACTGAGAAAAAATGCCACAAAGGGGGTTAGAACCCTACTGTTGTTTTCAGGCACCCCCACCAACAGATTTGTATTAATATACAATACTAGAGGCCCGGTGCATGAATTTGTGCATGGGTGGGGTCCCTCGGGTGGCCTGAGGATCAGGCCCCAGCTCATGCTCCCAGCCTCGCAGTCCCACAGCCCCACCTGGTACCCTGCCTTGTCCTGGTGCTGCCCCCTCACCTGCTCCACCATCCCACCTATGGGGCGATCGATTGGGGATGGGCCCCTAGATTGGGGCTGGGCCCCCCACTGCCACTGCTGGTTGTCATCTGTGGGGCAATCGGGCCCCCGCTCACACCCGCCATGGCCTGGCACCACCTACTCACCTGCTCCACCATACTGCCGTGGTCCCGCTCTCGTCAAGGCCCATTGGGACCGACTGCGCCTCCACTGCCGCCCTCTGCCAGCTTCACGTTGCCGATGCCCATCATATTCTGTGCCGCCCCCGGTAGTCAGCACACATCATAGCAAGTGGTCAAACTCCCGGTCGAACTCCCAGTCAAACAATTTGCATATTAGGCTCTTATTATATAGGATAATCAGCCCCTGGTGCCTTTCTGGATGGCTGGGCCTAGTAATTTGTTTCTGACCCCTTTTAACAACCAAATTATAAGTGCCACTTACTGAACACACCATATCATCGCTACAGATTACTGTGTGACATTTGTAGTCCCACAGACTCAGACTGTGGGAGGTCTATTATTCAGCTTTGTTTTAGACAATGTAATATGACTTTGAGCTTGTGGTTCACTATCTTTCTCACAAGGATAGTTATGAAGCTATTGTTCCCCAGACCTTGTACTTATTCAGTTTTTCAATATTTATCCTGTTATTTTAAAAATTATCATTTTGTTTCTAATCAATTAGGCAATATATGCTCAGTGTAGAAAAACTGGACTGAACAGAAGCATAAAGAAGCAAATAAAAACAACTTACTATCCACCTGCCCAGAGATACCTTGTGAACATTTGATATATTTCCGTTCAGACTCTTCACCTTGCATACATCTTTTAACATTTGAAAACATACTGCACGTATTATGTTGTAATCTACTTTTTTACTTAGCAATATATCATGTCATTTAACAGTCTCTGGAAGAATGATTATTTTTGTTTAGTATTTTTTTGTTTTCTTTTGTTAATCCTCACCTGAGGCTATTTTCTCCACTGATTTTCAGAGACAATGGAAAGGAGGGGAGAGACAGAAAGAAACATTGATGTGAGAGAGACACATCAACTGACTGCCTCCTGCACCAACCCAGGCAGGTGCCTCCAGCTGTAATTGAACCCATAACCCTTCATTGTGGGCTGACGCTTTAACCATGGAGCAACCAGCCAGGGCTTTGTTTAGTATTTTAAACCAAAAAAAAAAAAAATCCACTTCTGGGACTTTATCTATAAATAACTGTTGCTATATAGCAAAGATTCAGCAACAAATAAATTTATTACAGTTTCATTTATGAGAAAAAATTGGAATAATACAAAAATATCAAAAAAACGAATAAAGATTCACCTACACAATGAAATACCACACAGCTGTTAAATTATACTTAAAAGAATATTTTGTAGCCCTAGCTGGTTTGGCTCAGTGGATAGAGCGTCGGCCTGCGGACTGAAGGGTCCCAGGTTCGATTCCAGTCAAGGGCACATGCCCGGGTTGCAGGCTTGATCCCCAGTAGGGGGCATGAAGGAGGCAGCAGATCAATGATTTTCTCTCATCACTGATGTTTCTATCTCTCTCCCTCTCCCTTCCTCTCTGAAATCAATAAAAATATTTTTTTTAAAAACAATATTTTGTAAAATGAAAAAAAATTTATTGAGGATTTAGCTCAGAGAAAAAGCAAATTATAAGACTGCTTGTATGGTGTGATTTAATTTTTAATATGTAACTATTTTACAAGATTAAATGATACAACAGACACTGCAACAAGCATAATGGTTACATTTGGTTGGTGGAATTATGGATGATTTTCAAGTTTTGTTTCACTTTGAGACTATTTTTCTAATTGTCCAATAATGTGTTTATATTATAATAATAAAAATATATTTTAATTCATTATTTTCATAAATAATATTTTGCCACTTCAAGGTGGTTTTTTCCTCATTGACACCTTCTAGCCAGCACCCACCCCCACCCCAGGCCTTCACCACACCATTGTCTATGTTCATGGGTCATGCATTAAAGGAAACTAAAGCAGCTGGATGGTGTACCTATATTTCCTTTTTCCTTCTCTCTTCCTTCTGCCTGAAATATGAATGTTATGGTTCAAGCTCCAACAGTCATCTTGGACCATGAGGCTACCTTGATCATGGAAAGCAAAGATGGTGGGGTAGAATGATAGAAGGAGCCTGTGTCCTCGATGACTATGGAGATACATGTCCTTGTACTTTTATGTGTGAAGTGCTTTTGAAATTTTATTTGTTTTTCTACAATATGAGCTACCCCCCATCATTACATGTCATCTAGAAATTTGGTAGGCATACCTTCTTTAGCCCAATTTAATTTTTATTCCACCAAATTAACCCATGATATAACTCTCTTTGAATATAATTATTTAACTAACTATGAATTCCACTGATTATACTATTAACTAGCCAATATGTCTATATATTTGCCACCAAGATGGAAAAATACTCTGTCAGCTGTCTTGCTAAAGTAAAGATAGTCTAGATTTGTTCCATTCTCTCTGTCTACTAGGGTACATATATGGATGGTATAATAAAGAATTTGTCTGGTCTTTGTCCCAGGTTTCTGACAGGAAGCTTCAAAGGCCCTTGGAATTTCCTGAGTGATAGGAGTGTCTTTGTTAGTTAATAGACTCCTAGATAGCTTCAGGACAAGGGCTGGTCACCAGGAAGACTAACCCCATGATTAGAAAGTTGAGACTTTCAGCCTCTTCAACCTCCAGGGAAGGGAGGACGACTGGAGATCAAATCTAATCAGATGGCCAATAATTTAATCAATCATGCCTGGACCTCAACTAAAACCAAAGTTCAGTGGAGCTTCCTAGCTGGTGAACACATTTATGTGCTGGCAGAGTGATGGGTCCTGCCTCCAAAGAGAGAGGGCATGAAAGTTCTGTGCGCCTTCCCAGACCTGCCCTGTGTGTGTTCTTTATAATAAAATTGTAATTGTTACTGCATTTTTCCTGAGTTCTATGAGTAGTTCTAGTGGATTATCAAACCTGAAGGGAGTCATGGGAATCTCCTGCATTGGTAGTCAGTTTGCCAGAAGTGTGGGTGACCTGAGGACTCCACTTGGACAGACCTGTGGAAGACTCAGCCCTTAACTTATGGGAACTGATGCTAACTACGGGTGGTTAGCATTCACTGCATTGCAGTACGCCCAGCTGGTGTCTAAGTACTACCCAAGCTAGAAATGTATCCAAAAGGAAAAAAAAATTAAGTTGCTTGCTTGCTTAGTTCTCATAGACCCACTGTAGTTCCTATGATTACTCTTTCTTTTCTAAATTAAACTACCTGTTTAGGATAGGCTATATATTATTACCCGATACGGAGATGTCATGTGAAATTCCTTTAATTTGTAGGACATTTGAAAAGATTTAAAGTGTCCTAAATTCTTAGTCTTAGTCCCCTGACACCAATGTTTGCTCAAGTTGGGAGCATGGTTATTGTAGAATAGTTCTGTATTTTAAAATATATGTATATTTTACTAACTTGCCTAATGTGGTGATTCTCAACTAGGTGATTTTGCTCCCCAAGAGACATTTGGTAATGTTTGGAGATATTTTTGGTTGTCATAACTAGGAGGAGGGTGCTAACGGCCTGCTGTGGGTAGAAGTCAAGGATGCTGCTAACCATCCTACAGTGCACAGAACAGCTGCCGACCGTAAAGGATTTGCTGGCCCCAGATGACTGCCAATGCTGAGAAACCTTGCACTGAGGTTACCTCAGGAGTGGGAGACAAAGCAAGGATGCCCCCCCAGGCCTTTATAACTCAAAGGCTGATCTTGGACTGACGCACATTCTGTCTTTAAATGATCTATGTTTTTTCATTTGAAGCACTTTTTATTTTAGAATCAAGTTATCCCTTTTCAGATCCACTCCCCTGTTAATAGTCCTTATCTTAGAAACTTTGTTGAAGGCATAGTATTTATTGCTTCTTCAACTTTTTGAAATGTATTATCCTAAAGTCTAGGATACCCAGGCTTTTTATGATTTAGCTCCAATATGTTATAACTTTTTTTTGAGGTTTTTAGTACTTCCACATCACCCAAACTTTTTCAGTAATGAGAACGGAGTCTACTTTTTCATGAGATGGTCATGCCAATGATATTGAACATAAAGAATAATGTTCAATATACTTTATAGGTAATGCGAAGTGTAAACCACTATATACATGAGACATCATTGTCCTTCATTGAGACTTTTGTGTTTTTCCTCTTTAGAAAGTAAATTGCTTTCCAAACAGACAGACTCTCCTATTAAATGTTATCCCTATTTAATTAAGAAGTGAAGCCCTAGCTGGTTTGGCTCAGTGGATAGAGCATCAGCCTGTGGACTGAAGGGTCCTAGGTTCAATTCCAGTCAAGGGTACATGCCCAGGTTGCAGGTTTAATCCCTGGCCCCAGTCAGGGAGCTTGCAGGAGGCAACCAATCAATGTGTCTCTCTCACATTGATGTTTCTCTCTCTCTCTCTTTCTCCCCCTCTCTTCCACTCTCTAAAAATCAATGGGAAAAAATTATCCTCAGGTGAGAATTAACAAAAGAACCAGAATTATTCCAACTAAAGGCTTATCAATAATTGGTCCAGTGGCTGATCCCTTTTCCCCCCTTTCCCCAGGCATGAAATTTTCTCATCCTATATAATAAAAGGCTAATATGCAAATCGACCAAATGGCAAACGATCGGTCACTATGATGTGCACTAACCACCAGGGGGCAGACGCTCAATGCAGCCTGGTGGTCAGTGTGCTCCCATAGGGGGAGCGCCGCTCAGCCAGAAGCCGGGCTCATGGCTGGCGAGTGCAGTGGCAGTGGCGGGAGCCTCTCCTGCTTCCATGGCAGCACTGAGGATGTCCAACTGACAGCTTAGGCCCGCTCCCTGTGGGCTCCCGGACTATGAGAGGGTGCAGGCCAGGCTGAGGGACTCCCCCCGCCCAACGCGCTGAGTGCACGAATTTTGTGTACTGAGCCTCTAGTTAGACTATAAGTTAGTAAGTCAAAGCTCTGTTGTCGTCTGGAAACTTGTTGCAGGGCTGACAAGTGAAACCTACTGCCGAAGGACATGACCTTGAAGTCAAACTGGAGTCAAACCTGCACATTGACTGCTGGCAGCTATAAGTCATCCCAGGCTCCTCTGAATTTCCACAGACACTGTCCTCTTAGCCCTATGTAGTATGATTTTTTTAATATTTTTATTTATTATTTATATATAATTATTTACTAGAATATATAATTCTCAGCTCCTCTCTCAGACCTTATTAAGGAAGCACATTGAGGGCAGGCTCCAGAACTGCATGTCCTCATATCCCTTTTATGCCAGGAGTCCAATTGTTTACAGCCAACATGATTTGGTATATTTTGGTTCACTTATAGTGTGTCACGGTGTTGGCTACATTTAATAGTACATGAGGTCTCTAACATAGTCAGGAAAAGGTAGTCAATTCACTTCAGACGAACCAAATATCCAAATCAAATGATTACTTGCTTTCTCTTATTTTTCAACCATTTTACTGTGGTGCCTTTTGTTGGATTAAATATGAAAATGCACATCAGAGACCTTTGCAGTGAAACTAAATCTATTTGAGAGCTTCTCTTGACAGCTATCATTATTATATTTATTTTTGTAGAGTGTGAGAGATCACGGCAAGGTGGTGCCTCTATTGAGATACTCAGACAATTGATTCCTACTTAACTTTATTCCTATACTAGAGGCCTGATGCATGAAAATTTGTGCAAGAGTAGGCCTTCCTTTCCCCGGCTGCCAGCACTGGCTTCCCTCCGGCACCAGCTTCCCTTCGACACCTGGGACCCAGGCTCCCCTCCTCCAGTTGCCCACAGGCACCCAGGACCTGGGCCAGCTTCCCTCGGGCTGCCTGCAGGCACCTGGAACCATGGCTGGCTCCCCTCCAGCCCTGGCTTTGTCAGGAAGGACGTCCAGAATGACGTCCAGAAGACGTCTGGTCTAATTAGCATATTACCCTTTTATTATTATAGATTAGTCATTCCACAGACATAGCTCTTCAAGCTCTCCTAAGCTCATTTTGACCTGGACATCAATTTGATTGGGTCAACAGGATTTCACAGAATGGTAATTCCTTCCTTCTTCCCCTCCCTCCTTTAAAAAAAATATATTTTTATTGATTTCAGAGAGAAAGGGAGAGAGATAAAAACATCAATGATGAGAGAGAATCATTGATTGGCTGCCTCCTGCATGCATCACACCAGGGATTGAGCCCCCAACCCAGGCATGTGCCCTGACTGGGAATCGAATCATGACCTCTGGTTCATAGATCAACACTCAACCACTGAGCCATGCCAGCTGGGCCCCCTCCCTCTTTTTTAAGCCCCACCTATCCTCCAAGGCCTATTTCAACTTCATCCACACGAGAAGGCTACACCAAACTGCCCCTTCCCTGAACTCTTGTTCACACAGTGTATCTCTTAATAGTTCTCTAATTGTTCTATGTTATATTGGTGTTTTCTCCCCAGGTGGATCATAAACTTTCTGGTATCTTTCCCTTACACATCCTAGCACAATGTCGCACTTTCTTTTGTGCCTAATAAACATTTGTCAACTGACTGGTTGGTTCAGAAACCACAGTACACAGTGGGGATGGGGGGAAGAATTAAAAGCAAAAGGCAGATCTCAGATATCATCAAATTTAGATTAATCTAAACCTATATGTTTCTTTTAAAATGCGCATCCCAGTCCTTGGCGCTGGTGCTGGCAGATTGGTCCACCGAGCCTCAGATTTCTGGGTGTTATTGTTTATTTGGCTTTCCTGGGATATAACGTTGAGAAAATGGGTTATAGTGCGCTCCTACTCCACTACACAGCCTATTGATTTTATATGTCATCAATGTATATTGTATGTCTACACTATTACCAGGAGAAGCAGGAGGTGCACGTAGTTCCGCCGCCGCCTCAGCCCCTCATCCCATGCTGTGCCCTATGGGAAGCCACTGATTCTTACACTTGGAGCTGGGACAATGCAACTTAATCAGACTGACAGGAAACAGGCAGCAATTACAGTGTGCTGCTACATCTGCTGGGTTCCACTTCACTGAAGGAAGAGTTATCTCAATTTTAATGTACATCCCTTTTTCATGTTTCATTTAACCTCTGCTGTATTATTAAACACATCAAAATATAATGACACTCGTTAAAGAAGAAAAAGAGGACAGTTGGGATATTTTGGACTGTGTGCCTATCTTTGTCACTTAATTGTATCATTTTTGCTTCTCTTCAACATCTCCCCCTGGTGAATAACTAATTCAGTATATAGGTATTTAAATAGCGAGCTGGGAACTGGCTGTTTAAACACCTACATCAACACTGAGTTCAGCGACAATGAAATGGCCCTCAGTCATTTGTCTGTTTTCACTAGGAGTGTTTCTCTTTTCAAAAGCATTCTTTTGCAATGTGTCAAAATAGCTAGTTTACCCATTATGGCAGTGCACATAAACTGCTTTAAAAGCAGCTCAATGAAATTCCCCAAGAATGTAGTTATAATATGACTCAAGAGACCTCTGGAACTTAAACTAGCAGGTGTCTCACTCACCGGCCCCTCCTGACCTGAGATGCAGGACCCATTAAACCATTCATTCTGCAAGACAAATGTGATGTCGTACCAGACTGTCTCTCATCTGGAGGGGCTTTTTTTTCTTTCCATTTTCTCTTATCCCCGGCCTTTCTTTGAGCTCCAGGTTCATAACTGTATCTGAAGTATTTAGTGAATTTCCGTAAAAATTAAGTATCCATCAGAGTATAATTGTGACCTCCAAAACTAGACTTTTCCCCTGCACAAGTTTCCAGAGAAGTAATAGATATATTACAGTGGACTTCCACTTAAACTTTTAAAATATTATTTGATCAAGTAGAAATTGCAAGGTATTTGGGGCAGTTTGTAAAGGGGAAATGGAGGAAAATGCTAATAGTTAAAGAAATGCTATATAAAAAGATATGAAAGTAAAAAGTTCCAGTGCCCAATTAAAAAAATTTTAGATTTTTCTTTTAAAAAAATCTAATAAACATATTACAGGCATGCCCTGGCCTGTGTGGCTCACTTGATTGAAGCATCCTCCCATACACCAAAAGGTGACAGGTTCAACCACCAGTCAGGGCACATGTTTCTCTCTTTCTCTTTCTCTCTCTCTTTCTCTCTCTCTCTAATAAATAAATTTAAAAACATTTTTTAAAAGAAGAACAAGTATTACAGGCATGTCCACAATGAATAACAAACAGGTTGCTATGACCTAGAACAGTGGTTGGCAAACTCATTAGTCAACAGAGCCAAATATCAACAGTACAACGATTGAAATTTCTTTTGAGAGCCAAATTTTTTAAACTTAAACTATATAGGTAGGTACATTGTTATTAACTCAATTAGGGTACTCCTAAGGCTTAGGAAGAGCCACACTCAAGGGGCCAAAGAGCCGCATGTGGCTCGCGAGCCGCAGTTTGCTGACCACGGACCTAGAATGACAAAAAGTGGTACAAGAAAGATTCTGGATTTTCAAGGAGCTAACAATCTAGTTGTAGAATCAAAAACAAATACAGAAAAAGATAAGCCAGAGCCAAACAGGTTCCTGTCAGTATTGTGGAACTAATTACAGGGCGATACTCTAATGGCTTATGCTCCTAGTTATGTGAACAAGAAAGAGCTGAGGCCCCTGAGATCTCCTTTGGGATAAAAACCCTGATGTCCAGCCAGTGAGCATTTAAGCAGGCCTCCCGAATGTCCATCACAGCATCCATTCGGATGCTTCCTTCTCCTGTCACATGGTTGCTAATAGGTTAAATATCTTCGGGATAAAAGAGTTGAATAAAAGCAACACTCCTTAACTCCTGTTTACTATATGTGCTCCCTATAGTATCATGAACATCAACCTTTAAAAAGACAATAAATAATCAGTAAGAGAGAAAGAGAACATAAGCTTGGATTAATGATTGCAACTAGCCATGTTGACAGTATTCAATTCTCCGAGCTCAAAAGAATAATATACCAAAGTACTTGCAAGTGTGATCACAAAACCAATGTCAAAAGTCTTTGAATAGAGAGGAGGAGAGATATCATAACCCGGTTCGATTCCAGTCAAGGGCACATGCCCGGATTGCGGGCTTGATTCCCAGTAGGGGGCGTGTAGGAGGCAGCTGATCCATGATTCTCTCTCATCATTGATGTTTCTATCTCTCTCTCCCTTTCCCTTCCTCTCTGAAATCAATAAAAGTATATTAAAAAAAGAATTGACTTGAAGAGAATAACTTTGAAGAAGTGATCATTGGGAGCTAACATAGGTTCACTAAGAACAAGTGAATCTAACACTGAGATACCACTACACCCTATTAGAATGACTGTAATATGAAACACTAACAATAGCATTTGCTGGCAAAGATGTAGACTGACAGAACTCTCATTCATTGCTGGTGAGAATGCAAAATGGTACAGCCCATTTGGAAGACAGTCTGGGGGTTTCTAAAAAACTTAAACATACTCTTACCATATGATCCATCAATCACATTTCTTGCCATTTACCCAAAAGAGTTGAAAATTATACCCACACAAAAACCTCCACATGGATATTTATGGCAACTTTATTTAAAACTGCCCAAACTTGGAAGCAACCAAGATGTCTTTCAGTAGGTGAATGAATAAGTAATTTCTAGTACATCCAAACAATGGTATATTATTGACTATCTATTCTATTCTATTTATATATCATCCTTTTAAACAACTCTAAAGTATACAACTGTGCAATTCTACCACAATTACTTATCCATTTAGATTATTCCTAATGTTTTGTTATAGCAACAACACATGATAAATCCACACACACATACATCTGCTGAAGGAAAAACTCCTAGATAAATTTTGCAAGTGGGATTTCTGCATCACTGTGCACATTTTTAATGTTGATCCATATTGTTAAATTGCTTTATAGAGAAGTTATTTTTATCAGTTTAAGTCTTCCCCTTCCCAGCTGTGCTGGAGACTGCCCTTCCCTCCATTCAGACCTTCATCATGCCAATACTGAATATCCTCAGAGTTTATTTTATTTTTACCGACCTGAAACTCACAAAGGATTTGTTACTGCTGCTTTTATGACATCCATTTGATTACTATTGAACTGAAATATTTCACAATACTTTTAAGCCATTGGTATTTTTTTGTGTGTGTAAATTACCTATGTATATCCCTTGCCCATTTTTCCTTTTGGAGTGTTTGTCATTTTCTTATCATTTTTAAGTTCTTTTTGTAGAGTAGGGACATTGGTCCTTTTGTCAGATATGTTGAAAATAGCTTTTACAACCAAAAATGGCTTTAAAGTTTAATTCAAATAGATATTCACTATTAGCCTGAAAGAGTTAGCACTGGTGTCATCGTTGACAATGGACTCTAACAAGATGGGAAGAATGGAGTTGGCTTTAGAGCTACTGAATTTTTGTCATTGGGAGAATTCAAATATAGGCTATTTGACCACCTCACTAGGACATTGTAAGATGTGATTCAACATTGAAAGGGTGGTTGGAAGAGGTTACTTTTATGATCCATCCCAGCCCTGAGAGTGTAGGAGTTTGTGAGTGAGACAAATATTTAGCTTCATGAAAAACAAGCCAGTGCACCTGTGATAACAAGTGAGGAATTGATTCCTATTACGCACACACACACACACACACACACCCTTGAAAGGAGAATAGTCTGAGCTGAGATGCCAACAAAAGGTGTGTGTGTGCATCTACGTGTAGACACGTGCCTTTATGTAAGCATATATAGGTACACATGAGGGAGGGAGATACAGAGGAGAAAAGAACATGACAACTAAATAATTCCATTTCAGAGTTGTAATATTTTTCAAATGTAATAAAGAACATTTTAGGATGAAAAGTCAAAAGAAGGATATACTTCTATTATTAAAGAAAAAAGAGAAATAGATATATTTCCTGAAAAAGGAAGACCAGAAGAACAAACAAGACAACCGAACAAGCAAACATTGTTTTCCTAACTTCCACATGTTTAATTTGTGAATCATCTGGATAATTGCTTCAACTCTCCTTTGCTTTGTTTCAGAAAGGCAGCAGTTATATTGGAAATAAAATTATGAATAACTATTATTTATGGAGTAGAAATTGATCCAACTGTACACGCACATGCATGAACACAAACACATTTTATTTTCCCAATTCCACAAAGTAGATACTATTATGAATCCCATTTTACACATAAATAATTGAGGCAAAGAGAAGTTAAATAGCTTGCTCAAGTCACACAGCTAGTAGGTAGTAGATTCCAGATTCAAACTCAGGCAACCAGATTCCAGAATCCAGCACCCAACCGGTACTCAGTACTGCTTCTTACCCAGCGTGGTGGGTATGTTGTATGTTAGGCTTTGGAGTCCATAGTCGACTTGGCTTCAGCTTTATGCTCCACTACTTAAAAGCTGTGTGACTCTGGGAGAATTTTTTCCCTGACCTGAGCCTCAGCTTCCTCATTTATGCAACAGCACTAGTGTCTTGCTCACAGGGTAGTTATGAAGATGAAATGAGGTCATGTTGGAATCGGAAACATAGGAAACACTTAATAAATCGCAGCTGTTATTATTACTTGCTTTAGACATAAAGGACATAAAAATTTGAGGCAAGAAATTTCCTAAAGACAATTAAACCATGTTACAATACCAGGCCTTTTAGAAATGTTACAAGCATATCAGGAAAAATACCAGGGTGGAAATGAAAGCCTCCCCAACCCTTCAAGTGCTGTGAGGGTGATAAGACCACTTGCTACCAGAAGGCTCCTGTTATCCTCCACACAGATCCCTAAAGCTCTGGTAGGACTGGGTAATCTTGGGTGATAAGAGAGATGTAAGGAATTAGGACTCCTGATAAAGCACTGTGGTTTTGTTTGCCCGTACTTTGAGGAGATATGGGTGGCACAGATAAAGTATTGGCAAAAGCCCCAGGTGGGCTTAAAATGACTCCTCATGCCCTGGAGAGCTGGAGTGCTGTGACATTGGGGCTGACCTGCTACTGTGTTTGTTTGGCTTATCTCGGAGCATGCTCAGAGCCACCAAGGGCAGGGTTAAGCAGGCAGACTGGAGTGAGGGCTTCAGGGCTTTTAGTCAGCTGGATTCTGAAAGGAGAAAGAGCTCCTGGGTCTCAGAATGCTATATTATGTCATCATTTGAAGACACATTCAAATGTGGGGGAATTACATCTGTAGATATGACATTCTTTCAACACACAAGGACCAGATGGTATATGGAGGGGCAAGGCGGCTAAATCAGAGCAGAGAGAGTCACTGGAGGTATACTGGGGGAGCATTGAGGAGCAGTGGCTAATTCTGACTGGATGAAATGGAGATAAGGGAAGAGGAAGTCTTCCTATGGAAAATGGTCCTGAACAGGTCCTTGAATGAAGAATGAGTAAGGTGTTGATAGGTAGAACAGAAATAATGAATTCTCTAGGTAGAGGGGACAGCCATCGAACCAGTGTGGTAGCATTCAACACCCAGATCTGCGCACTAGTTTATGAAGAATTCTGTAGCAAGAAAGCTTATAATTTTAGCTTTTCTGTGCCCTCTTTTTGCCCCTCCTCTCAAACTTCATACAACAGAAAACTAGCCATGCCATCCTTAAAACAACTTGCTGAAGATTGAAAGCATTTCTAAAAATTATGTTGGCTAGAGTGAGAAGAACCAGGAATGTTAGCAGGGATGTCCATTGGCATGACTTTGGCAAAGCAAACTGCCACTCTCTGGCAAAAAAATTTAATGCATGGAACCTTTGATTTGGCATTATTACTTATGACCCTCTCCTTCAGGGAAAAAGATGTATGTGAGGGTCTTACTTGTTTATTCAACAAATACATCCTGAGTCCCTGTGTGTGACGTAGCACGGGCATCCCTACTAGGGATACGACAGTGAATAAGGCAGACAAAAACCTGGTCCTCATGTAACTTACATGAACAAATGAGGACATATTTCACTTAATTTCAGATAGTGAGACTAGCTATAAAATAAATTAAGAAAAAGAATGACAGATGGAGGTTCACCCTGAGAAGGTGACATTTGAAAAAGAATCCAAATTATGGGGGAGGGGGATAGGGCCCATGCAAAGATTTAGAGCAAAGACAACATCTTGGGCAAAGAACATATTTAACAGTAGGTACGTAAAATGGCAAAATAAACCAACAAACAAAAATAATGGAAACAATGTGATGTTCATACTTTCAGATTTGGTTAACCTAATTTATGTATCTATAAAATGGAACACATGCAGGAAAGAGGTTAAGATAATTCTCAGGCATTGATAATAGAATGCTCTCACATTGGCCTGTGGACCAAAGCGTCCCACATTCGATTCCAGTCCAGGGCACGTACCTTGGTTGCAGGCTCCTCCCCAGCTGGGCCCTGTGATTCTCTCACATGGATGTGTTTCTCTCACATCGTTGTTTCTCTCTGTCTTTCCCTCTTTCTTCCACTCTCTCTAAAAATCAATGGAAAAACATCCTCGGGTGAGGATTAACAATAACAACAACAAAATGTAATAGATTGCTCTCTAAATTATATTAAAAACTTATTTTTAAGTTCAGTTGTTCAATATGGTATGATCCCATTTGTGTTAAACGAATGAACATAGCAAATTGCTAGAAGGATATGTAAAAACCCGTCTGTAGCAAGGACAGGTAAGAAACAACTTGGATGTGAATCTGAAGCTCTGAGGGAGAAGGAAGACTTTAGATTTTCATTTGTATGTCTTATACTACTAAATTTTTATTAATATATGTACAACTTTTATAGATAAAATGTTTAATTTCTAATAAGATTAATTTTAAAAACTTTCTACAAACAAGCAAACAAATAATGTCTTTAAGGTATCTCTGTTCTTCTACTTTAATGTTCTGAGAATTTATTTGTTTACTAGAGGCCCGATGCACGAAGATTTGTGCAAGAATGGGCCTTCCTTCCCCTGGCTGCTGGCACCACCTTCGCTCTGGCTACAGCCACCTTTCCACCTTCCCACACTGCTCAGAGGCCACTCAGCACCTGAGTATGCAAATTAACCCACCATCTTTGTTGGGTTAATTTGCATACTCACTCCTGATTGGCTGGTGGGTGTTGCAAAGGTACAGTCAATTTGCATCATTCTCTTTTATTACTGTAGGTTGCAATCCCTTCTGGGATAATAAGTCCTTTCAGAATTGTTTTACAATGCTTTATCATTCAGGAAAACTACTCAACACATGAGTTGTCAAAAGTGCAACAAATGGTAGCCCCTGGATCCACAACTATTCTTATGTCTCAGGCTGGCTTCATGCAGTCATACAGGGCCCAGGACTACAGGCCTCAGATTTGGTTCAATAAAATTCTTAATAATTTTTGGATAAGAGGCTCTGCACTGCATTTTGCACTGGGCCCACAAATTATGTAGCTGGTCTAGCTTAGTGTAGGGGGCCATCTGTGGAGACCTGAGATTTAGAATAAGCCACACTGATTGTCCTTGTCCCCCTCCCCTCCACCTGAGAGGTACTCTAAAGGACTGTGGGCTCAGGTATCACATCTTCTAATTTTTCAAGAAAAGTTAGAAATCCAATTTTTAATGGGGAAATCCTAACTTTTAAATGTTGCTAATTTATAGGGAATATCTAAATAGAATATATCCATACATCAAATTTATTTTTTATAACTCAAGCTCTGTTGTCTTTCCTCAAAACACTTGTCAATAACAACTGTAAACAAGAATTTGCTTTCCAGGGCTTGCATTTTCACACACGAACCAGACACAGACTTTGCCCCCAAAATGTGTGGGACTGAGCTAGCATGAAGTACAAGTCACATCGGTGCCATGTCCATTTGTCCCAAAGTCGATGTGGTAGCCACGGTCTTACAGGATTTCAGTGTCTTTCACTTACTGTTATTTGCCTTTGTTTTGAAAGTCCTAGCATTATTATTACAGTGGAATCTGGAGAATTTAATACTTGCTTTATATTTTCAGGATGCTTCTCAATCATGATGTGAAAACCAAACAGAAACCAAAAGAAATTCTGGAGTTTGTTTGGAAGGTTGTGTTTCTGAGCAGTGCCATGCGAGAATTTCACAAAATGAGAACCAGCCCCTAGACATTCTCTCTCACATAATGTACTTTGCAACTCCAAACACTCAAAGAGTCTTTTCAAATCAGAGGATTTGAAAAAGGGATGAAAGTAGTGCTAAAATTATAAATCATGTAGCACAAATAATTTAATACATCTTCAATTCCTGGGTTTTAAACGAGCCATCCTTTAGAATCCTACATTTAAATAGTCTCTTAATGGATTTCCCCTCCAAATCCCAGGTTTTCTGTTTGAAATCGGATCTTTCCTGGATTTGAGATTATTTTTTTATGTTTTAAAAAAAAAAAGAGCTTTAGTATCTTAAGAATGAAGACAATACTTTAAATGGCCAGGGAAATGCTCTTGGTCTATAAACTCCGCATCTCCCAATAGCATATTATAAGCACATACCTTCTAAGTTCCCCTGGTCCCTTGCCAACCCCAATGTACCATGACCACCAGTACAGAGGTCTCGTAAAAATGGCCTGTGCCCTGGTAGTTGTCAACATTGCTATGGTGTCCTTACTCCCCTCTACCCACTCAGCAAGTCCTCAGTGATTGCTACAAACTTTAACCCTTTATGTCCAGCAGTTCAAGTCTATCAGTTTCTAATAATTACTGTACCAGGGACGCTAACTACTGGTGGTGAAAGGATTAAGCAATCTAAGGAAATTAGCTAGAGGACTCTTGAGTTTCCTTTGCATTTAAAGAGGAAAAGTTGGAGGGGTGGGGGCATTCTCTTCATTTGCTCCCTCATTATTGGCTAATGTTGCCTGTCTCATGGCTGGGAACAAGTTCAATGGACAGGCTTATTGCCTTTCCCCAAATGCTGTCAGTATATGAAAGAAGAAACTTGCTTTCCTCCCATTTTCTAGGGTTACATTTTACTGTTTGTAGTAAAAGTGAGCAGATCTATTTCTCTGCCTCCAGATCTGTTGATAGCTTTCATTGTAAGCAAGCCAGATTGCTTATGAGGTACCATACCTGAAATATTTGTAGTCTCCACAGACATAAGACTGCGATGACTTGATTGCAATAAACAACTTCGTTAGCTTCTTGTCAGCATTATATTAAGGCACAGAGTTGTTAGACAAGAATGTGTACTTTCATATTTTCCTTCTCTGCATATATATACACACGAGTAATCATTTTAGAGGCAACAACATTATCTTGATTTTCCAGAACAAAATAACCTTGCATGCAAAAAGCCAAATAACTGACTATAACACAAACTTAACTTTCCTGAAGCAATCATGGCTCTTTACACATTTGTTATTCTGTTTGACATACACAATAAATCGTAATAGTTACCAAATTACTGTTCGGTTTCAAATGATGTGCACACATCTATAATCTTAGTTAGCTGGCCTGCTTCAGGAATGTCATTGCATCCTCCGGGGTAATTCTATATCAATGACTTTTCCAAATAAATCTAGTTGCTGGTTTATATTAATGAACTGTCACAGTTTCTATTGTTTTCCCATGGCCTTGCAGCTGTATTCCTTCACAGGTGCTTGGCAAATTAAAATGATGCTGGTTCGGGGTTTCAGCCTGATACAAAATCACTCCTTCAGCAGATTGTTCAGAGGTTATTCATGCAAGAAACACATCTTTACTCTCCGCACTCAGCTTTCCTGCTTATCCAACACCCATGCCTTTATTGACGCTCTGCGTTTCTCTTTTCCTCACCAAATAAGTACAAAGGGAGATTGTCTTTCTTGCTTAGAACATTTCATTAAAGAATCACAAGCAGTGGAAGCATTATTTTTAAAGTAATGCGTTCTTTTCAGTCAATCCTAACACTGTGTTCACAGATTGCAAACATTAATTACTCATGTTTGCAGATTATATTTCTTTTTGGGTTGTTTTTGTTAACATCCTTTACCCAAAGGATCAACAGACAGGAAAAAATTATTATATACTAACTATTCAAAACCACATTAAAAATTCCCTTTTGGATCTATTATAGCCTTTATTTTAAAATACTTTGCTCATGACCAACTTCTACCAGTGAAAATGATTAACATGTAAGACCCTACTCAATTAAATTCTCTGGTTTCTTTTTAGAAGAAGCACCCCCTCCCTGTGATGTGTCTCCCTAATTCTCCCTTCTTGACCGCTTAGATGCCATCACAGCATTTAACTCTGGGGTGTCCTGGGTTACCCCTCTAAGGAATCATCACATTGATACTTCTCTCAGGTCCCCAGCTTTGCATTTTCATAAACCTACTCACCTTCCAGTGGGATTCTCTGTATATATTTACCTTTATTTTTAATGTAAGACCTGCTGCCAAATTGCTGTATATTAAAAATTATCTATGCCCTCTCAGTTTCCATATTCACAATTTATTATGCTAGGGATGCAAATGTTAATGCTTTGGGGATAAGGCAGAGACATCTTTCCTTTCAACCTCCCTCAAAAACAAATGTGGCATAGACTGTTGGAGGACTACCTACTGTCCAACATCCAATCTATCCATTGTCCATCTTAGGAACAAAGAACCACATTTCCCAGCCTCGCTTTCAAATCTGTTAGTCAAGGAGTTGCAAATGGAAGTGAGTACACACAAGCCTGCCCCTAACATGTGAAGGGATGGGCACAAGAGTACAAGTTGGGATCTAATATTTTAAAATTATAAATTAAGTTACCAAAGTGTTAAGTGAAATTGCTCCTATATTGCTATCTTGACCAATGCACTCTCATAACATCTGGGAGGCCTGGAATAGTTGGCCTCATTCACATTCCTAGCCATGGGAGAGTCTGTCCAGGTGACCTGTTTCCTTTCTCCTTCTACCCTCAGCTCCAACCTACACAGCAAGGGTACTTAAGCACATACATGTGAACACAGTCCAGCCTTGACATCCAAGCTCCATCCACATCCCTACCTACCCATCTCCTGAATACAATGCTCCCTTAGCTAACTCTCAGGCCTATGGGTATGCACACCAGTGACACATTCTGCCACCAGGAGGACAGACCTACAAAAGAGGCCCATATAGACCTAGAAGTGGGCGCGGGGCCATTTAGATTGAAATTTTAGGGTACTCAGAACATTGTCCAGAAGAAATTTAAATAGGCTCTTAGTAGGTACTTTCCTTTGGCCTATTGGAATAAATAGTTCTCAGCGTGAAGAACACAGCTAAAGTAAGACCAGAGCAGGCCCTATAAAGCCTGGATTTGACCAATCCAGGGGCTTCTCAGACAGTTTTTCAAAAGGGGTTTGACTGAGCTGGTAGGTTCATTTGCTCTTTTGCTTCCCTTCCTTCTTTATATATGGGAAAGCAAACATCTTCTCAGCATGAGGATAAAGTCTTTCCTTTAAGACTACAGAAAAGAACTAGAATAAACTAGAATAAACCAAAGTTTCTGTTGACCATGTTAGCTGCACGCTGCCAACCTTTGGATTAAGTGACCATAAGAATAATGGTAGGGGGGGTGGGATATGAAAATCAAGCATTGGGACTTATTTCAATGAGCAACAAATAAGTACTGGTTTAATCTCATTAAATAGTCATTGAGACATTGAAGTAATAATGTCTAACAGGAAATTGTAAATGTGATAATATTTTAGTGTTTTACATATATTTTTATTGATTGATTTTGTAAAGAGAGAGGAAGGGGAAAAAGAAGGGAAGGAAAGAGATACAGAGAGTAACATTGATTTGTTGTTCCACTTATTTATGCATCCCTTGGCTGCCTCTTGTATGTGCCCCAACCAGGGACCAAACCCACAATCTTGGTGTATTAGGACGACACACAACCAACAGAGCTATCTGGCCAGAGTCATTTTACTGTTTTTGTTATTAGTGAATTTGCATTCAATACTCTCACTTTGCTTTTTTAAAAATTCAATAATCAAAGCTAAAAATGTTATTTTCTCCATTTTAAAAATGAGGGACCTGAAGCACATTGAGATTTAATCAATTGCCCATGGACAGAGAGCCAGTAAGTGGCAGATCTGGGATTCAACTCTGGAAGCTCAGCTAAATGACCATCCAAGCCAATCAATTTGAAGCTGTAGGGCTTCCTTGGTCTGCCCATTCTGGGGGATCCACACTCTTGATTGTAGCAGTCAGTGGAGTCCACTCAGTCTGCATTCTCATACTTAGAAGTAAATTTCCCACCAGTGATTTTCAAGTTCTACATGGCATTAATGTATATTGCCCCTCCAAAAAAGTGGGGGGTGGAGAGTGCCAGAAAGGTTGAGAAGTACTCAATTTGGTAAAATTCTGTATTGCAGAACTTCTCAGAAACTGTAATATGCTAATAAACAATGTGAATCACCAAGGTTAAAGTAGAGCACAGAGCCTTCCCAGACTTCTTGACCAAAGAGTCCTTTATTTTTCAACATCTCAAAGGGCTGGTGTTCCATGGGACCCACTTTGGGAAGTACTTTATAAAAAATACAAACGTTCTATTGAAGAAGCCTGAATCCACACTACAGAATAAAACAGAACACTCTCTACTCTAGAGTGGTGGCCCCCAATCTTTTTTGTAAGTCCTCACCCAAGGTTTGTTTTCATTGACTTGAGAGAGAGAGAGAGAGAGAGAGAGAGAGAGAGAGAAATCAATGTGAGAGAGAAACATTGATCTGTTGCCTTCCTGTACACACCTGGACTAGGGACTAGACCTGCAACCTAGGTATATGCCCTGACCGGGGATCTAACCCACAACCAACTGAGCCACCTGGCCAGGGCACCTTGAAAACTTTAAAAAAATATATGGAAGACCAGGCAACACTCTGATTTCATTGTTTTGAGGTAGGGCCTGGGCCTTAAGAGCATGTAAGCTATTTCTAAAGTGTAGCCAAGTTTGAGAAGATCTGCTTTAAAATAATCTTAAGCATAATTATATGCATAAAACTCAAGTGACCCACATTAAGATTGTAATATCAAGTTCTAATTTCCTATCATTAAGGAATCATCATTGTTCTGATCAGGACCTGGACTTCTCTTCTCCTGCCTCATCCAAATTCTTCTATGCACTCCTCTTTCTTTTCTGTCATGCACTGATTCATGATGCATGCCATTTCCAACAATCAGATTCCTTAGTACATGTGTTGCATTACATTGCATTCTCTGTCCATTCAATTGTCCAGTGTTGACTAAAGTACAATTTTTATTAATAGCAATAAAAGAGTTGGCTTCTTCCAACACATATTCTGCCTGACATCAGTTACTTAAAGTTCTCCCACAATGCTGTAGTTCTGTTACATTTACTTCCCTCTATAATTGGAATGAACTGTCTCACTGGTATCACCTATTGCCTCTGTGTTCTGCCCGTGCCATGTGTCTGACAGCTAGAGAAGAGATAAGATGGGGATCTTACATTGTTTTTATTTTTAACTTTCAGACTGAGGTTGAGGTGGAAAAGGATTCCTCATTTCAGAAAGAAAACATGGACATATTCTAAATGTGTATATCAAACATTTTTCTTTTTTAAAAAAATATATTTTATTGATTTTTCACAGAGAGGAAGGGAGGGGGATAGAGAGTTAGAAACATCGATGAGAGAGAGACATCCATCAGGTGCCTCCTGCATACCCCCCACTGGGGATGAGCCCGCAACCAAGGTACATGCCCTTGACTGGAATTGAACCTGGGACCTTTCAGTCCACAGGCCGATGCTCTATCCACTGAGCCAAACCGGTTAGGGCAAACATTTTTCTTTTTAAAAAATATTTTTAATTGATTTCAGAGAGAAAGGGAGAGGGAGAGAGAGGTAGAAACATCAATGATGAGAGAGAAGCATTGATCACCTTCCACTGGGGATCAAGCCCACAACCCAGGCATGTGCCCTGACCGGGAATTGAACCGTGACCTCCCAGTTCATAGGTGAAGGCTCAACCACTGATGCACACTGGCTGGGCTACCAAACATTCTTTTTAATTTGATCAGATCAGCAGTTCACGCTTTCAATGTTTTCCTACCCTTTCCAGGTGGGTTACTCTACAGTCTAGGATGGTTGCTCCCATCCTTCCCTAGACCTCAGATATCTGCCCTGCAGAAAGTAGGGGAATTTTTGGTTCCAGAGGTAGGCAAATTGCTCTACATGAGAATATTCAGAACCATTAAAACCTCAGCCATAAGTCTACCCTTAAGAGATGTCAGAGACACAAAGTGATGCCCACAGAAGCCAGGCAGTCAGAAATTAAGGAGGGTTAGCAGGGAAGGGAAGGGTGTAGAAGACTGGATAAAATTGAGAGCAAAGTGGAAGGAGACAGGAAACAAAAGAAAAAGGACAGGAGGAAGATAGGGAAGAAGACCCGGAATGAAGAGAAGGAGAGTATGGGAGGAGGGGGGAAAGAGAAGGAGGACAGGGATGAGGTGGAGAAAGAAGAGGAGAACCAGGACAGAGCTGCAAGATATCATCTACCATGGCCTCAGGTGCCATTTAACTTTGTACTTTGACTAATCCTTCCCTAGACATCAACCAGTTCATACCACTCTAACTAATCCCTGTTCTTTGAAAGATTATGATCAATAGCAGTTTTCCGATGGTGGTGATATGTAGTTAAGTGAGAGCCACCATCATTTGACTGGAATTTAGATAACAGTCACCCAGTTGCCCAATTATCTGCAGAAAAGCAAAGCTCAAGTTTTAATTCTAGTAATATAATATCTCATGGAATTATTAGGAGGACTTTGAGGTTCCCAGTACAATTAAGATATGCCTTTTTTAATTGGTCAAGTGGAAAGATATCTCCTGTCTACAACGTCTTTCATGATTTGGATTAAGCCTTTCCCATGGACTTAATTGCTAGGGCTCTTTCATCAAGCTTCTTGTTAATATTCCTTGTAATATTCCCACCTGTTCTGATATCAGTCTGGCTCATCCATCACCCCTGCAGGGATATTGTCACAAACAGGGCCACTGGCTCATTCTGCATCATGCCAAACACTCCAACACAGCTGGAGATTTACCAGCTACCTCTGATTCGATCATCTCAGGCCGGGCTGGTCCAGGCCTTGGACTCACTCACTGTACAGCTTGATACTGTAATTGTGTTTAAAAGTTTCCCTTCACCACTGGCAGAGTACAACTCCAAACAACGGAGGAGGAAACTATTTTCCATGAGACCTGGAACAGGCTCACCTACTATCGATCCCCCTAAGCAACTGGGACTCTAAGCAAATATGGAACAAATCTCAGGCACAGATGGAATGCGCACGCACACGCACACACAAGCCCACACCCTCCCTCTTTCTGTCCCGCCCTCCTCCCTGTCTCTTCCCTGTTTCCTCTTCTCTTACTTAGCCCAGCTATTGAAATGATTCCATTTTTCCTTCCTTCTTCCATATAATATGAAACCTCAGTTGCTATGAATTCATAATTCTCATTACCATTTCATAATTTTATAAAGTCACTTATGCCACTAGGAATGTGGATGTCTCATTAGGATTAATTCCTTAAAAAGTATGTCCACATAATTAATGCAATCTTCCTGCGAGTAAGGTCTGGCCTCCTCCAAAAATGCTACAAATTCTACGTTCTCAATGAAAAGAGATGGGCTGCTCTTCCAGCAAGACTGTGATATGGCTTTTTAGTGGCTCTTATCTAATCTGTGGGTGGCAGAGGAGTAAGACTCAATTATACCTTGGGAAAATAGATACCCTACTCCCATTCTGAGCTTGAACTCAGTTCAGCAGTCATTTCTTCACCAATGTAGCCAGCAATAGTTTACCGGCTTTATATAGAACCCACATCCTTTATGTGTAAGCAGGCAGGGTGGAGAATTGTCCATGTATGTAGGCGGTCCATAGATTTTGTTTTAATGGAGCACCTCAAAGAACAGGTTCCACTGGGGTGGACATTCTGCTGGCTGTTGATTCAGTCTCAGCTTCCTCCAGTGACGGCCTGTCTCAACACTGTCAATACCTCTTCAGTGTTGACAATGAGCAGACATGATGGCAGGCTGTTCTTGTCTGCTCACTTAATGACTTCACTGATGACATGCAGGTGTGCACTGCTGTTGTACCTAGACTTGAAGCTTCGTGTTCTCCTGGGTATCTGGAGGGCTGGCTCCATTAGCTTCTAGCCTTGTGAGAATATACAAAACTGTTCTGGGCGCTTGCCAACTTGAGACGAGCAATGTGTGGCCATAATGAATCCCTGACTTATAATTTTCAAGACAGCATTAAGGAAATACTAGGTCACTTCATGTAACAGACTGAAAAGCATCAAGACCAGGCTTTCTGTTACCAGCATTTGAGGAAGTTATTCTTCACCTGACATGTTACAATTGTGACATTGTTCAGCCTTTAAAAGCAAGGAATTTAAACATGATCTCAAACATTCAATAGCAAATTTGCTTCATTCATTTTGTGACATTTCACTCGTCCTTAGACGAGTGTTTATGCACATGAACTCTCTAACAAAGCTGTCCTGATTGGAATCACAGCTTTGAGGAAAGTGCTTAACTTCCCTGTAACTCAGTTCCTCAGACACACCATTGGAAAAGCCGATAGTACTTGCCTTCTGGGGTTATCATTAACATCAAACCATGCCTGGCACATAACAAGTGCTCAATAATGCTGGGCTGTTATTAATGGAACTGAAAACGAAAAGGAGGTGAAATGATTTTTCTTAAGTTTACAGAAAGGATCTGAGACAGTCCTGGGAATCCAAAGTGGGTCTTGAGCTCACCTTTCCACAGCTGCATCCACCAGATAATATCCCCTTAGACGGTGCAGCTATCAATGGTGATGGAGTGATTGATTCCTTTCTATGCGTTTGCTTGTTTACGCTGCTGCTCACCACTTTTAAGGACACCTTTCCCCTGAAGTTGTTTGTTCTTTTTCCTAATTGTCGTCTTGGGTGTCTAGTGCTGACACTGCTGCTGAAGCTTATGCAGACTGTATCTGTCAACACAGAGCTTGGCCCCTGATGAGCCAGTTACCAGTTGCTCCAGAATGGAAGGTGATGAAGGGACACTTGTGAATATGTTAATTTGCTCGGTTTCCTTGATTGAGCCTACAGGACTATGTACATTTATGTAGGACTAGACTTAACTTAGCCAATCATCAAATATTAACAAGATATCTATTATATGCAGGTACGTAGGGCAGAGGGATGACTAAAGAGAGGAAATAGATGTTAATTCAAGGTCTTGCATGTTTTGGGCTCAGTGCTGGGTCCTACATACGATTATTTTATTTAATTCTCATCCCATTTACAAATTAAGAAACTGAATCTCAAAGAGCTTGTGCCAGAAACAATTAAACCTCAGATGGCTGATTCCAGAATCGACCAGGAACAAGTTTATGAATGGACATTATTGGCACATGAGTGAAAGAAATAAACATCACTTGGGTCCTTGAGTGTCAGCAAGACCCATCGGCATTCCCACTCAATGAATATCTTGTCCCTTCTCCTTGCTACATCTAATCTCTTCACCTGTACCTTGGATCCCATCCTTTCTAGGACCATCCTATTTCTTCTAGTACCAGGTCATCCAACCCTGCCCTAATCCCACTGCAAATGTTCTATCTCTGTACATCATCATTTGTAGGTGCTGCCAGCCTTCTTCAGCCCTGGGTCCACTCACGTGTGACCCTGAAAAGTGCATCAAAGCCACAAACAAGATGCAGCAGGGGAAGCAAAATAATATAGAACTCAAGCATGGACACAGACTTCCAGAGTTTAGCTTCCATGTTCTGGCCCTCTAACTAATAGTGAGTATGCTCTGCTCAAGCTCAACTTCAACTCCCATCGAAATTTCCAGTTCCAGCATCAGCCACCGATCTGGTGAAAGATTTCTTTTTCTTAATTAATTTATTTTTGACAGCCTCTGGCCTTACTGGCACTGCTAGCCAGGCCTCAGCCCACATGGAGAATCATACTTGAGGCCTAAGGTCCTAGAGCCCTTCACACAATGGCCATACAACCAATGCTGTGGGATATAAACACAATGCCAGGAGTAAGGCTCACAATCCTCAGAGCCCAGCCAGCAGAGCTAGCCAGTCTTTCAAATGTCCATACCTTCCTGTTTTTTCATAAATCATACCCCTTGGAGATGAGGGAAACCCATCAGACTGCCCAGCTTCTTGCTAATATGGCAGCTCTACATAGGAACAAATTGCTCATTGTTAACAGTGGAATCCTAACAGGTAAGAGGATTGTTGTGTGAGGATGGCCGGTTGTCCTAATTGGTATAAAGAACATATTTTCCACCCACATAACAAATTCTGTCCTATGAACACACTCATCAAACTTCCCCTCCCTCTGAAATATCCTGCCGAAGAAAAAAACCTAGTCCAAGCTTATACTTCATTCAAGGACAAGCCATATGGGTTGACTGATGGATGTGGCATGGTGTGAAGGTGCGGCCCCCTCAGCCCAATGTGGGAAATTCTGAAAGGTCATCCCATCCTCCAAACTTCCCATAGGTCTGGCTGGAGCCTACACTGGGCCTGCATCAGAACCCAAATTCTTCTTCTCCCAAATATGGCTTCTTTCCTTTTCTCACCCTAGGTGTTGATCACAAAAGCAGTCTAATGAACTCATACGAGTATATGCTAACCTCCATCTCAATGTCTGCTTCCTGGGAAAACCAGTCTGCAACACCCAGACTAATTCACAGTCCTGCTTTGTGAAATGGGGCCCCACAGCTAATGAAAATGACTATGCCTGATTTCCCAGATAGAAGGGCAATCATTAACCTAGTGAGTATGTGTATCTGTTTCCTGCGTGAGGATTCACAGGCACCCCACATCAGAGTAGATCAGGACCAACTTTAAAACCCTGGCTGTGGGCCACCCCAGGAAGGTAGACTTTCTCACATCCTCATTGTATCAGAAGCCCTGGAGTAGGAAGGTGTAGTCTATTCAAAAGATCTAGTAATTTCTAGGTTCCCAGGGCTCATCAAGAACAATCATCTCCCACTTCTGAGTCACACTAACCCAATAACCAACTCTTCAAGAAAGGGAAGAAGTTTATGTGACTCTTGGCCATGGTTGTATCTGTTCTCTCTCATATGCCAATCAACTTAACCAACCAACTTCATCAACCACTCTACCCAAACCTACTACTGAAACCAGAGCAACCATGTTCCTAGTGGGTAACTGCCAAACTTGGGAGAAGTAACATGTCCTGGGCTTGCTTTATAAGCTGATACAGTTGCTGCTTTTTACAGAACTGAAACTACCTTTCCAAACATCCCATGGAATTCTCTCAGTACTCACATTTCAAGACTTACTGTGGTTGGAATATATTCCTTTGAAATCTGGAGTGAAAGCTTTGTGATTGTTGGAGATGATACACTCACTCAATTGTTCCCCTCCTGATGTTAATCCATTCATGAAAAGAGGAGAGGGGAAAAGACAGAAGCCTTTCTGGAGAACACTGCACAGCTGCTCAGGAAATCTGCTCTTGGGACCCTCCCAGAATGCCCTGAAGGAAATTCACCATGGGAGTGAGGTCATACGCTCATGGCATTACCTTTGCTATTATTTCATATTATTGTTTGCTACTGGGCTGTTGTTCCAACTAAAAGAAACAGCTTTGTCTCTAAGATGTTGTGTTTTATTTGAGATGATCTGAGTCATCAAACTCCCACAGTCCTGTGGGAGTGGAGATAAGAGTTTGTGGTTGTTGGCAGCTGTTTATTTGAGGTGGAGGAGAGGACATGGAGGGCAGGTAATAGCTTTTTAAAATTTTGGTGCTGAATGAACAACAGCAATCTGCCAGGTCTGTGTGTGACATCTCTCCCTTTTATTCCTGCAGATTTACAGTAACAAACAAATCCTTAGCAATTCTGACTAAATATCCAGGAATTAAAATAGCATGTGAATGACACAAAAGGAGCACACGCGTTCTTGATACATGTGCTTTTTGGTCCAAGATCAACAGAAAAGCATCTGTGTGTGTTTCATAGAAAAGAATATACCTGGAAACTGTAGAGAAATTCTGATTTTTTAAAATTCCCCAGACAAGGCTTTTCATGTATAGCTACCACTATAGATGTATATCATGTCTTTGTCATCTGGCTGCAAGTGTAACTATTCAGATTTTGCACTATGAACAGTCAAAATTGCCTTGGATTCAAAACTGAGCTCTCAATATGTATGTTACAACATGCACTATCTGTACCTAGGATAGTATTTGTCCTTATCAGGTCATAAATGGAAAGTCACCTAATCATTGGTGGCTTGCTTACCATTGGTGGGTGTGATTGACATCTCTCACTATTACCATCTGCCAATCTTCCACGACTACTCCCTTATTCCACTGGAAAATAATCTGGGAAGGGCAAGGAAAAAAAGAACTGGGGATAAGGTTGCATTTCTTAAAGAAAGCACCAGAGCTAGAACTTTTTATCACATACTAGAGGCCTGGTGCATGAAATTCGTGTACAGGTGCGGTCCCTAGGCTTGGCCGGCGATTGAAGCATGAGCATCTGGTGTGGAAGGGCAGGTCCCACTAACCTCTGGGCCCTGGGCAGCACATGGGCCCCTGGGTCCCCACACACCCCCTTCCATCTGAGTCACAGCACTCAAGTCCCCACATGAAGATGCAGTGAGCGCGGCCAGATGCCACGGGCTGGGGCGCAGCATGGGCCTCTGGGCCGCCCAGCAGCACTGCACGGAAACCGGTCAGGCAGCATGCTCTCTCCCGGCTGGCCTCGCAGACCGGCTCCTGTGTGAACCCATGTGGAGCCCTACTGGCCCCTGCGGTCCTGGCAGCTGTGGCCCAGCTCACCCAGAAGAGGCAGCACAGATGTGGGGCAGGCTCCTCACGGGTTCCCAGCACCTGAACACAGGGGCTTCCCCGGCGTGCGAGCCCTAGTGTCCCAGGGAAAGGTAGCAGAGGCAGTGAGAGCGAGCTCAGCAGACACCCCGAATTCTCACCGCACCTCCATCCTTGTCACTCCCACCTCCAGGTAGCCGGTGAGAGGTTACAGTGCATCATTGACGCCTGCCATGTTCCACGCCGCCCCCAGTGGTCAGTGCATGTCATAGCAAGCAGTCGAACTCCCAGCTGAGGGGACAATTTGCATACTAGGCTTTTATTATGTAGGATACATCTGATCTTAAAGGCAAGAAGACATTGGAAGCTAACTATGTCAAGCATTGTCTTACACATTCTATTTGTTATTGGATTTGATCCTGATTATGACAAGGTAAATATTAAAATTCTGTATTTTTAAGTGGAGAATAAAGAATTTATTAGGTGGAATTAGTGAATGTATAAAGCCTCATTAAGATAAAAATCTACCTCTACATTTTCTAAATAATTTAATAACAAAGTCTTTAAAAAAATATAACAACTTCCTATTTAAAAAATGATGTGCTTTTAGCTTCAAAACCAGCTTACAATTTTTAGAATGAAAAGGACAAGAAAACTGAGACCCATATATCCATTTAGAAAAGTAATTCTCTTCCTATCATTTCAAAACACCTCAAGTAGCCAATGAAAATAGTAATTTGTGCTTGAAAGTTTGTAAGTTTTTATTGACCATTGTAATGGGCTGCTGGAAGTTCTCCTTTCGTGTGCTTAATGTATACACAGGAAGTAGTGTTGAATCCATCAGATTCACAGTCCTCAAAACATTTATACAACAATTAAACACTTTAGGGCTGCTTCAAAGCAAAGAGAAGTACAAGTAGTTTAATGTCTTTCAGTAAAGTTGCCTTCTTCAAAAAGGGCCTAACATATTCTAGTTCGTAGCTTTATGTTCATTACCATCCAATAGGATTTATTTTTCATTGAGCTTGGTATCTGATTATTTTTACCATGTTTTCCTCCTTTATTATATTCTTTACTTCTAAAAGAACATCTAGTCCTCTGCACACAGTGGGTAGTTTTTAAATGTCCCTGAGTTGCAGTTTTTAATTTCTCAAGACTTTCAAAATTATATTAGTAGTTTGCCTGTGGGTGGCCTTTTAAGAAATTGTTCAGATTCATATTCTTCTTTCCTTTTTGCACTATGCTGCCAGGCACACAAATGACATAGTACATATCACTCTGATAAAAGCATGTTTAAAGATAGGGCATACTGATACATTAAGAAATTTTCTATAAGGCATTTTAATAAAAATAAGCAATAAAATGGAAATCAGAGAACAGTTTTAGACATATGTGAGTTTAGAAAGTAAATTTTGTATTACCTATTTATTATGTGTATTTAAATACTAATGGGTAAAGCAAATAGCAATTTCTATAATGGTATACATTTTTTAAATGTCAAATTCAGAAAAAGGTGTCAAAATAATATTTACTGCTCCTTGTGGGGAAGAGGGTACACAAAAGAAGAATTTATTTGAGGAACTTTATTTGATTACTTATAATTTTGCAAAGTAGAGATCTTTTGATTAGTAGATTGGAATCTTTTCTAATTAGCACATTTGATGCTTTATGTAAAATAGTGTGACTAAAGGGATTGTAAAGACTTGAAAACAGTGTAGCAAGGTAAGTGTTCCTTTTGCAATCTTTATACTCTAAAAATGCTTACTGTTGGAATTCTTCCATGTTTCATATATAATGCAAAGGTAAGGCAGCTTCCACTCATTACCATGGTATAGTTTTATGGTACTTATTGCCTCCATGAGCAGGTGCTTTAAATCACTAACAACCTATGCAACTTCGAGTGAATCATCTAAACTCTCGGGACCTGTTTCCTTATTTACTACAGGAGAAAGTTAAAATCAGTGATTGCTGAGATTCCCATTAACTCTAAAATTCTAAAAGTCTTAAAGGAAATCAAGAGGTACACACTTCCAGTTATAAAATCAATAAAGTAAAAGGATGTAATGTACAGCATGGTGCATATAATAAATAATACTATATTGCAAATTTGGAAGTTACTAAGAAAGTAAATCGTAAAAGTTCTCATCACAAGAAAAAATTATTATAACTTCATATGAGGACAGAGAGTAGATAGACTTATTGTGGTGATAATTTCACAATATATAAAATGTTGAATCTAATGTTGTATACCTAAAACTAATACAAAGTTATATGTCAATTATACTTCAATTTAAAAAATTCTATAACACAGAATTGCATGCTAAGGGCTATCTTTTATCATGTAATTGGTACTCTACCAAAAAGATAAGAGTTTACATAAATCAAACAGACTGCTTAAAATATAAATCAAGAGGTTGAAAATGTAGAAATGATTTTTCACTGTCAGCCAGGATTGAGTAACTGGTTCCAAACTAACCCTCCTATGTTAAACTGCCACAAACTGGACAAATATTTAAGACATTAGAAAATAGGAAATGGAGAGGGAACTAAGATGGTGGCATAGATAAAGACCTGTACTCACTGCCTCCCACAACCACATCAAAATTGCAACTAAAATACAGAACAACCATCTTCCAGAACTGCCAGAAAGTTGGCTGAATGTAAGTTCTACAACTAAAGAAGTAAAGAAGAAAGCACAGTGAGACTGGTAGGAGATACAGAGGCAGGGAACAGGCTGGTCCGGCACCCACCTGTCCCATTTTTCCAATCCGGAGGGAGATCTCTGCAGAGACTGCCCAGAGGAGCAAGGAGTCCCAGCCCCACACCAGACTCCCAGCCCAGGGTTCCAGAGCTGGGAAAAGAAGTCCCTGCAACTACGGGCTGTAAAAACCAGTGTGGATTGGAGCTCAGTGACACAGAGGCTGCTGGAGACCCAGCTGTTCCTTTTAAAAGGCCAGCACCATGAACTGATCTTACAAGGTCCTGCTTCCTCTGAGCTCCAGCACCAGGGTGAGGCTCTGGGGGACACCTTTGTCTGGCATCGGGGAAGGAACTTGGGGCTGGCTTTATCCCAGACAGAGGTACTCACAGGGATCATTGTTCCTGTGCTGGGACCTCCCCAGGCACAGGCTGACTGGCAGTCATTTCTGTTTGCTCCGCCCTGGTGATTCCCTAAGACCCCACCTCATCCAATTTACAACTTCACCCAAGCTGCCTATAGCGGCTTTTGCATTTGAACAGCCTGTCCTAGAAAATCTCAAATAAGCTGCAGCTGGGTCAGGAAGTCCCAATAAAAGGCCCAAGACCTGGCAACAGCACCAGCCTGCCTTGCTTCATAACTGGGCCTCATCTGGGCACTTCCAAACCAGATACAAAGAGGAGGAATCTGCATATCTCTCTGTAGCTACTGCTGGGTGGCCTCAGGCAGTGGCTGACTTTGGACCTCCCTGAAGACCCAAGAGCCAGTGTACCGAATGGTCAGTGTCAGACCACACCAGATTACACTTCTACACATCCATAAGCAACACACTCAAGGGGCAGACTCAGTGAGCACCAATGCCCCACTGAAGCAAGTCCTGCTCCATAGGGTGTCTCCTGCATAGCAGCTTGCCCAGTGTAGTCGCAGCTGGTCCTCACAGCCAATTGGCCCGGAGGTCAATTCCTCCCAGTGACACCAATAGCAATCAAGTCTCAACTACAACAAGACTGTGCTTACAGCCCACAAAGGGATGCAGCTAGAGTTCCTAGCTCAGGTGACTAGGGAGGCTGAGCCATTGGGCCCTATAGGACACCTACTACACAGGGCCACTCTACCAACTCAAGGAGACTTAGCAGCTCTACCCAGTACATAAAAACAAACACAGGGAAGCAGCCAATGTGGAGACAAAGAAACATGTTACAAATGAAGGAAATGGAAGAAAGCAAACTACTGGATATAGAGTTCAAAACCACAGTTATAAGGTTACTCAAAAATCTTCTAGAAACCTCTAAGGGACTTAGTCAGACTTTCAAGGATCTTAGTGAGAATGCCAAACACATGGAAAAGGACCATTCAGAAATTAAGCATACACTGACTGAAATATAGAATAATATTCAGAGATTCAACAGTAGAGTAGAGGATTCTGAGAATCAAATCAACGATTTGAAATATGAGGAAGCAAAAACACCCAATCAGAAGAACAAAAAGGAATAAGAATCCAAAAATATGAAGATAGTGTAAGGAGCCTCTGGGACAACTTCAAACGTCCGAATTATCAAGGTGCCAGAAGAAGAGAGAGAATAAGATATTGAAAACCTATTTGGAGAAAAAAAAAACAATGACAAAAAACTTCCCCTACCTGGGGAAAGAAATATACTTACAAGTCCAGGAAGCACAGAGAACCCCAAACAAGAGGAACCAAAGAGGACCACACCAAGACACATCATAATTAAAATGCCAAGGGCAAAAGACCAAGAGAGAAACTTAAAAGCAGCAAGAGAAAAGCAGTTAGTTACTTACAAGGGAGTGCCCATACGACTGTCAGCTGATTTCTCAACAGAAATTATGCAGGCCAGAAGAGAGTGGCAAGAAATATTCAAAGTGATGAATAGCAAGAACCTACAACCAAGATTACTCTAGCCAGCAAAGCTATCATTTAGAACAGGGGTCCTCAAACTACGGCCCGCGGACCACATGCGGCCCGCCGAAAACATTTATCCGGCTCACCGGGTGTTTTTGCCGCCGCTGCCTGTCCTGCTTAGCAGCCGACTCATCCCGGGCCCACAGTGCACATGTGTGGAATGTCTGAGGGACAGTGAACTGGCCCCCTGTTTAAAAAGTTTGAGGACCTCTGATTTAGAATTAAAGGTCAGATAAAGAACTTCACAGACAAGAAAAAGCTAAAGGAGTTCATCACCACCAAACCATTATTATATGAAATGTTGAAGGGTATTCTTTATGAAGAGGAAGAAGAAGAAAAAGAAAAAGATAAAAATTATGAACAACAAAATGGCAACAAATACATACCTATCAACAACTGAATCTAAAAACCAAAATAAATGAATAAGAAATCTAATGAACAGAATAAACTGGTGAATAAAATAGAATCAGAGGCATGGAAATGGAACAGACTGATGATTCTCAGAGAGAAAGGAGGAGGGGATGGGTGGGAAGAGATTAAACAAAGATCTTATATGCATATATGCATTACTTATGGACACATACAATAGGGTGGCAAAGGCCTGGGGAGGGGCGGGAACCGGGTAGAGGGAGGCAATGGGGGGAAAAAAGGGGGATATATATAATAATCTCAACAATAAAGATTTTTTTAAGGGAAATGCAAGACTGTGATCCTTGAGATTGGATAACTCACAAGGGGAGCTCCATAATCAATCAGGTACTCTACGGAGGGGCACACTCCTACCTGTGGTACATACAGCTGGAATAGCAATAAGCATGGTGGTCCCACTGAAGTGAGGAGGCAGAGATCATAGTTTGGAGTAGCTGAAGTGGCTGGAATGTGCAAAACAGGGCACCAGAGAGGAGACAAATGGGCCTAGTGAGAGCTCCAGAAGTTTGTGTGGGATTTCCCGACAAGTCCTTGGCCAAGGGCACAAGAGGCTTACCAGAGAGCAGCTGCTGTAGAGTGAAGAGAAAATCAGACACACTAGGAGTTGAGTAATGCTGGAGAAGTTGAATTTTCTGCCCAGATTTATGAGATGTCTTTAACATAATGTAACATCCTTTGGTATCCAATTTAATCATCAGAAAAGCTGTACCAAAGGAGTAAGGACCATAACCTAGAGTAAGTCCCACTTTAGATCCCTGCACAATAGGATAAAACTAAGTCCTGACAGCGTCTACAAATGAGAGAGGTAGAGTCCCATCAATTAAGAGGTTTAGGGAATATTTTAGACTTTCCAAATATCAAATCTAATAAAGTACAAAACAAAGTTATAATACAGGATGGTCAGCCAATGATTGATGATGCTACTAGAACAAAGATCATCACTTTTCAGAGGAAAACAAAAAAAATCTGGTAACATGTACAATGTCCAGAATTCAATAAAAATTACTAGCTATGCAAAGCAGAGGAAAATGTGACCCATAGTCAAAATAATAAAGTCAATAGAAATCAAACCTAAACATGGTTCAAATGTTTAACTTATGAGATAAATGTATTAAAGTAGCTATTATAAATATATTCAAAGAACTAAAAGAAAATATGTTCAAATAATTAAAGAAAATATGATCTTATCATTGCAACATTTGCAGAAAATGTATTGAAAAAATACAATATCTTTTCATGATAAAAACTTGTCAACAGAAAACTTCTTCAACCTGACAAAATACCTTTCAAACAAACAATACAGCTAACATAATAATTAATGAAAAGAGATTGAATAGTTTTTTCTAAAATCAAGAAAAAGCAAAATAACCATTTCACCACTTCTATTTAACATTGTATCAGCATCCTAACCTGGGTATTATGGCAAAAATATAAATAAAAGATATACAGGATGGAAAATAAAAGGCAAAATTGTCTTTATTTGCAGATGACATGGTGTCTATGTAAAAACCTAAAGAATCTACAAAAAGACTACTGGAACTAGTAAATAAATATAAGCCTAATGTACAAAAATAAATTCTATCTCTATATGCTAGCTACCATCAATTTGAAATCAAAATAACAACATATATAATAGAAGCAAAAAAATACTTAGAAATAAGTTCAACAAAAGGTGCACTAGAATTCCCCACTGAAAATTGAAAAATAATGGTGAGTTAAGTTTAAAGCAACCTACATAAATAGGAGAGATATAGCCTATTCATGGATCGGAAGAGTAAATATTAAGATGTCAATTCTCCCATACTGCTCAACACTGTCAAAGTAATCCTATTATAGTCTCATCAGTATTTTTTTTGTAGAAATTGACAAGTTGATTCTAAAATTCATACAGAAATGCTTAGGTTCTTAATTTACAAAACAATCCTTAAAGGATTGGAGGGTTTATACTACTTTAATTTAGAATTTATAAATTTATAGTGATCAAGAGTGTATAGTATAGGCATAAAAATGGATAAATAGATCAAACAACATATAAATTCCCCAATGGACCCACAATTATACAGGAAAATGACTTCTGACAAAGGTTTCAAAACAATTCAATGGAGAAATGGAAGACTTTTCAACAAATGATGCTAAAATATGTATATGGGGGGAAAAACTTAACCCCTATCATATATTGTATAGAAAAATTATAGATCATAAACCTAAATATAAAATCTAAACATATAAGCTTCCAGAAGAAAACATAAGAGGATATATTTGTGACTTGGTATGTGCAAATGTTCTTTAGATTGAACACAAATAGCAATAAATATAAAAGAAAAATTGATATATTAGACTTCATAAAAAATGTTTAATTCCTGCTTATCAAAAGATAGCATTAAGGAAATAATAGACAAGCCAAAAACTGGGGGAAAATATTTGCAAAATATATCTCTGACAAAGTATTGACATCATGGACTATAAAGAATTTATATAATTCAATTTAAAAAAAAGACAACAACCAAATTTTTTTAAAATAGCAAAAATTTAAACAGACACTTTACAAAGAAGAAAAGGAGCTCGACAGCATCATTCACTAAAGAAATGTAAATGAAAACCACAATGTAATGCCATTACACAGAAACCGAAACTGCTAAAACTAGAGACTGACAACACCAAATGTTGGCAAGGATGTAGTGCAATCTCAAATTCCACACATAGTTGGTGGGAGTGAAAATGTTAACACTGCTTTGGAAAGTGAGCCTGGCTGATTCTCATATAACCAAACATACACCTATCCCAGCAATTCTACTCCTGGATATTTACTCAAGAGCTATGAAAGCATATTCCACAAAAAGACTTGTATACGAATGCTTATAGTTTAACTCATAGCACCAAAAATTTCAAACAACACAAGTGTCCATCAATAAGACAACGGATAAGCAAACTGTGGTAAGTGTACTAGAATATATACACATATATATACACACAACATAGATGGAACTAAAAAACATGCTGATTGAAGGAAATCGTTCCCTAAAAGATTACATACTGCATGATTGTGTTTGTATAAAGTTCTAAAATAGGCTAAACTAAATCTATCATTTTAAGAAATTAGAATAGCCTCTGGGAGTTTGGGAGCAGGAATTGACTCCAGAGGCAGATAAGACAACACACGTGTTATGTATTTATCAAAAGGTATCACACAATGTACTTAAGATTTGTACATTTCACTGTAGGTAGATTTTACTTAAAACAAATAAATTATAAACAGTCATTAAATTCCAGTTAATGATACACATGCTGAAATGTTTGGGGTGAAGTATACTGATGTCTGCAACTTAGTTAGAAATACATTAAAAAAAATAAGATAAATAAGATAGAATAAATGGCTACAAATATGATAAAGAAAATATAGTAAAATGTTAATTATAGCATCTATGTGGTGCCTAAACATTTAATGTGGTTTTATTTAAACTCTTCCTTCTGTTTAAGATATTACATATTAAAATATGAATTTAACAAAATTGTAGGACACAAAGTCAACATATAAAAATCAATTGTATCTCGGTATATAAGCAAAACACAATTGGAAAATATTTTTACAAAAGCATTAAAAACATAACATACTTAGGAATAAATTTAATAAGAGGTATGTAAATCTATATACTGCAAAGTACAAAAATATTGATGACAGAATTTTTAAAGGTTTAAATAAATGGAGGAATATATTATGTTCATGGATTAGAAGACTTAATATTGTTACAATATCAATTCTCCCCATATTGATTTGTAGGTTCAATAAATTCCCAATCAAAAGTCCAGCAAGCATTTTTTAAAAATTAATAAAGATGGTCCTATGACTTAAATGGAACCACATAGCCTAAAATAACCATTTTGAAAAAGAAAAACAAAGAATTGAAACATCTGATTTCAAAATTTATTATAAATATTACTCTAATCAAGGTAAAGGAGTACTGTCATAGCATAAACCAATAAATTAATGGAAAGGAATAGAGAGACTAGAAATAGATCCACATATATATGTTCAATTGATTTTTGACAAAGGTACCAAGATAATTAAATGAACAAAAGATGATCTTTTTAACATTTGGCGATGATACAACTGGATATATATTTATTACAGTGAAGGATCCCATCTCACTCACTAGGATAGCTGAAGGTTAAAGGATTGGCCATACCAAAGGTTGGTTGGAACTCTCATCATACACTGCTGAGTGGAATCCAAAATGATGGGACCACTTTGGAAAATAGTTTGGTGGCTTCTGGCAAAGTTAAATATAGATTTACCGTATGACGCAGAAAGAAAATATGCCCACAAAAACCTATACATAAATGTGTAGCAGTTTGGCCCGTAATAATTAATATTATAAATAACCCACATGCCCTTCAACAGGTGAACGAATAAGTAAACTGTAGCACATTTATACAAGAGAATACTCATCAGCAATTAAAAGGAACAAACTAATGATATACTCAACAGTGTGGAACAATCTCAATAACATTATGCTAAGAGAAAAACAGCCAACCACAAAAAAGAATATTATCAGATTATATCAAGTTATAGAACCAGCCAAACTAATCCATTGGATGGGTGGAGAAGAGATTGACCTCAAAGGATAAAAAGGGAATTTCTGGGATGATTGCTTGGGTTGGTAGATATACATAAAATGTCAAAACTTATCAAACTGTGTGAATATAATATATGCATCTTATTGTATATAAATAGCACCACAAAAAAGTTTATTAGAGAATAAATATAAATTTTTAAAATAAATATTAGCAGCAACTAAGACCAATGTTTTGAGACAATTTTTCTTGGTAATATTTGAGGAGACTTTCACAGTTTTAAATCCAATTTTTAAATGGGTGTTTGAATTGTACTATGTAAAGCTTAAAAGCTTATTAATGCCAACATAATATCTTAACCTCTTCCACACATTAAAACTGTCAATCAAACTTTATTACATGAATGAAATACTTTACCTTAAATCTGTCAAGATGATTGCTAACATTAAGTCAAATGGAAAGAAAAATAAAAGTAAGATTTGGAAAGTTATTTTTAAATAAAGAGCAGTTTCCATACGAAATTATATGCCCAGTGGTGATATGGTATATTGGTCCTTCTGCCATATCTTTCCATCTTGGCAAATGTTAGGAAGGGCTTAACTCTCACAAACATACGCAAGAAACCAAATGTATCAGTTACAGAGCCTTTGGCTGCAAGGAACTTGGAAATCCTGATTCAACTGACTTAAACAATAATGCATTTATGATCTCATATAACACATTCTCCAGGCATAATGAATTCCCTCGCTCTACAGCATTATCTTTCCATTCTGCATCTGTCCTCAGAACAGACCCCCTCCAAGCCTGAGATGGTGACTGCGTAACCATGACTGCATCCTGGGGGAAAGACACTGGATTTTTCTGCATCTCTTATTTAAATCATCAAGTAATTCTTCCCAGAACACTTCTCACATTTCTCTTACCAGAAACTCATCACATGTCCACAGCTATATCATTCATTAGCAAGAGAAATGAGACCACCAAGATGTACCTAAAACAGCTCTTGTTAGCAAGTGGCCAGAGGGAGGAGAAAGAGATCTGAACCTTTCACAGCTCTGTAGGCCAGCAATTTCCAACTTTTTTCATCTCCTGGCACAAATAAACTAATTACTAAAATTCTGCAGCACACCAAAAAGTACATATTTTGCCCATCTGACAGAAAAAAAATAGGTATAATTTTCATTGATTTACAGAAAAATAATAGTAATTATCTACGCTTTTTTCTCCCACATGACTTTTTAAAAAATCAGGTACCTATACTTGTATATAAGGATTTCTGTTATCAAGAATTAACCAATCAAAAAAAGAAAAAGAAAATAATTAACCAATCAGACACAACATTGCTATGCGACGTGACCATTAAGATGCAACTCTATTATATGACCTATATACTTACGGTTCAAGACAGGGCATTCACACTGTACAGCTAATGTGTGGGCTGCTGTCATTTTAAAATTTGACAACCTAAGGGACAAGAGGTCAGTGCCCCTGACTAAATAGTCAGGTCCTGAATGTTTTAAAATTTTTTGCAGCACACAGGTTGAAAATAGCTGCTCTAGATGATTCCAATAGAGCCTTATTTGAGAATAAGTTGTTTAAACGCTTTCGTAGTCCATGTCTTAGTTGGAAATGAACACAATACCTGCTCTTGGAATGAGGAACACTGGGCTGGTGCCACTATTGCCATCTCTTAGGATATTCTCATTTTATAGTTTAGGAAACTGATAAGATTTTACAATCATATTTTCTCTTCCACAGGGGTAGACTTAAGGATACTTTTATGGTCTGGGTAGCTGAATACAGTGAAGCTAAGATTTGTCCTAAGATTGGCTAAGAAATGTTTAGTCCAGGATACTGACAACAATGGAATGGCTAATACTGCTTCTATCAAGGGTAAAGGATGAAATGGAGTGAACTGTCTCTCGCATATTGATTCAAACCACAATTAATTAATGTGTCACATTCATTAATGACATGTGACACAACTTCATTTGAGTGTGAGAATTTTGCAAGGGTTTAATTTCTGTGCACGTAGAAGTGATGCCATAATGGGGGAAGGCATGCTGTGTCATGGAAAAGCAATACGTTCAAGAGCAACACAAACATTTTACCAGGCAAGGTTATTTGGACTTTGGCTAGTAGCATGTATTATGTAGAGAAAATACCACAAAGTTTAGTATCTTATGCCACCGTGTAAAGTTGTTGACTGTCTGTGAGATGGAAACAGCTACCAATCAGCAATCGTACGCATCATGGCAATCAGCAGTGGAGAAAAAGCCCACGGCCATTACCAGCACTGATGGTCATATAATATGCTCCACTGAGAGCAAAATCACTACCAATTTCAGGGGCAGGGAAGTTATTTGCTGCCTGGCACTTACTCTACAATCACTGTGCGACAAACCAAGAAATAAATATGGTTTAGTGATGTAGAGAACAGTAAATAGCATGTAAGGAGTGAGAATTGCTTTAATTTTCTCTGTGATAAGTCAGCAAATGCTCTTGAGCCCCTTAAAGGGGGCAAAGAATTTCAGAGACTGGTTATAGCCGCTGGTGTTTTTCCATCTGATTTCTCTTTACTGGTAGAAAAAGCTCCAAGAGAGAGGCATTTGTGTGAAGGTAAAACAAAAACTTAACAGAATTTAAGAACAGAATTTCTTTGCTTTTCTGACCAGCGTGGCACTCACTTTTGACAGTCTACTGAGTTCCCCTTCGCCTGTCCCTTCTTTCTTCTCAAGAGAACTCTATCGCACTATTTCTATTTCTACCTCTATCTCTTTGTCTCTGGAAAAGAAGAAGGAGAAGAAGGGTGGAGAGGTGGACAAAGCAATTGGTGAGATTCTTAAGACAAGGAGGCAAAGCTTTTCCTTTTCTCCTGGTTTCAGAAGATAGTCAAATTTAAAATCCAGTTTTTTTCCTACATTATAATTCCCTCTAGTTACTCTTCTCCTCAGTGACCTTCATAGAAGCAACTTTGTGTAGTTGCATACAGGATAATTAGAGCTAAGACAGTAACAGGAACCAGGCTTTCTTTGCCTTGGTTGGAGCCAGCCTGGCCATGGTAGCATTGCATCATGGGTAATTGTCTCAGCATTCCGGGAAGTAGATGTCAGCGGGTAAAGCAAGCAATGACCCCAGGTGAGCTGAAAATAGGAGGTGGGGAACAGGCAGCAATGGTCAAGTGCCTAACGCATCTGTTCACTTAGCAATTAAGGTAAAAAAAAAATAAGAATCTTAACCCCAAGGGAAGGTAACTCCTGAATGTAGAGCTTCCCTTGAGTTATAGTAAAGATAAGGGTAAATGATGCTTTAATGAAAGGCATTATTTTGTCAGTTAAAAAAGTTCTAAATGTTGTATTATATGCACTGTCATTATACGTCTCATGTGTTAGAATTTTTGTGTGGATGGTGAGATTTCTATTAGTTCCTCCAAGGCTGTGGTAAAATTGGGGCTTTTTGGGGGGTGGTAAAAACCCATCAGAAAAAAAGTACAATTGACCATGCATCAACCATGCATTCCCAACACCTATAAACTTTTGCAGAATTTTCTACATGTGCTGATGTGCTTTTTATCTCATGCATTGTGCAACATATACAAACAGAATTTCCAAAAGATAATAAAATGTACACATAAGTTAAAGTTCTAACACTTTATTCCCACACCCCAATATATCATCCAGCATAGCTTCTGAGGTGCTCACACTGAGGCCCCTGACTTAGAAGTAAGAATAATGGGACGTTATGTCAAAACTAGACGAGCGTCTCAGTTTAGCCATTTACAGGCTGTGAGACTCTGAATCTCGTTTCTAGACTCCAAGGGGGTAATGATGCCCCTCAAATGGGTTTTTTAAAAGATTTGCATAAGATGATGCTTACAGGTCATTTCTTATCGTCCCTGTGCTTTTGTCCCTACCACATAGTACGGCTCAATAAAGGCCAGCCATTTTTAATAGTCATCATTACACATCTGAAGCCCTGCTGGGGTCAGAGGGACCAATATAATGTCTTTTTCTATAAAAACAAGTCAAAGGGACACGTTTCAATGCAAGGAAAGCGTTAATGAAAAACTTTCATTGGTAGACAATAAAGAAAAACCCACCAGGACAGACAAAAGGAATGGTAAGGGATGGTAAGTAGTTACTTACTATATTTATTATCCAGAAAGGAATACAGATTATATATTTCATGAGCCAGATGGGAATCGTTATTTAATCCACAGTAACGAGTACTCTAAATGGTTCTATTGAATCTCTACTTGAAAGTGTACTTCAGAAGAGTTGCAGGCTATGAAGGAATAAAGTAAGAAACAAATGTAATGGTTAAAGGATATTTTTGCTAAAGCTTAATTAAACTTCAGATTTTGTATCACTCTGTGTATCATCTTCAAAAGATTTTTTTTTTCTGGAAAAGAGACCAGGAAGGGTGCTATAAAATTAGCCTTAGAGCTATGTAGATTTTGAAGGGCCTAAGGAAAAAGACAAGAAAAGAAAGAAATACAGATTTCAATTTGAAGCGAAGAATTGAAATTGCTTTCTGGCATCTCACACTCCCAGCAACATTGGTACCTACTTGAAATGAACAACTGCTAAAGGAAACAGCTGGTAGAAAGCTGTTAGTGCAAAGCAAAGTGCAATACGCATGCTGTAATTAGTTTGCAATCATTACTCAGTCCACTGTTGGAGGGAAACCGTCCTTGGATCACACTAAAAGCATTCCTATCATTGAGCAAAATTCAGGACCACTCTTCCCCCCAAAACCAGATAAAACCCTCATCTCCACCGTAGTTGATGATAACATGATTTTTTGAATGTGGTCAGAGTGACAACTGGACCATAACAAGGTTTGTTTACATGAAAGTGAGAAGTGTTCTAAAATAATAGCTAAACATTTTTGAGTGTTTACTATATGCTAGATTGGTACTGTCCAAAGGAAATATAATGTAAATCACAAATGTGAGCCACATAAAGAAAGTAAAATTTGCCCAAGCTGGTTTGGCTCAGTGGATAGAGCATCGGTCTGCAGACTGAAGGGTTCCCGGTCTGATTCCAGTCAGGGCACATGCTTGGGTTGTGGGCTCAATGCCCAGTGGGGGGCATGCAGGAGGCAGCCAATCAATGATTCTCTCTCATCACTGATGTTTCTATCTCTCTCTCTCCCTCTCACTTCCTCTCTGAAATCAATAAAAATATATTTTAAAAAAAGAGAGCCCTGACCGGTTTGGCTCAGTGGATAGAGAGTCAGCCTGCGGACTGAAGGGTCCCAGGTTCGATTCTGGTCAAGGGCATGTATCTTGGTTGTGGGCACATCCCCAGTGGTGGTGTGCAGGAGGCAGCTGATCGATGTTTCTCTCTCATCGATGTTTCTAACTCTCTATCCCTCTCCCTTCCTCTCTGTAAAAAATAAATAAAGTATATTTTTTAAAAAAAGAGAGAAAGTAAAATTTACTAGTAGTCACATTAAAAAAAAGAAGACTGCCCTAGCTGGTTTGGCTCAATGGATAGAGCGTCAGCCTGCGGACCCAAGAGGTCCCAGGTTCGATTCTGGTCGAGGGCACATGCCTGGGTTGTGGGCTCGGTCCAATGTGCAGGAGGCAGCCAATCAATGATTCCCTCTCATCATTGATGTTTCTATCTCTCTCTTCCTCTTCGTTCTTCTTTGAAATAAATAAAAATATATTTTTTTTAAAAAAGAAAAAGTTGTATCTTAGTTCAAGTTGCTATAACAAAATATTATAGAGTGAGTGGCTTAAACCAACAGACATTTTTTCTCATAATCTGGAGTTTGAAAGTCCAAAATCAGGATGTCTGTTGAGAACTCTCTTCCTGGTTTGCAGATGCCAGTGTTCTAGCTGTGTCCTCATAGGAGGGAGAGAAAGAGGGCTCTGGTCTCTTCCCTTCTTAGAAGGGCACTAATCCAATCATGGGGGCTCCACCCTCATGGTCTCATTTAAACCTAATTACCTTCCAAAGGCCCCACTTCCCAGATACCATCACATTGGCAGTTAGGGCTTTAGCATACGAATTTTGGAAGGGGTGGGTGGTAGGGGTGAATGACACAAACGTTCACTCCAAAGCAGCAAGTGAAATTAATTTTAATATTGTATTTTATTTAACACAGTCTACAAAAAGTATTATCTTTTCAATGTTGATTAAAAAAACTATTAAATAGGTTTGTTACATACGTTTTTCCTACTAAATCTAAATCTGGTGTGTAATTTACACTTACCGCACACCACAATGTGGACTAGCCACATTTCAAGTGCTCAATAGTAGCATATGGTTTGTGGCTTCCATATTGAATAACACAGTTCTAAATTATTTACATGAATTATATCTTTTAATCATCTTCTGATATTGTAACTATTGTCTCTTTTTATAGACAAGAAAATGGAATTACAAAGAGAATAAGTAAGCTAAGCTAAAGGGGCAGACTCAAGAAAAATCCAGGTAATCTGATTTGAGAGCCTGTACTCATCAGCACTGTGGTGTCCCACCTCATGTGCTATTATTCTGGATAGCTAACAGACTATTATTCCTGTTCAGTAAGAGGATTTGAAAATTATAAAGATTGCCATGAAAAGTTAGCAATAGACAATAATAATAGATTTCATTTTTTAGCTGTTTCCATAACAGCCATCTTATAGGGTAAATACTGTTATGTGTTATGCCTATTTTACAGTTCTGGAAACTGAGACACAGAGACATTAAGTCACTTGCCCAAGATCTCAGAGCCAGGATGTGTTGGAGTTGTTATTTAACCCTAAATTTTCTGACCCCAGAAGCTAAGCATTACTAGTAACCACGGGTTTGTTTCTGTTAATAGATCTGATACCAAAATAGACATAGAAACATTCCACAGTAGGTAGAAATTATAACCAGGACAGAGTGAAAGAAAGAAAATAAGCCAACTTAAATAATTCAAGAAAAGAAATTTAAAAGATAACATAGAAGATAGTCATTTTTAGTGAAGATTAAAATTTTTCTGTGAATTTGATGAGTAATAAATAACACTTGGTATGAGAAAAGACATGAGTTTTCCACATAAGAAGACAAGCTGTTACAATCAGCTTGGCATTGGGAAAATGGATGGACAGTCCTCAGAATTTTTATTTCATGACCTTATCTTTCCATGCTACTTGTTCCAAAATTTCAACCATGAGAATTCCCATTTAGAATTAGATGATGAGGACCACATCAAAGCAACATTGTTAAGTAACCATTAAAGAAATACACGGGAAAGATATCCCATATACTGTATGTGAATAAAAGTTACAGAATAGTACATACGTAGTATGATAACCATTTCTGTTGAAACAATGACAACAAAAAGTTAGAATTCACATAGAAAACAGTGTGGAAATAATGTATATCAGTGGTTATGGGACTGTAGAGGATATGGAACCTCAATTTTTACATTATATATTTTTGTAATGTTTTAATTTTTATAACCAGCATAGGTTACAATGGTAAAAATTTAGATAGGTAGGTAGATAGATAGATAGATAGATAGATGATAGACAGATAGATAGATGCGTTTTTGCTTCTTTGGAAGACACTGAGGAACATAGGCTGAAGACATGTTGGTGAAAAGACACAGTTCTGTGGAAGCAAAGGTTAGAGATGGAGAAAGGTGAGACAAGGCAGTCCCTAGCAGGAGAAACCAAAGGCAAGTCAATGGGAGAACAGAAAGGAAGGGGGACTTCAGAAGACTATTCAAAGTCACTGTCCTTCTGGTACATCAAATGCAATAAGGAACCGTATCTACTAGAAATTTCTTTCTCAGACTTAACTTTCAAATTTTGCCATGGCTCTGACCTAAATCCTTTGCACTATCTGCCTACCTAATCTCATGTTCCAATGACAAATCCTAAAGTTATATTTCCAGAACAGACCTCTCCTTTGTCTTACAAATCCATATAACAGCTGGTGGAAAGTCATTTGGAAATGAGTACATATGTGCGCACCAAAAGATGCATACAAGAATGTGTGTAGCAGCACTATTCATGAGAGCCAAAAATGGAATAACTTTATACAGCAGTGAGAATGGATGAACCACAACTACTCGCAGGGAAATGGATAAAGCTTACAAACAAGATATGGGACTGAAGAGGACAGACATAAGAGTATCTATTGAATGGTACTATCCATATCAAGTTTTTTAAAAGGACAAAACTAATATTTGGTATTAGGAATCAGGGTACTGGTTGCCTTTGGGGAGTAGTTCTTAGAAGGGAGAGCAGGTGGTGGCCTTCTGAGGTACGGTAATTTTTTTGTTTGTTTTTGTTTTTGTTTTAGGAACAATCTGTTTTATTGAGAGACTTCAGGGAAGGATTGAAGCGCTGGGAGGACAATGGATCCGACGTCCTCGGCCGGCCGGATCTCGCAAGCTTACAGCCGCCAAAAAAAAGCGGTACGGTAATGTTTTATTTCTTGATATGGGAGCTGGTTACAGGGCATGTTCAATGTGAGATAATCCATCATGTGATACATTCTTCTTGTACATTTCTATATACATGTTTTAGATTTATAGAAAACTTTAAAATATATTTGCAAGTTCTCGCAAATTGATCAACATATTTTCAGATAAAGACGTAAGTTATATTTTTAGATTGCCAAAAGAAGAATTTTGCATACTCGCTAAGTTCCTCTTGGCCTCCTCTGGTCTTAAAAATTGAGGTCAGCAGACAACTTATCCATCTTCTCGGTGTATTCTTCCTAATCCAGTCATCTGTTGCCCCGACAACTTCAAAGTCTGACCATTGTCAGAATGATCCAGGTAGCTGGCCTATTGTCCTTGTCTTTCCATTGAAACACCAGAGTCTAGGTCAGGGGTGGGCAAACTTTTTGACTCGAGGGCCACAATGGGTTCTTAAACTGGACCGGAGGGCCGGAACAAAAGCATGGATGGAGTGTTTGTGTGAACTAATATAAATTCAAAGTAAACATCATTACATAAAAGGGTACGGTCTTTTTTTTTTTTTAGTTTTATTCATTTCAAACAGGCCGGATCCGGACCGCGGGCCGTAGTTTGCCCACGGCTGGTCTAGGTGCAACAATTACCTGGTGGATTTGTAGTGTGTAAGCTAATCCATAGCACCAGGTATACAATAAGCACTCAATTATTTCTGATTGTTTACAGTACTCAAAATTCTGGATTTACATTTGTTGTCATATCGACAGATCTTGACTTATGAATGCTTCACTTACAAGGAAAAACACTCAGGTACAAAAATTATGTACCATTTATATATACTAGTTATAGTGATTTAAGATTATTTATTTTAAATTTAGTAATGTAAACTCTGAATGACATCCAGTAAAATTCTAGTCTTCCGAGGCACAGGAAAACGTAGTCTATTCTCATTCCAGTGTACTCTTCTGAGTTGCAATAAACAATTCTCAAGCACAATACACTATGTTTACTTGGATTAGCACAGAAATCAAAACAGCCTATTCATTTCTCATTGCATTATTATTTTAATTAATATAAGTCACACAGGTGCAATGTGTGATGGGAACTATTTATGAATTAATAAATAAACACATTTCAAAAGAACTATATAAAAAATGCCTTGCAAAAAAAAAATGGAGACTGACTATTATCCAAAAGCTTTGGGGTTATTGGGCTATAAGCAAACATGGGGGGGAAAATGACAGTGAGAAATTTCAAACAGTAACCTCTCTGGAGGGAAACAAAGCAGTTCAATAGAAGTTTACAGCTGTACAAAAAAGACTGAGTTAAGGGTAATTTTAAAAAATCCTGAGAAAGTGATAAGCTCACTGAACATCCTTTCAAAAGAAAGGAAGAAAAATAGAAACCTGGGATTGAAATAATATCTCGTGGCTTTACAAAGCTTTTTATCCAAGGACCCATCCACTTCACAAAAACAAATTCATTACTTTTCTACACACACTTTTGATTGTGGGTAAGTGCTATGTTATTGCAACCTTTTGTAGGCAGAAGAAATGGAAGTAGAGAGAACACCCACAGCACAGATCGGTAATCAGCTCAGAATAGGGTGTCAGACGCCTCTGTCAAATCCAACTGTTCCAGCAACTCTCCTACTTTTGCCCCTTGCTTGGATGAGCACAGCCTGACGGGTAACTGAGATGAAAACAATGTTACCACAACGCTCAGTATTTAGAATATTAGCTTTCTTCCAGGCTGCTGTGCAGACATTACCTCATTAATCTTCATAACATCTTTAAGGAAGGAGGAGGGAATGGTCTCCGCCCTCATTTAATGGACGGGGTAGCAATTGCTTAAGGCCAATGATTCAATGTCATGGCTGAAGACATTCCCCAAAGCCTCAGGTGGGACACCATCAGCCACTTGAGGAGTAAGTGTAGCTCTTTGGGGTAGCCCACAGCATCAAAATGTTTATCCAAGGCAGTCTAGGCACACTTTGCTGTGGAAGGGACAAGGAAAGGACAATGGGGGAAAGCGGGAAGAATGACCATGGCATGCGCACTCCACTCAAAAAGTTCACATTCATTCATTTATTCATCACTTATTCAACAAATGGGAGCCTCCCAGGTATCAATCCAGGTGTGGGGGATACAAATACAAATCAGACCTTGTCTTTAAGAAAATTAGTCTAGTAGCCTAATCACATTCTAAAAACTTGGAGCATAGAGTCATACCTATGAAATAAAAGTTATGACCAGATTGCTATGGAAGCGCACAGGAAAAACACTGAAGTCAGCTTAAGTGAGTCAGGGAAGGCTTCTCAAAGTACTTGTGGCTTGTCCTGAGATTTGCAGAATAACTGACGTTTAATTATGGGGAGGGCATTTCAAAGTAGAAGCATGAGTTCTCAAGGGGTTGTTTTAACTTTAGCAGGTGGCTCTGCTGCTTGAGGCCCAGGTTACCGTGGAAGAGAACTAGCAGCCCTGAGAAAATAAAGGGGGTGATGTCAGTGCCTGAGGAGCTGCATGCATCAAGTTCAGGAATGTGGACTTCACCACAAAGGCTTTGGGGACCTACCAGGATTATGAGAACATTAGAGGATACTTCCTGCAGTAATATACTAGTACAGCACATGGGCTAGAATGGGAGGTACCAGCCATCCCTCTTGTTGTATTGGGCCTGGGTGTTCCAAGCATGTTTACCTGGGCCCATCAACGCTGGGGTGATGGGAGCCCCAGGAAAGAGTGGCAGAAGTTCAGGGGACAGAGGTTTTTTCTACTCTCTGTTCTGAACTCTGCCTTCCTTGGCTAGACCAGACTGGAATATCTGAAGAGCAACCAAGTAGGATAACCGTAGGATAGCAGACCGAGTATTTCCCCCATTATCTATCCTGAGGGGGACATGAAGCATTTAAAGAGCTCAGCTTTTTACCGACAACTTTGGGACATCATGTTGCATTATGAGCACACCCTTGGCACACGTGTTCTCCATGCTTATCACAATTTTATATTCAAACAGGGCAGGGTAGGGACGGCGAGCAGATCTGTATCACGGGGTATAATTGTGAACTAGTGAGACTAAGCATTCTATTTATATATGAGGGTTGGTGTGGTGTTTTATATACTTTACAAACATATTGTGCCACAAATTATCTTATGTGGATCTTTACAACATGCCTGTGAGTATGCAAGACATGTAATACTATTTCTGCTGATGACTAGAGAAAATGAAGCTTGGGAGAGTTCAAAGATTTGCCTGGGTTAGAAGAAGAGCCAGACTCTACTACACAAGGCTTCCCGACTCCTTCCCTGTCCAGACATTTGCTCAGATGCCCTAATGAGTCTGAGAGAATCTAAAAAGACTGATGATGGACAGGATCATGACTGACCCAAAATAGGTGAGGTCTGTGAAAGGCAGAGGGGGAATCCCTTCCCCTCAGTCACTGATGTGTTCCAGCAAGTTCTCGGGTATGGCAGGGACTGAACGGGGTTAGGAAATCTTCAAAGGGAGCCCGCAGGTGGAATGGGCCATGACCAGACTACCTTCAAGCTCTCCTTCCCTTTGTTGGTGGGAACAGGAAGCCAACTTTGCCTAAGAACCTCTGACCCAAGCATTTCTAGTGCCTGAGATTCTGGCCCACGTCTGTGTAGAAGAAATACCACCGACACCAGACTGTATTATCTTTAATTGTGATGGCAACAACTCTTGAAGAAACTCCATGCTACTAATCACAATATTTGCTTAAAGATGTGCTCACACTAAAGTCATGGAGAAAATGAACACAGCGGAACGTAATGGCTGCATTACACATCTCGGTAAATTAAAGGAACAGCACAGTTTTCCAAGGGACAATGTGAAAATGTCTTTACTGCTAATGTTCCTTCTGGTTGTGCTTTTTGGATTTGATTCTAATCAATTTAATACATCCTCAAAAGCGTTAAAGCTAATATTTCCCTAAGTCAACTTAAACCTAACCTCAAATTTGAAAATTTCATGAGCCTCCTGTGGATAGTGAAATGACTTCCCAATGATCAAGTTCTTCCTAGAGTACCTGCACACCATCACTGGACAGGAGTTCCAGCATGCTGGTCTTCAGTGCCTGAATCCAGTTCCTCTGTTATCACCATCACTCCCTCACCCCTAGTTTCCTGCCTTTTCAAAAACACTTTCACAAGGATTTCCTTGCTGTCTTCCAGTAACCCTGTGAGACGGGCAGTCCTTTAAGGGCACTCAGAGGTTCTATTGTAATTTATCTATTTTAGACCTATCTCACCCTGTTGGCCTGGTAAACTCAATTTCATTCATTTTTGTATCTCTAGTGTTAAAACCTTGTGTAATACAAAAACATTTTAAATGCATTCAGAGGAAGAAATGAAAAAAAGAAAGTAAAATATAATAGGTAGTGATGCCTAGTTTACAAACACCCACTGAAAACGTAAGTGGCCTGGCCTTGGTGGTCACACAACTGTACAGCAGCAGATTTATCTGTAGTCTCAGCACTCTGACCCACAGTTCCAGGAGAGTAACCCCAAACTCTGCTGCCAACAGCATTTGGAGAATTCTAGCTCCTTCTCAGGGATGGGCAGAGAGGATGGAAGGCTTACTGGAGTCCCTGTTTCATCTTCTCTGTGACTTTCCCCAGCAGAAGGAATGGGTCTTTCGCTCGGCCCTTGTACATGTCTCTCTGCTCAGGCTCTGCCCTCAGATCATTTATGTTCCTGAATCCCTCCCAAAGATCTTCAGTTCCCTGCCTTCAGGACATAGCATTCAATCAGTGCCTAGTAGATGGATGAAGGAGACAGAAGAAAGAAAGCAGAGGTGGAAAAACAAACAATGTACCTTTTAGTTTATTTATCAAACAAACATCTAAGATATTTTATGAAATAATACCGCCAAGAAAATCAGGGAAAAACATCTCCCAAGTTGTGTTTTAGAGAAAAGCACACAATTAAGCTATGCTTTACTTTATTTCATTAATGTAGTAAATATACATTTTTAGAAGATAACAAAAGCAGAATTATGGAAAGCAACCCCTCAGAAATATTCAAGCAGGAGTTAAAAATGGTGATGCCTTCTCTGCCAATGGAACGTGAGCTGAAGCATCGAAGCTAACTCTCCTTCCACACACATGTACTCCATCCCATTGGCACCCAGATCATAGGGGATCAGGTTAATATTCATAGGCTTCCTGAGAGGAGACACAGCGCAAAGCTCTACAAACATGGACACACGGACATTCACATCTCAGTTTAAATAGTGCTCCTCAGAAAGGCCTTTGTGGACCACACTATCTGAAGCAGGCACCTGGGCACTTACTCTCGCATCACTGTATGTGGCTTCTCTGCATATCACCAATCACTAGTTGACATCTTTTATCATTTGTTTATTTTCTTATCACTCTCTGCCCTTTGGAATGTAAGCACCACGAGGGCAAGAACCCTGCCTGTCTCATCATCAGCCTATCAAGACCTGGAGCCTGAACAGGGTATGTTTCACAGTAGATGGTCAATAAATATTTGTTGAATGAAATGATCTTCTAGTCCATCCGAGCCTTCCTTTTACAGATAAGGAAGACAGGTCCACAAAGACAAAACCATCTCAACACACAGCTTTTTGGTGGAGAGGAAGAAAGAAAGAAACCAATCACTTAGTTTCTAGACCAGCTGTGGGCAAACTACGGCCCGCGGGCCAGATCCGGCCAGTTTGAAATGAATAAAACTAAAAAAAAAAAAGACCGTACCCTTTTATGTAATGATGTTTACTTTGAATTTATATTAGTTCACACAAACACTCCATCCATGCTTTTGTTCCGGCCCTCCGGTCCAGTTTAAGAACCCATTGTGACCCTCGAGTCAAAAAGTTTGCCCACCCCTGTTCTAGACCTGTGTTTTTTCAACTGTTTTGAGTTCATTTTGCCTGTGTATTCAGATAGTACATACAACAGAGAAAAAAATGGAAGTGTAAAGGGAGTATGGAAGGATTTGCAATATAATTTTGAGCAAAGCCTTAATCCATTGAGATTATTCTGCCTTTAAAATTCTAACCAAAGTTAAAGAATAGATATAATAATTTATATAGTACAAATCAGGAACCATGATGAAATACTCTTCCCTTAAACACTTCTTCACAAGCTAGAGTGTCTGTACATTATTCCATTAAAAAGCTATTCTTTAGGATTAAGGCATTGACTTCTTAGACTTTTTTTTGTCAAAAGCAAAGTCCCCCTGAAAACTTTTAGTTGTTTAAGCCAACACCATTCTCAACTCCCTTCTCCCCTGCACTCTTTTTAGAGGCTCCAAAAGCTAAATACTGGTGTTCCCAGCATCCCTTGCAACCAGGAGGAATATATAGCAAAGATCTAGCCAATGAAACATAAGTGAAATCTATGAGGAGGCTTTGAGGACAATTTTCACTTTTCTAATAAAGTGTCAAACATTGAAGCTTTTTCTTTCCTCACTTCTTTCTGCCTTCAACATGTACTTGATGTCTGGAACTTTGACAGCCACGTTGTAACCATGAGGGAAACATCAAACAGATCTGAGAGGTTCCAGCTTGACATCATTGAACCTCTAAAATACCGCCAGTAGCTGCCTGCCTCTAGAGTTTCAGAATGTGAGAAAAATACATTCTTATTTGCATAAGGCACAGTTGGGTTAACCCACAGTTAGTTGGGTTCTTCTTTACATGCAATAGAATTCCTTAAGCAACAAATTTTAAATTACCTGAATTATTTTGTAGGTAAAGAGCCAGGAAACTAAAGACTCAAATCTCATTCTCCTGCTTTCAATCTCCTAACAGTTCTCTGGAAGCTGCTGGGCAAGACAGCCCACTGATGTCCATTAGTCTCCAGGGGCCCAGAGCAGAGTGGGAAAAGACAGGAAGTGAATCTGGAGAGGCAAATGGAAGTCAGCTAGGACAACTAGTAGTTTCTAGATTCCTCTTCTTAGGAACAAAATCTTTATGTCAAATGAAACAGACATACTAACCCAATACTCCAGTCAGATGAGTGCAGGGCTCACCCAGCAGAGGAAGAGCCAGTGTGCCATGCTCTCCATCGCCCTCTGACCCCTGTGGCAGCACCTCCCACCCCCACCCCAACTCCACCTCTGCTAAACTCAGGCATGCTTGAAAAATAAATTTACAAACCACAAATATATAGGATTGTCGGATAAAATACAGGGCATCCTTCAGCTAAATTTGAATCACAGATATATGACAAATATTGCATTATACATACTTAAATTACATTTTTATTCTTTGGGTATCTGATATTAAAATTTATCTGGGAATCCAGTTATTTTTATTTGCTAATTCTGACCACCTAATCATTCATAACATTATTTAGCACAGATCTGTAGGAACAGGACAGAGAAGAGTCAAGGTTTTCTAAAGGAGATAGAATATAAAGCTGAAAGTGGAAGAGAAGTACAGAAAGGTAACCTAAAAAGGCTTGAAAATAGACTTTATCTAGTTCACGATTTCATTCAAGACTGGCTATGAAAAGACCATGGCAGCTTTCCCTGCTAAACTACATCTTTCGTGTATTTCCAAATGCCCCATGGATAGTCCACTTGCTCTCTTAAAAGTTGAAAATACCAAGGCACCCACAGGAAGGGGAAGAAGGACGTGAAGCATTGCTATCAACGTCTTCAAATCCTGGCTTCTCGAAAGACTCCCAATCTGGGACATTTGGCTGTTTTCAGAGGCAGAAAATGTTCTTCATCCAATTAAATAAAATGAGGCAGAAGCCAGGTGGAATGCTTCCAGTTAAATACTTGCTCCTCTTATCTTCTCGTTCACACCCTTCCCCTCATTATCACAACAGAGCACATCAAGCGCACCCTCCGTTTCTAATGAAGATGTTCCCACTGTATTCCTAATGAAAACAGTGCACGCATAATAGCCCCTTTGCTTTATGAAAGATGTGAGTGACATGGAAGCCCCAAAGTTGCCTGGAAAAGCTGGCACGCCAGTCAGGTCCTTTTGTGAATTCCTGGTTACAGCGAAGAGAGCAGGACACAGAATGTTTAAAAATCCCGTTAATAGCAATTCAGTTCACAGTCATCATGCCTGATACCAATTTATTAAAATATTAAGACTCATAGAGTAATTATGTTCAGAATCCTATGAAAAGCTAAATAGAAGCACACAATCAGAACAGATTATCAGAATCTGTACCTTTAGGAATCCCTAACTGGCTCAGCTTGTTGGGTTGAAAACTGAAGCCAAGATCACGGTGCTTTGATTCAAAAAAGGAAGACAAATTGGAACAAATAACCAAAAGTGTTGCTGATGTTTATGAGCAATGTGGTTTATTATAAGAAAAGCTAAGACGGAAATACTCTGTGACTCTGATACTTGTGAAACAAAACGTTACCTGTGCAGAGAAACAGAAGAAAGCCCTTATAGAATTAATGATTCATTCGCAAGATTTTTTTTTAAATTCAATAATGGAAAAGATTGGGACATATGTGGGAGGTGGAAGCATGTGAAGCCATCTCCATTTTACCCTATTTTTAGACGAGGAGTGGAAGTCACTCCGGGAGCCGGGAAGAAGCCAGAGTACAGTTCTGCTCTGACTGCTCGCTGAGCGACTGCACCTCGCACTGCACTGTTCTAGGCTACTTAGAAAGTGCTCTCCTCCAAATGGACTTGGAAATATTTTTCCTGATGCTACAAAATGATTAAAAATAAGTATTATTTAAAAATTAATATTAAAAATATTTTGGAGAGATAGTCTCTATCTACATCTCCAAAATACCCAGTTATCTCCAAACCAGAGAGATAGACAGATACATGTATGTATCTCCTTCTAAAGAAACATTCTTCATCTAATGGTAGAGAAGACTCTCAACATCTATAATAATAAAAGCATAATATGCTAATTAGACCAGGTGCCCTTCCAGACGAAGGCAGGGCTGTGAGGGAAGCCTGGGTCCTGGGTGCCAGAGGGAAACTGGTGCCGGCAGCCGGGAGAAGGAAGGCCTACTCTTGCACAAATTTTGTGCATGGGGCCTCTAGTGTCTAAATAATAAGGAATTTTCAGTTGTGACATCCACCTTATATTAAATAATCCACCAGCCAAAGTCTATTTGGCTTTTTAATGTCCTCACTGTGAAAAAGGTTTTCTCTCTTTTTATTTTAGTACATGTATTTCTGCTCCAAAATAGATACGGTTTAGTTAAACTAACTTCCTGTGCCCTGCTGGGGGTCTGTGTGATGAGAACTATTTTACCCAAACTTAACACAATTACCCTGCTGCTGGTCATGCAAGGCTGGAGTAAACAAAAACATTAAGGGGAGTTAGGATGTTATTAGCCAAGTGTTTTCCTCCATTTCTGGCTATGCGTCAAGGCAGCCACCCAACCTGAATAAGATCAAATGTGTGTGTTCAGGCACATTTCTTAAATCAGCAGACATCAACAGTCAATGACTTCAAAGCCATTTTCTTTGACAGCGCTTCTGAATTTTAAAAACAAGGACTTCCACTTTTATCATGAAGTGCTGTATACAAACAGTATCATATCACCGATCACATGTGACAGAACTGCAAGGTTAGACACACACCATCCTTTTTAAAAAGTGGCAAAAATGATGCAGTTTATTTGAAATTACCGTTAACAGGAAATATCTGATTTATTTACTTTCTTATGAAATTCATTCAACAGACATTAGTGCGTTGCCTACTAATATGTGAGGTATTGTGCAAGGCTCTTGGGAGAGTCAAGAATGAAATTTCTATGAAAAGCACATCTGCACTTTTATGGAATATTGACCTTCGCATATGCTAATTTTTCAACATTCCCAGGATGCCTACTATATGTTAATCTTAGGCAAACCGAGGCATCAAAAATTCTAGAGTTCCTTTTGCGTCATAAAATGAAAAGTCCTTAAGCTGCGGTACCTCCCATTTCCCCCCAGGAACTCGCAGGCTAGTCACCCCGGATTTTCTTCAGTTTTCCCAACAGTTATGAAAGTACCTAATTCCCATTCTGGTTAATATATCTGGAGCAGTTCTTTTTCTTTCTTTCTTTTTGCAACTGAATTCAGACGGATACGAATGTGCTTTAGTATGCTAGAACTTGAAATCTATGAATGAAATACAGGGCAATCCTCTATTTCAATAAACAGAGTATTGTATTAATTAAAAAGGCTGAACAAAAAAAGCCTGTATTCACTTTCCTTCGCCACAGAGGGCCTTCATCTAAATTCAGAAAGTCATACTTCGTCACACCTTCTCTTTGATCATGCCGATCTTCCAAAAGCTTCTGTGCCCTCTGGCCCAGAGTCACTTTCTCATGTGAGAATTTTATTTGCTTTTCAAGATGAAACTCCTCCTTGAAGCCACTCCTGACCCTGGCTGTGGTCAGAATAATTGGGCTCCAACGCCTACACTCCCTTGGCGCCCTTTTTGCATCTCTACTTAGCACTTTTCATTCTAACCTCATTTTACATTGTTCTGGGAAAAGTACTGCAAACTCAAAATTATGATATCTCAAAAATTAAAAAAACATCCATTGATGTAATAACAGAACCGCACTCCCAATATGTGGCACTGGGACCAAAACCCTTCAGCTGAAATCTCTAGAAACAATGTAGAAACAATGTGGCTGCCTCTGGTGGGAAGGGAGAGAGGAGGTGGAGGTGAATAGATCGGAGCCTTCAGGGCTGCTGCAGATCCCATCTTTTTACCCCTGATGCTTAGAGCCTTGACCTTGCAGCCAGTCAGCCTCCCCCTTGTATCCAAATTGTTCAAGGAGTTGCCTGTCTTATCCCCTGAGTTCCCAACTAGGACATGTTATCTCCCCAAGAGAATCCTCCCTATTCTAATCTTCTCTTAGTGGGGACTTTTGTCTTAGCACTTACACTCATTCTATCACTATTTTTTTTTCAACATGCTGTCTTTGACATAGACTTAAAGGTAGTGGACATAATATTTGTAGCTTTCATGTTTATCGCATACAATGCTCATTCAATATTTGTTAAATGATTAAATATACTATATTTCAAGTATGTTTCACACAACTCAACAGATATCATTTGAAACTTCCTCTAATCAACAAGTATTGCTTAATCATTTACTGTGGACTTAGTTTCCTAGAACACAAATATCAATTGGACTCAATTATTGCATTTAAGGACTGCCCATAAGTCAAATCCTTAAAGGCTTTTAAATATTTTAGTTATGTTATAATGTATTTTTTGTTTGTTTCCAACAATGTTCTATTTATCATCATATTCCCAGCAAAATATTTATCATAGAACTTACCAGCACAATGCCTGACCCAAAGTGGAATACAAAAAGAGATAAACTAGCATAACAGTTTAGATATTTTAAGACTCATCCATGTTGTAGCATATATATCAACTAGTGGCCCGGTGCACAAAATTCATGCACTGGGGTGGGGGGGTCCCTCAGCCCGGCCTGTGCCCTCTCACAATGTGGGACCCCTCAGTGGACATCCCTCTCGCAGTCTGGTACCCCTTGCTCCTCACTGCCTGCCTGCTAGCTGCTCCCTACTGCTCTGCTTGCTGCTCCTTCGCACTCCCACAGAGGCGGTAGAGGTTCCTGCCACTGCCACTGTGCTCGCCGGCCATGAGCCTGGCTTCTGGTTGAGCGGCACTCCCCCTGTGGGAGTGCACTGACCACCAGGGGGCAGCTCCTGCATTGAGCGTCTGCCCCCTGGTGGTCAGTGTGCATCATAGAAACTGGTCATTCCCCCATTCAATTTGCATATTAGGATTTATTATGTAGGATAGTGCATTTCTTTTTTTCCTTTAATTTTTTTATTACTTTTCAATTAAGGGGAATTAAACTATTATATTAGTTTCAGGTGTACAACCCAATGATTAGACATTATATAACATACTAACTGATCACCCTGATAAATCTAGTACCCATCTGACATCATACATAGTTATTATAATATTATTGACTATATTCCCCAAGCTGTACTTTTTTACATCCCTATGACTATTCTGTAACTACCAATTTGTACTTAATCCCGTCACCTTTTTCACCCATCCCCCCAACTTCTTCCCATCTGGCAACGGTCAAAATGTTCTCTATCTATGAGTCTGTTTCTGTTTTGTTTGTGGTTTTCTCTTATAGGTATATACCACAATGTCTTTACAGCTTAGCTACTGATGAACCTCTGTGTTGTTTCCAGTGTTAGATTATTAAAAATAAAGCTGCTATAAACATTTGTTTATAAGTATTTGTCATTACTGTTGGATAAATATCTAGGAGTAGAATGACTGGATTATATGGTAGATCTATATTGAACTTTTAAGATACTTCCAAACAGTTTTCTAAAGTGGTTGTACCATTTGACATTCCCACCAGCAGAGCAGAATTCCAGTGGCTCAACATCCTCATCAATACTTGGCTTGGTCAAACTTTTTACTTTTCATCATTACTTTTCACTCTTCTGTGTCCTGTCCCTACAAATCTGTGCTAAATTTCATCATTTACTTTTCATGCCTCTGAAGTTTATGTAGTAGTACCTCATTGTGGCTTTAATTTGTGTTTCCCTAATTACTAGTGAGGATGAATATCTTTTCATATGCATAATAAAAATCTATATATGCTCTTTGATAAAGTGTCAGCTAAAATCTTTTGCCACTTTTTTCAAGTTGAATCATTTATTACTAATAAAAATTGAGACTTCAATATGTAGTCTGCATACAAATCCTTTATCAGAAATGAAATTTATAAATATTTTCTCCCATTCTGTGGCTTGTTTTTTCATTCTCTAATAGTATCTTTTGAACAGCAGAAGTTCTTAATTTTGATAAAGCCCAATTTATCAGAATTCTAGATTGACAGTTCTTTTTTCATTAGTACATTAAAGATGTGTTCCATTGTCTTCTGACATGCATTGTTTCTAATGAGAAATCTACTATCATCCTTATATTTCTTTGTCATAACTTGCCTTTACTTAGATTGCTTTTTAATATTCTATTGTTATCATTGGTTTTAAGCAATTCTATTGTTACCTTGGTGTCATTTTTAGTGCTTCTTGTGCTTGTGGTTCATTGAGCTTCTTGTATCTGAAGGTTTATAGTTTTCATCAAACTTAGAAATTTTTAAGCTATTATTTCTTTAAATTATTTTTCCTCTCCCCTTCCAAATTAAACATATATTAGACCACTTGAAGTATTCCCACTCTTTTTAGATTTTCCACGTCTCTATTTAACCTATTCAATCTCTCTTATAGTTTCTTATAAGAGAGTAATAATACATGCTTTAATGTCCTTGTTTACTAATTCTATCACCTGTGTCATTTCTGGCTCACTTTTAAATTATTGATTTTTCTCCTTCTAATGGGTGGTTGGTTTTGTTTTGTTTTTGTTTTTTCTTATTTTGAATGCCTAGTAATTTCTACCAGTTGTCACTCATTATGAATTTTATCTTGCTGGGTGCTGGATCTTTTTGTATTCCTGTGACATTTTTTGAGCCTTTTGGGATGCAATTAAGCTACTTGAAAAGTTTGATGCTTTTGAGTCTTGCTTTTAAGCTTTGTTAGGTGGTATAGTTCCTGTCCACCTAGTTTTGGGGGGAGAGAAACTATACTAAGTCCTGTGTGGGCTCTAAAGATTGCTTTCTTACTCTTAATCATAGTTCTTTCCTCACCTTCACCTAGTTTCCTCATATGCACAAAATCATCAGTATTTACTTAAAGACTCAAGTACCTTCTCCAGAATTTATTCATTCTCTCCCCGCACCCCCTCCCCTCTCCTCTGTCTTTCTATCTCCCCTGTACTACATCCGGTGAACTTTAACCACATTGGCCTCCCCAGATCTCAATTCCATCTACCAAACCCAAGCACGCAGTCAGGCACTGCCAGGGTCACCCTCCCTGCACTGTGCCCTGGAGACTTTACCCAGGCACTAAGCTAGGGCGATTATACAGCCACTTCATTTATTTCCTGCGTCTCAGAGAGCACTGTCTGTTGCCTGATTTCTAATGTCTTGAAAACTATGAGACAAGTTTTCTTGTTGGGGCCTTTATCTTGGTTGAAAATAGAACTCATATTTCATTTTCTCATGCATTCAGAGGCCTTTGTATTGTTTTATATTAACGTTATCCTTACCCATAATTGCTTAGATCACCCCCCACTAAGGGACATGCAATTAGAATTGTAGATCTGTTGGGATTAAGAGATTTTAGAAACTGTCCGTCTAACTTCCTCTTTACAAATGAGAGGAAAATGAAGAGCAGGCAGTTTAAATGAATTCTCTGCAGTCACCCAGCTGCGTGTAGCAGCAGAGCCAGTGAGAGACCTCAGGCCAGTGTGTGCGTGGCTCTGCACGCTCCTGAAACCTATGCAATATTGTGAGTCTTTATTCTGTCAGAAAAGCTGCCATTGAGCAGAAGAAGGCTCCAGATTTATAGTCCAGGTTGTGATCAGTGACTTATCCTGAAGGTTTTAGTCTAATTTGAATGTGTCAAATTATCTGTCCCTAATATCAGATAAAGATTCTTAGCCCTGATTAAAAGGAAAGGAATCCTGCCTCATAACCGGGAAAAGTGTGAAAGTAGAGATATGACAGTGGGTGCCCAGGTGTCCCATGATCCTTTATAGTACTTTACCCCATGAAATACTTGGGAGCCACCAGCCCCTCCATTGGAATCTGAGTGCTTATCTTTCCTAACTGCAGCTTGTCCTGGCCTCTCTGACCTCTGACCTTGTCACCGTGATCTTTGCCACAGCAAATGAATATGAGTAAGTAGAAAGAGACAGAGGAAGCTGTATTGCTAGTAAGAATTTTTTTGAAGAGAGGCAACAAGTTTTTCCCTCTGTAATCCTAAGTGTACAAAAACTACAGCTTCAATCAATGAATTGTCTTCTGGAAAATATCTGATATCACAAGAAATTAGATTCTGGCATATTTCCTTTGGAATATATCACTTGATAATGAAGATCCCCCCTTGTAGTATAATAAGTATTTTCTTAAGGTTAATAAGGACATGTTAGGATACGTATCATGTAAAATAAAACCTACCAGGAAGAAATTTTATCTCCCAATGTGTTGAGAAACCTCTGATTTCTTATGCTTATTCTACATCATCTTGCACAAGTTACTTTACTTCATATAAAGTTAATTTAATTTTCAGTTACCTTAAGCTTCAGTAAATGGTAATTCCCACTTGCTCAAAGGAAATGTCTTGAGAATCAAAATGTTATGGTTAAAACAAGGCTGTGACACCATTAAAATGTGCAGCATAAAGGAAAATGACACAAGAAAACTCTGATAGAACTGACTTAAATATTGGTATTTTATAATTCAGACAGTAGATAAATTGGGTGTTAAAACTGAGTAGCCAGTATGTACAGAGGGTTTCATTTATTTGTGAAGATTATTTTAGTTATTTAGTTCTATCCTTTGGGAAATTTTGCTGAAGCACCAGCCTAACTAAAAGTGGCACACTCCCAACTAACAGATTTTAATTTATGACCAATGTCTCCTTATTGTAGCCATTTTACTGTATCTGTTCAGAAAAGGGCAGTTGTATGGACTAGTCTGAATATATTCTCCTCAGGGTTAACGAGACATACCCATAGCCAGTGCCAAGGCTCACACCAATACGATGCTATGGCAATGGAGCTTATAAAATTAAAGTAGAAGGCTATAATCCTTTCTGAATAGTCTGTACAAAATAAGAAATAGTCTATATTTTTTAGTGCTCTAATACGCACTAAAAACAACCACATAATAAAAGTTAATATTGTTTACAAGTGGAACATATACATAAATATACACATATATACATATAAAGTACTATCAGGCATATTGTAAAATGTCTAAAACATTATTATAATGATGAAGGACAATCAAAACATTTAACAATTCACCCTGGCCAGTTGTTCAATGGTTAGAAAGTCAGCCTGCAGACTGAAGGGTCATAGGTCCAATTTCCGGTCAAGTCAAGGGCACGTACATACCTGGGTTATAGGCTCAATCTCTGGCCCAGTCAGGGCACAAGTGGGAGGCAACCATTCGATGTGTCTCTCTCACATCGATGTTTCTCTCTCTCTCTTTCTCTCTCCTGCCTACCTTCCCTCCACTTAAAAAAAAAAATCAATGAAAAAAATATCTTCAGGTTTTGATTATGAACCTCTATAGTAATTCTTTTTTTTTTTTTAAATATATTTTATTGATTTTTTACAGAGAGAAAGGGAGAGGGACAGAGAGCCAGAAACATCGACGAGAGAGAAACATCGATCAGCTGCCTCCTGCACACCCCAAACTGGGGATGTGCCCACAACCAAGGCACATGCCCCTGGCCGGAATCGAACCCGGGACCTTTCAGTCCGCAGGCCGACGCTCTATCCACTGAGCCAAACCGGTTAGGGCTCTATAGTAATTCTTGAAGTTATATAGCATCTGTCCTCCAACTTTGTTCTTCTCTTTCAATATTGTGTTGGCTATTCTGGGTCTTTGGCCTTCTCATATAAACTTTAGAATCAATTTGTTGATATCCACAAAATAACTTACTGGGATTTTGATTGAGATTGTATTGAATATACAGATCAAGTTGGGAAGAACTGACATCTTGATGATATTAAGTGTTTCTTCTACCCATGAACATGGAATAGCTCTACATTTATTTAGTTCTTCTTGATTTCATTCATCAGAGTTTTGAAGTTTTTATATTTTATTATTTTATTTTTGGAGCACTAATATAAATGGTAATTGTATTTTTAATTTCAAATTCTACTTGTTCTTTGCTATTATATAGGAAAGTGATTAAATTTTGTATATTAACTTTAGGTCCTACAACCTTGCCACAATCACTTATTAGTTCCAGGAGTTTGTGGATTCTTTTATATTTTCTACATATGCAATCATGTCATCTGTGAACAAAGACAGTTTTATGTCTTCCTTCCCAATCTGTATATATTTTATTTCCTTTTCTTACCTTATTGCATTAGCAAGAACTTTCAGGACCATGTTGAAAAGGAGGAGTAAGGGGGGACATCCTTGTTCTGTTCCTGCTCTTAGTGGGACAGCTTCAAATTTCTTACCATTAAGAATGATGTTAGGTATAGGTTTTTATTTTGTTTTGTTTTTGTTTTGTAAATAGCTTTAATCAAGCTGGGAAAGTTCCCTACTATTCCTAGTTTCTGAGAATTTTTTCATAAATGGCTATTAACAATTGCATTCTACATCACTGAGAAATACATTCCAGTACTGGCCTGGAGGCACTCTAATGTACAAAGAGAAAGAAAATAATCATACTGCCTTGAAGATTTCTAGTTAAACATATGAGTTGAATATGCACATTTCTCTCTACTTCCCAAGCCCCACTAAAATGGTAGAAAGCATGAACCAATAAGAGATCTGACAGCAGCCCAAGAGAAGGAAATAATAAGTTGGAGGCTTGAAAACAGGATAATTATCAACTTATTTAGCAGAGAGGAGAAAATTAAAAATTGTGTGCCTGAAGAAGGGGAAATCAACAAGAAGTAAGCCAATTAGCTCCACAGAACTGCAGAAGAACTGAAGATTGGGGGTGTTGAAAACACAAGAAATTCTAAGTTGTTCTAAAGAATATTTTAACTCCTGGATCCCTTCCACTTTTCTCTACCACACCAGGGTGTGGAAAACTGCTCCTCTCCCACAGCCCACAATCCTCAATAAAATGGAAAGATTCTGGATTTAGGAACATCTGGCAGATTCAAGAGCAAGAGCACAGCTGAAGAATTTTGATGAAAGTAAAGGGATTAGGTGAAAGGCTACCTACTGAAAATTGATCTCCCTTCACCCCATCCTTGTTTTCTTCCATTAGTCAGAGAGATATCATTTTGACAGCTAAAATAAAATTATTGATGAGTTATGTTAGAACCAGCACTGTATTCTACAAAATTAAAGGAGACATCCATACTAAACATATGAAATGATGCAGCGAGCCTTCTGCATGTCATTTGCGTTTTCAAGTAATTGCCCTGATTATAACTTAAACTTCTCTCATTACATCAGCTTGTCCTGAGGGAGTCCTCTAGAATCCTACCTCATGTTGACATTAGTGATTAGGAGGCCCTGGGAGGTCAGCAAGAAGCAAACAGATCTGCCACTCTTCTCTACTCTGAAAAAATCCTACAACAGGAGGAATAGAGGACCCCATTTCTTTGGTGAAGTATCAACAGGAAGGCATTTTAAAACGCTGTCAAAGTGTTTCTGGGTAATATTTTAGCTGTGACTGCTTTGAGTGTTGCTGTGGTTGTTGTTTTTTACTATTCAGAAAATTTGCACACTAAAATACTTTCATTTGGGAATCACGTTAATTTTCCAAGCAAGTTTCAATACATCCAGTATACTTCCTATTTACTATGGCTTAGCTAGTATATCTCATTCTAATTTATTCTCCATTCTGCTTTGTAGGATGTGGTGTTACAAAAGGGTTTTATGCTGCTGTAATTTGCTACAGTTATCTGTATTAATTTTTTTTTCATGACACAAAGTTGAAAAGTTTGCAAAGTAACATATTAGTACACAATTTAGAAAATTTCTTTGGAAACATTACCTTCTAGAATTATTCAGAATGATTTGTTATTAAAATGCTATCAGGCATATAAGCCTCCTTAATATATAGGACAATAACCATGCTATCACAGAGACCAAGCATTTCCTCAATAAACATTCAGTCTCAATTCTCAACCCCAGAGCACATAAACTTGGAAATGACCTTGGCAAGTCTCCTTCAAACTTAACCGGCCTCTCCTTTTTGTATTGCTAAAAATCTATAAAGGAGCAACCAATTACAAAATGTACTTGGGATATTATATTAACACTAGTCCAATTGTCTCAACGTGAAAAAGCTGAAATAAACTGTTTCCATATGGCAAAGTTTTCATCTTAAAGTTTATTTAATAAACCTAATGTTGAAATAAAATGGAACTAGTACAAAACCATCATGGAAAGTTTGATATTTCATTAAATAGCATTTAATTTTTGGATATATTCTTAATTTTGCAAATCTCTCAACAAGTATATGAAACCATTACACATAAACTTGGCAGGCATTCAGTTAAAATTAACGTGTTGATATAGTAGATAACCAAAACACTAAATCAATACAACTCACTTATTTTGCTTAAATGAAAATCTTCAGGGACATAGCTTAGTATTGTATTATTCTCAATATAGTAGTTACTCAGATGAAAAACAAATGTTGCTGTCAGACTTATCCAGTCTCTACCAGTTGAAGTCACTTAAGCCCTATGCCTGAAGGTTCAGTTCCATCATGTGGCACCAATCTTATCCAGGGACTCTCCAGAGAAAGAAAACGACAGGGAAGGAAGGAGGGAAGGAAGGAAGGAAGGAAGGAAGGAGGGAAGGAAGGAAGGAAGGAAGGAAGGAAGGAAGGAAGGAAGGAAGGAGGGAGGGAGGGAGGGAGGGAGGGAGGGAGGGAGGGAGGGAGGGAGGGAGGGAGGGAGGGAGATATTTATTCATTATAAGGAATTAGCTCACACAATTATAGTCTGAGAAGTTTCAAGATCTGTGTGTGGTCAGCAAGCTGGAGACTCAACAGAGCCAATGGTGTAAGTTCCAATCTAAAAGCCGGCAGGGCCTAGGCCTAGGAAGAGTCAATTTTGTAGCTCCAGTCTGAAGGCAGAAAAAGACCTTTGTCCCAGCTCACAGCAGTAGGGGAGAAGGAGTTTCCTCTTACTCAGCCTTTTTGTTCTATTTAAGTTTTCAATTGGACGAGGCCCACCCACACTGGGGAGGGCAATCTGCCTTACTCAGTCTGCCAATTCAAATGTTAATCTCATCCAGAAATACCCTCACAGACACACCCAGAATGTTTGGCCAAATGTCTGGGTACCAGTGGCCCAATAAAGTTGACACATAAAATTAACTATGGCAGAAGCGTAATGGGAGCCTGAGACCTGGCCACCGGGGCTGCTGAGAAGTTCCAAAACCTTAGAGTGGCACACATTCCTGATTATGATGTCTGTCAGCATCACTCCGAACTTCATTACACTGTCTAGTTTTACTGAACCATTTGCATTTAATTCCTAGAATACACCACATTCTCACACTTTCCTTTCTTGGCACAGACCATTTCCTCTGTCTAAAATGCTTCTCCTCAACTACCTTTCCTGGATAACACCTATTCATTATTTAGGACTCAGGATAGCTGTCAGTTCAGGAACTCTTCCCCTCGCCCTCACTCTCCATGCTCAGCCTGAGTTACAGTCCCTACTCTCTTCTCTCTAATAAAAGGCTGAATTATAATTACCTAGTCAGTAGTGACTCAGCTGTCTCCTTCTAAGTAGACCTGGAGGCTGAATCTTACTAATTTTTGTAGCACCAGTAACTAGCAAAATGTTTAGCATATTATGAGAGCTGAAAAGATAATTATCTGATGAATGAATCTGAAAATGCTTCAAGTGCCAAAGTCCCAGGATCCAATGGAACCAGCTAGCCCTGGGCCTTAAAGCAAATCTTCCTCTTTCTCGGCCATACTGTTCCAGTCTCCGTGGCTCTTCTATTTTGGTTTCCTGATCCCACTGGCCAGCTTTCCTCTGGTTCTGGGCCCTGCTCTGAACACCAGGCTGGAGGTCAGCCTACTCGTGAGGTGATGATCCTACTTCCCACACTGTTCCCCACTCCCATGTGGCTATTGACCTGTCTCTTCCTGTCTTGCCCCACCCAGCACATTGAAATTCTCTCCTTGGATGCCAATTCTGCTCATTCCAAGCACTTCTTTACTGTTCTGTTTGGACTGATCACTGAGAGGTGAGCCTACTCCAAGATCAAGTTTTCAAATATCATAGCCCACAAAGCACCAGCTTCTACCTCTTTTTTTTTTAATCAATCTGATATGATTAAGTTACTCTCATTTGACCTTCTATTATAATCACTAGCTTCCTTCTTGGAGATAATATGAGCAACAATGTATTTAGCTGAACTCAAAAAAAGAAAAATCAAAGACAAAAAGTGAAAAGATGCATAGGTGATTATTGATCTCTTTTGATTCAGGCACAAGGCCTGCTTACAAAGTAAGACTAATTTCACTTTATCAAACATATCAAGATATGAAATTCATCTCCTGGTGCCTAGTTATTCATTCCACAAGATGCATCTGAGCTAATATGTTAAACATATGAGAAAATTCAACCTCAAAGCTTTTATTTTACCTAAAAACTTGACTCAAAATAACTTAATTTGTAGAAGTAAAATTCACCTTTAAAAAGGAACATGTAATGCCTGGCCAGCATGGCTCAGTGGTTGAGTATCGATCGACCTATGAACCAGGAGGTCACGGTTCAATTCCTGGTCAGAGCACATGCCCAGGTTTCGGGCTCAATCCCCAGTGTGGGGCCTGCAAGAGGCAGCTGATCAATGATTCTCTCTCATCAGTGATGTTTCTATTTCTCTGCCCCACTCCCTTCCTCTTTGAAATCAATCAAAATATATTTAAAAAGAAAAGAAACATGCAACATCATTGAGGATAGTCACTTTAGTGAGCTGCAAGATCTGAAAGCATTTCCAAAAGAGAAGTGTATTTAATGTTTGAGTAAAGATGTAAAATTTGTACATTTTAATGTACAAATCGTGGTACATCTGCCTTAAAAAATACCCTCATTATTTCAGATGTCTATTTCTTTTTCCTCCTCAATCAATTTGGACAATCATATAACTTATTTTATTGAAGGATCATACTTTGAAAAAAATGTATTATAAAATATTTTTAAATAACTACTTTTCAAATGTAAAACTCCTCTTGCCTAATATTGTCATGCAGTATCTTCATGCATGATATTAATCGGGATTGACTCATTTGGAGAAATGAAGAATATAATAATAATTTACTTTTCCACAGCAATGGAATCATCTTTCAAAACACTGACATACTGTCCATAAAAAGGCCAAGTTATTTTTGTTTCCTGGATCTCACATTCAAGTGTCTCTTCCCTCACATCTCTCCTTTCATTTGCTGCAGCTGCTTTAGCTTTGGTCAGGGAGCAGAAGGGAGGTCTCCCTCTACCATCCACCTGTTGTGATCTTTTCATTATACTTATTTGCCATCTCTACTCCATTGGAGGCCGGTAGGGGAAATATGAAACATGGCAGTATTAATCAGGATCAGCCTAAATCACGTATGTTGGTCATTCATTAACTTTCCTAACAAAAATCCCCTATAAGTATCAAATGGTCATTCCCTATAAGTATCAAATGGTCATTCTCTATAAGTATCAAATGGTCAAAAAGATAGTGATGCTAGGATTTCTTTGGTCAATTATCTTCTACCCTGAAATTTCCAAGGTTTGTATATTCAAACACATCTAGTATATCCAAACATTCCTGTATTGCTCTTTGTATCTTCCCTTGCCAACCTTCTGATTGAGTGTTTTGCTTGACTTGAATCTGCTTAAAGGCTATGTGCCTTTATCCTTTTTTATTCTTATTGCATCTTTCAGCTTAAGTGTAAAATCTTCTGGTTTTGTCATTTTTATCCCACAGAACATCACTATTTTTCTATAATCTTTCCTATTCATCTGATCTAGCTTTCCACTATGCATAAATTTCCCATTTGACTATAAGCTGCTTATAGAATTCTTATTTTGGCTAATTAGATTTAATTCTGAAAGCTGAGAAAGGACTAAATGTATTCCCTTCTGTCCCCTCACCTTCCACCTCCCCCAAAATTTCTGCCTCTGATGTAGCATCTGGAGTTTAACCAGTGCAGGTCCAGACATCCATGGCATAATTCATGAGGTATCACCTCATGGGATACAATACAGGTTCTTGTGCCCCAACCACTCTTCTGCCAAATTTCTCCCATCTGATGCCTGCTCTTGGAATATCTTTGTCTGGAAGGTAAGCATTGCATTCTACCATTACAGATGGAATGCACATACAGGTGGAGGAGAGAAAATGATTTAAATTTACTCCAATTTAAATTTTCTGAGACTTAAGAAAACATTTTTTAGAGAAGTGCCAATAGGAGATAGGTGCCAAGTGCCAAAAAGTTAAGGAGATGAACTTTTTCCACTTCAGTTTGTCCAAATATTACCTATGTAACATGGTCCAGGTGCAGCCAGGGATCAGGGCCGGATGAGAAGGAGTGGCTTTGGTAAGGGGATCGAGACTGCTTTAGACTGTGCATTGGGGAGCACAAGTCAATCTAGTGTGTCCTTGCTCCTCCCATTTTACTTTCTCTTTTCTGGAAGGCAACCTGAATTCAACTAAACTTCATACTCTAATGTCTGGAGCAACACTGCATGGAATAGACAGATTATTTTCTATGTTTAGAGTGACCATAATTTAGTACTTGGCCTACGTACAATATGTGGTATAATTATTGACATTATTTTGAGTGTACAATTAACTGTAGGCATAACAACTCCTTAGCAAAAGTGAGTCCACACTCTAAATGCTTTTGCTGGAGGTAAAATTATAGAATCTATTGAAACAAAACTAGGCAAAAAAATGACAACCAAAAAAACTGAAACACAATTAAGCACATCCTCATGATGGTAGTTTATTAAATAAACCTACAACAAATCCAGAAAAAAACCTTTTAAAAAATTAAATATTTTTCAGTCTACTGAAAATATTAAATTTTAATATTAAAATATTAAAGGCATTTTATTTCAGTTCTGAAATGTTTCAAAGCATATGTACACACCGTTAATAACAACCTCACCAACTAATAAGTATTCCAAAGTGTTACAGTAAAATCATGACTCTAATAATTTCCCCCAAAGACCCAAGAGAATAAAATTTTAAAAAATAAATCAATTAAGCATAGAACCAAAAACTCAAACTTGAACTTAGAGATTTCCCAGAGACTATGGAAACACTGTTCCAGTTTCTGTACCTGGCCACTCTTCTATCTTTTGAGTCTTGACTAAGTCTATTCCTTTCACACCCTCAAACTTGCCTCATCATTAATTTTTTTTGTGTGTGTGTGTGTGTGTGTGTGTGTATACTCTTTTTTGCAGGCACTTTTTACCTTCATCTACTAACATGCTGTACTATATCAACGTCCAAGATTCAAAGAACAAAATGCTGCTCTTAGAAAGTGTTTTACAGTACTATTCTATTATCTACCAGATAGAACAATATCTATCTACTCTCTTATGACTGTTTTTGAACAGAAAGTACATGTACCTACATGGTACAAAATTCAAAATAACATGCATTCCTTCAAGCATATTTTTATTTTAGATTTGTTTCTACTTTACAATTACTTTGTAAATATTTTAGGACTGAGCTTTTACACTTTATATATCGCCAACATTCACGCATATCACTGCACGTGACCATAATTCATTCATATTGACAAAAATATAATATTTAAATATAACATCTACTCTCTTGTTAATAGACATTTGTGTCATTTTCAGATTTTTGCTATTTGAAGATGTACTATGTATCTTTGGTTGTAACATACAAAAGTTGTTCTTAGGTAAATACCTAGGAGTGGAATTGCTAGATGTTAAGGAATGTGAATATTCAACTTTAAGAGATAATACCAAACTGTTTTCTAAAGTGTTTGAATCAATTCACACTCTTACCAGTGATAGATGAGAGACTCTGGATTTGCATCCTTTCCAACACTTGGTACTGTCAGATTTATATATTTGCCAATAAAAGTGATATAAAGTATTATCTAATTAAGATCTAGATACTTGCATTTCCCTGATGACTAATGATGTGAACATATTTCCATATGTTTAGTGGACATGTGTTTTCTCATCTGTAAAGTGAATGTTCATGTCTTTTGTCCATTTTATAATCAATTCTTTAAATTTTATTATTGATTTTAACTGCAATCACATATTCTTGATACTAAATCCTTATTTGTTGTGTATATTGCAAATATCTTTACCCAGTCTAAACTTGCTATTCATTATCTCTAAGGTTTGTTTAATGAACAAAAGTTTTAAACTTTAATGTATGCTAATTTATTAATCTTTCCTACTATGAAAAATGTTTTCTATATTGCTTAAGAAATTTTGTCTTCGGGGTATAAAAGATTCACTTAATTTTTTTCTACTAAGGCTTCAAATTTTTTATTTTAGGTTCTTAATTCATTTGTTGCCACTTCTACATAAGGTATATAAGTAACCACTTTTCAAGTTCCATTTATTGGACAGCCTTACCTTTCTCCACTGATCTTACTTGCCACTTCTATAATATTCCAAAGTTCTATACATTCGTAGGTGTATTTGGGTATCTGTTCTGTTTGCTAACTTGGGTTCACTATTGCTGATACCACATTATTTTAATTACTATAACGTCATAAGTCCTGATATTTAGTAGGACTCATCTCTCCTCTCTAATCTTCTTTCTCTCTGCTCTCCCCCCACCACAGTGCTCTTGCTTCCTTTTAGAAAGATTTTATTAATGGTAATACTTGCCATTCTAGAACTCATAAAGAGTAGACCTGTAATAACATTGTGTCATTTTTAAAATGTAATGAAAAATCGGCCCTAAAATATCTGTGGTTCCACTTACCTATGTATTCATTGGTTGATTCTTGTATGTGCCCTGACCAGGGGTAGAACCTGCAAGTTTGGCATATCGGGATGATGCTCTCACCAACTGAGCTACCTGGCCAGGGCCCATTGTTATTTTTTAAAATGTTATGTCAATTGGATGGATCTTGTTACTCTAAATGTGATCTTCCCACTTTGAACTTTCTTTATTTCCTTTGATAATATTTTATTGTAATATGTTTAAGTGTAGGTTTTCCTTGTTCACTACTCCAGGGGCTCTTTTAACATGAGATCTTTCATATTTTGTGTGCGTGTGTAATGTATTTCTTCAAATATTTTTCCACATTATTATTTCTTTTATGGGACATCTATTACCCAGGTCTTATCCCTATTTTTTCTTCCATATTCTTTTCTATTATATTTGTTATTTCCTTGTCCTTTTTATTTCTGGGACTTTCCTCAATCTTACCTTTTAATTTATTAACTCATTTCTTAGCAGTATACCATTTATCCCATTAGAATACTTTATTTCATCTATTATATTTTTCTTACCCAATATCTCTGCCTGTTCATTATATTTTTTGTTCTCATTTCATATTACCAGTAACGTTTCCTTATGTCTTTTATAATTTTTATTAGACTAGCTTTAGATTATTTATATGTCTTTCTAACAGTTCTGTTTCTGATGAAATATGTAATCCTTCTTTTGAAATAGTTGTGCTGATCCAAAGATCTATTATTTTGGCCAGGGAGCTCATTTTCCCTAAACTCAACAGTTATTTTATCATCCAGATTTCAGTACTTGTTAGTGTAATTAGTGCAAGAATGGGGTGGGATGACTGGGGCTTAGGGTAGAGAGTTTTCTGGTGGAGAAACTAGAAAACCAGGGTTAATCATTCCTCACCCCACCCCATTCCCAGGATATTACAACATGCAGCCAGGGTGAAGAACTACTACTCTAGCTTCTTCAGGTTGATCTTAAAGGTAGGAAATAGCTATTGGACCAGTATAGATTAGCATTTTGGTAGAAACTGAAACTATAAATGACTTCTCCATAGTCAAATAAAGTCTTTTCTAGCTATTCACCCTTCCTGGCATCTCAGCACTAGACATGCCTTCTTGAGAGTCTTTCCTCTGGTTGCTGAGACTGTACAATGCCTTGGCCCTTGTCTAACCTTTTGCACTGCTCCTCACTTTCCCCCTAGCAATATTCCCCTTCCCAATATTCATAGTCCATGGTTGCCTCTTTCTCTCCAAGGACTTTGCCAGTAAGTACATATATAAAACTATGTCTCCAGCCCTAACCACTCTTACATGTTCTTTCTCTAACACACGTCCACTTAGATGTCTTACTGATATCGCAAATTCAACACGTGTAAAATGGAACTCATAATTTCTGCATAAAACAGCTCCCCCTTATGACCTCCTTCCACCAATCCAGCCGCCATTTTCAAAGTCATCTTTTACAATCTATTTCCAAAGTTCAGTTGGACGTTTTTTGCACAATATCCCTTTACATTCTTATTACCGTCTTTCAAGTTCACATCCTAACAATTTCCTGTCTAAACTATTTAATCAGTCTTTTTCCTAATTGCCCTTCTTTGATATTCCCTACCACAAGTAATCAATACACCACTGCCAGATTATTTAATAAAGAGTACAACTCCAATTATACAACTCACAACCCATTAATAACTAACCACCCCCTCACATCCAATGTACAAACCCCTTGGCATCCAATGCCCTTAAGTATGGTCCAAACTATCTAAATGGCCATGTTTGCAAGTATTTCTCCCCCATTAAATGGGACTTTTAAGTGGAATGAACATAAATATTAAATCAGACATATTTGGTTTCAAATTCCAATCTGCTATTAGTAACTTGGATAAGTTCCTAAACAAACACGAGTCTCAGTTTCCACAACTAAAATTAAAAGCAAACAAACAAAAACAGATAATAACTAATAAAACTTAAGGAGATTGAAAGCAATTATGTATGCAATTATAGTATTATGATATTTTTGTTGGCTGCTAAACCTCCTACTGCATCTGGTTTAACCCTTTTATGAGTCATGAAATATGAAAGACTTTTTATCTTCTGTTTTATTTTGTCATTATATGTAGCTATTTGTCCTGGCTATATTCTAGGCCAAGGATTGACAAACTATTGCCCATAAACCAAACCCTGCCTATCTTGGACTTAACTCAGACACACCCAATCGTTTCAGTATTGTCTATGGCCGCTTTCATGCTACAACAACAGAGTAGTATGACAGATGCCATATGGCCTGCAAAGCCTAAAATATTTGCTAGGCTTTCTTCCTTTCCTCACTCCATAGTCTCTCTCCAGGTGTGATGATTTTCAAATATGTCCACAAAGCTTTCAACAAAACTCACTTCAAAAGGTGGAGCCCAGTCTCCATCCCCTTGAATATGGATTGCACTTAGTGACTTGCTTATTACAAATAGGATGTGGCAGGAATGACAGAGTGGCTTCCTAGAAAATCACAAAAGGCACTGTGACTCCCACCTTGCTCTTTGGATGACCAATTCTGGAAGAAGTCAACAGCCATATCATGAAGACATTCATGCAGCCCAAGGTGGAGAACAGGCCTCCTGCCAACAGCCACCACCCAGTGAGACACCTTCCAGGCTGATCCCTCAGGCTCAGTCAAACCTTCAGATAATTTTGTTGTTGGAAGCCCAGTCACATCTTCACTGCAAACCCCACGAGCCTCCAAGCCAGACCTCCTGGCTAAACCACTCCTGAACAACTGACACACATAACTTCAAGGACAAAACATGTTTAGTGTTATTTTAGGCCAGCAAGTTTTGGGTTAACATCTTCACAGAAATAACTAATTCACCAGACGACCTTCAGTTACTACCCACAGGCCCAAGCCATTCAAAGGTATATCCACAGCAGGGACCTCTCCAGTGCGCTCAAACCTTTATATGTAACTGTCTATGCCACATCTCTTCTTAAATATCTAAAAAGTATGTGTGTGCGAGCTTGTGGTCTCTTCCCATCCAAATATGACCTTCCTTCAACATTCCCTATCTCAGTCGGTGGCACAATGAACTTAATCTATAAGCTTCAAATCTGGTCATCTGTGATTCTTCTTTCTCCTTCATGCCCTGCACCCAATCCATCACCCGGTCCAGTCAAATGAATGGCTATGTAGCTCTCAGATCAGAACATAGCTCTCCAGCAGCACTTTGAAGATACTATTTCTTTGTCTCTGGCATCTGTTGCTTATAAGGAGTCTGCTGTCAGAGCAGCATTCTTTGGAGTTAAGCTATCTTTCTCTCTGATAGCTTTTGAGATTTTCACTGCATCCTTGAGCCCCCAGATGGATTTGTTTTTATTTATCCGACCTAAGACTTGGGGTGATTTTTACAGTCTGGGGACTTAAACTGCTCTTCTACCCTCAAAACCTCTCAACCATTGTCTCCCTGGATATTTATTGCCTTTGGACTATTCTCTCGATTTCCTCTGTATCCGTCAGGGTCCAATCAAGAGATGGACCCGCATCAGTGATTTTAACAGGCAGAGATTAATCTAAAGAATTGTTAATCAGGCAAGAGATAACAAGGAGGCTCCGAGGCATGGAGGCAGTAACTCCAGGAGGCGGTTACCACCAGTAGTGTAGGGGGAACAAAGAATGAGATTGGGATTACAGTGGGGCCTTGATTTATGAGTGTCCCGACTAACGAGTTTTTCGAGATACGAGCCGTCTCTTGGCCGATTTTCTGCTTTGAGTTGCGAGCTAAAATTCGGGTTATGAGCCAGCTTCAGATACCCCACCGCTAGTTGGTGCAGCGAACATCACAGTGAACACCACAACATCAGCCCAGCATCACGTGTCTCACTCGTTCACTTTTTGATTTGACATACGAGTAATTTGAGTGACGAGCTCCGTCACGGAACGAATTAAACTCGTAAGTCAAGGCCCCACTGTATTAAAATTTAGAAGTTTACAGGAGGGAGCCTGCAGAACTAAAACTAATACTTTGGAGAAAGGTGTGCTGGACAGCTGGCACTAGTGTTTCTGTAAGGATGCATTGAGACTGGTTACACAAGTTTTGGGAAAATTGCAAATTGGAATAACTGCTGCTACTGAAATGAACTGCCACTCCCAGGACCTTTCCCTAATCCACTCATCCACTCTCAAAACAGTGCCCCAAGGTTTTGGCACGAGTCCATTTCCCTCTTGCTTTCAAGCTCAACTATATTTTAAGCACGTCTATGTGATAGGAGTGATTTGTCACTTGTCAAGAGTCTCTGTTTACTTCTTTTCATCTCGACTGTCCTCACCCCAATCCAAAGTGTAGTCATCTCTTCCCTGGACTACTGGTCCCATCTTCTAACTTGTCTACCTGCATTCATGCCAGCATAGCTGCCATTTATTCACCCTGCAGCTAATGTGTTCTGAATGCCAATCTAAGAACATCATATCTTATTTAAGTCCCTTCATATTACTCTTAAAATAATGACAGAAATTCTTCATAAATCCCAAAGACCTCACACGTCCTGACCCTGCTCACTGCTCCAGACCTTATATCATGTTCCCTCTCTCTGGATTATATGCCCAATCTGGCTCCTTTTGCTCTTCTAACCCAGGACGAAGACTTTGTGTGTGCTGACGACCCTGCCTGGATCACTCCTCTTCCCACAGTTAACCATCACTCATTCTTCAGATCACAAAGCTAATGCCATTTTCTCCAGGAAGGCTTCCTTGCTCTCTCAGACTAGCTCAGCTCTCTACTTACAGTCTCACAGCCTTGGGATCTCTTGTTTATACAATTTATCTCGAATTATTTGATAATGTTTCTTCTGCTGAGCTATAAACTTCAAAAGAGAAGAGATGTAAGCATCCTAAGTTCCTGGCAAGAGCTTTTGCACACAGTAGGTATTTAATATTTATTAATAAATCATACTGAATGCTGATTGAATTTCAACATGCTTTCCACAAATCAGCCTGTGAGATCCCTTTCCCTGAACTTCTGACACACTCATAGAATTCACTTGGCATATTACCTTTCTTTCTGCCATGGGTCTGGTATTCTCAGCATATCATTGGTTAAGGTCAGGGGCCTCTACATCATTGTTTGAGTTCCTAGTGTCTAACACAGTGCCATAAGTGATAGCATGCAACCAACAAATTCTTATGTAGTGATAATGATAAGAACTTAGTGCCATTCTAGTTAACACAGTAAAATTTTGCTAATTCAATTATTCCCCCAAGTAGTATGCAACTTTTAAAGCCTGCTCTTCTCACATAATTAAATGTTATAATTATCTAACACACTATTAAGCAATGCAAAATTTCATGGATATAAGCCCATTATTTCCAGCCCTTTATATTTTAAATCAATGATGTATTGTAGCAATTGTTGAAAACTCCTTTAAAATGCTTTACTTTGGCTGAAAACACAAATATCTTCAGATGGTGTTCAAAACAGTTCAAATTACCCAGATGTGGTGAACATGCAGTGAAATCTTAGAAAGGCCCTAAAGAATTCCCTAAGAATGATACATGAGCCAAGGACATGACATTCACTTGGAGGGTCTGTCTCCCCCTGAACAAGTTTGATAAAATGCCTTCTCTTCCACTTTGACCTTAAGCACTTAGAAATCATGTTTTACAAAAGCCCTGTGGTCCATGATTATGGCAAGCAGAATAGTGACTTCTGTCTCATATTTCTATTGTGCGTGGTTTATGACCTTAGTTTAAGGGAGTGCTTTTGTGAAAAAGTTTTTAGATAGATTTCACTCCCATGCCTTTGTTGGCCTCCTCTATACTTTCTGGAGAACAGCTCTGCGCTTTCAAAGCTGGCTTCAAGCACAATGCCGTACCTCCGCGGTCCTGTCCAACTGTTACAATAAGCCCGTTTACAGCAGCTGCACACAAATGTGCACTTACCAGGGTCCATGCTTCAGCAAACTTCTTATCTTTGCCCTTTTTATGAATTACATTGATTTTATGTAAGCACCCAACCATGGTAGTATCCTACATCTCATTTTAAGAAAGAGGCTTTTGAATATTTTCTAATATCACACATAGAATTTTTCACCACAAGGCCATCGGGCTTACTGCAGCGTAACTTACACTGCAGACTTCCCTAAATTTAGCTTAACTTTCATCCATCATGACTATCCAGATAAATATTCTAATTTTGTATACCTAGGCGGCAAATAGCCAATGCTTTGCCAGGGAGCTAAAAGTATCAGCATAGATTTTATGTTCACACGTGACAACCAGACTCTCTATTGATAATGATCTTAGGCCCTCTGGTCGAAAAACCAAATACATCAATATGCCTTGTCATAAATTTTCCAGGCATTGGTAAAATCATAAGTTTTTCAACCTGAAATGAATAAATATCTCATGAAGAAAATATTATTCTATAGCAGTGGTTCTCAACCTTCCTAATGCCTCAACCCTTTAATACAGTTCCTCATGTTGTGGTGACCCCCAACCATAAAATTATTTTCATTGCTACTTCACAACTGTAATTTTGCTACTGTTATGAATCGTAATGTAAATGTCTTGATATGCAGGATGTATTTTCATTGTTACAAATTGAACATAATTAAAGCATAGTGATTAATCACAAAAACAATACGTAATTTTATATGTGTTTTCCGATGGTCTTAGGCAACCCCTGTGAAAGGGTCGTTCGACCCCCAAAGGGGTCGTGACCCACAGGTTGAGAACCGCTGTTCTATAGGATCATTATGTAAAATATAGTAAGGCCTCAAATTTTATGCTGCATACATTTATTATAAGGGAACTTTATATATTTATATAATTATTTACTACTAAAATAAATTTATGAAGAAAGATTTGACATACTGTTTTATCCTGCATTCCTTTTTTTAAAATCCTCACCCAAGGATATGTTCATTGATGAGAGAGAGAGAGAGAGAGAGAGAGAGAGAAAGAGAGAGAGATATGAGAGATAAATATTGATTAGTTGCCTCCCACACGCACCCCAACCAGGAATGGATCTGCAACCTAAGTATGTGCCCTGACCAGGAATTGATCCTGCAACCTCTTGGTACACAAGATGACACTCGAACCCACTGAGCTACACTGGCCAGGGTTTATCGTCCATTATTTTGGAATCTGAGTTGTTTGTATTTCTCTAAAGGATTTTCCCATTCTATCTTCCAGTCTGCCATTTTACTACATAAGCATTATTTTTTCATAGAATTAAGAGATGTCCATTTGTCAGACTCAAACACAGACTTATTGCTGTTCATCGAAGAGATATTTTGCAAACATACAATAAAAAGTTTTTTTTATTGAAATTGATCTAAATACTTTGTAGCTTGTTTCAAGGGTGCAAAATTGTGGTTAATTCTGGTCCAAATAAATATTTCCCACATCAACCTAGGGGATCATTATGCTTATTTTATATAAAACTAAGCCTCGAAATATGTTTTTTAATGACCACCAATACTTCATCTTACCTAATAATAGACAAACATGTAAATTGACCGTACTTTTGCTACGCTAACCAGCCAATCAGGAGAGTATGCAAATTAACCTAACAAAGATGGTGGTCAATTTGCATACATAGGCTCCAAGCGGAAGAGCGAAGCTGGACGGCCCTGGGGCCAGAGCAGCAAAGCCTTACGGCTCCAGGGCTGGAGCAACAAAGCCTGACAACTCTGGGGCTGGTTCTGGCTGGAGCCCGGCCAGAGCGAAGGCCTGGGTCCCGGGTGCCAGAGGCAAACTGGTGCCAGCAGCCAAGGGAAGAGAAGGCCTATTGCACAAATCTCTTCGTGCACCAGGCCTCTACTATTTAAATAAGGGACATATCTAGTATTTAAATTTTTCTAAGACTATTCAATGAATAATGAAAGAGGGGCATCCTAGCAGATATGACATTTAAATATAAGTTAATTCTCTATTAGTGGGAAAATTTATTAAAATAACAGGTATTTACTCAATAAAAACATTTTTTTTAGATTTTTGAAAACAGTTAGGTTCTATCAAGTTCAGCCTGGAATGTGAAAGCTGCAATAAGGAAAGCAGGGGTTTAACTGGAGGGTGCATTGCTATGATGTTAGTGGCCCAGTCAGGTGCCAGAAAAGCGGGGCCTCTCTCACACTTACACACACTCACTTGCACACACACACATATACACACTCACACACAAACATACACACATGAGTTAGGCCTCCTCCCTTATATCATCCAGTTCCTAGAAGACTTTCACTCATGCTCCCTCTGAATCTACTGGACATGAAAGGAATTACCACATGATCCCACTACCCCACTTCTCAGTATGTATCCAAAGAAAATTAAAGAAGGCAATCCTGCTATTTGCGACAACATGGATGAAACTCAAGGGCATTTATGCTAAGTGAAATAAGTTAGACAGAGAAAGACAAATACTGTGTGATAACACTCCTACGTGGAATCTTAAACCGCCAAGCTTGCAGAAACAAAGAGCAGAAGGGTTGTTACCAAAGGCTGGAGCAGGGGGATGGTGGGGGTTTGGAGAAGTTGTTGTTAAAGGGTACGAAGAGGAGTGAATCCTGGAGAGCCAATGTCCAGCATGTTGATTATAGTTAACTATATAGCATTATATACTTCAGAGTTGATAAGCCTCTAGATCTTAAATATATTCACGACAAAAAAGAACTTATAATTATGTGATGTGATAAAGGTGTTAGCTAACATTATGGTAGCAATCAGATTTCAATATATAAATGTATCAAATCCATACATACACCTTAAACTTAATCAAGGTTATATGTCAATTATATATTAATTTAAAAAAAGAAAAGAAAAGCCGAGGTCACCTACCACCACCAAGTCCTGAAACAGGCAGTTTGCCTTAGAAGTGACTTCCATTAAAAACGCCCTCTGAAAAGCCTCTCCTGATTGTGTATACTCTTCACCACTCACTCCCTTCTTGTGTAACCATCATACCTCACAGAAACCAATGTTGAGACATACTAGTACATGACACCTTCCTTCAAGTATTTGTGTGCCTATCTGTTCCTTCCACTGGACCATAAAGCCTGTGATCCCTGGAACACTATGGCATTTCTCTCCAGCACTTCACACAGTATCTAGCCCACAGTCAATGCTTAATATGTTAGTTGACTAAATTCTTCTGCACATGTTTCTAGATAGAGAATGCAGACCTTAGCACCAGCACACTCTGAGAATAACTGGGAAACAGAAGCCATAGAATGTAACAAGGAAGAATCATTTGTTTTGAGCAAAAGTCTATAACCTAATATGAGGCTGGGCTGAAAAACAGATTTTTTTTTTAAAAAATAAGAGTTATCATTCACAGGTCATTCCCTTCTGAGCCTTCATGCTGTAATCACATCAATTAGCTAATCTTTGGCACCAAAGAAAGCTTCATTTTTGGGGGGGTCAATGTTTTGTCATTAATCAGAAATTGCTGCCAGGTTATTTCAGAGTTCCGTGATTATAATTTCATATGAAACTTTGCTATACAATCCAAGCTTCTCCCATATTATGTACTCTGTATTGCCAAAAGTGATGTAGTCAGAAAGCACATTATTTATCATTTTTCTCTTACAAAAAAATTGGAAAATATATGTTATTTGCTTTTAAGTGGAAAAACATTCCATTTTCCAGATGCTAGCACTTCAGGAAATATTAGAGATCTCTTGTTGAAATTTTTAGAAGTGATCCCGTTATCATACATTTTATACTCCTGGTCAAGCTGTCATCACTAGCCATGCATTTCCATAACTACCTACATATGCCCATTTCCTTGAGAGAGGAGAAACAGAATAATGCTAAGTCTCCTGAAATGTCACATACATTTGAATTTTTGTATGTAAAAGTCTCAGATTGTCAAAAATCAAAGCATGGAAATTTTCTCTTGGAACACCAAACCTACATAAAATACTACCTTTAATGTAATCAACTTTTTTAAGAACCATGAATACTTCACCAATCTTTTTGACATTT